>NC_092498.1:175180385-175489704 GCF_047511675.1 Marmota flaviventris
TAACCCTTGATAAATTCATTTCAGTCTTGATTTCTATTCCTTGTAACTGTATCACCCTAATTTTGTATGTTCACATTACGCATCCATTAATTTATTAGGCCACTTAATATTGAGCTGCCTTTATTTCCAGTCACTTTACAGAAGCATTCTGATGTGGTCACAAGGGAAGTGATTGGGTAAGATTCAAATAAACCTGTTGATTAAAATCAGTGTGGCCATATTTTAAAAGAAATGCCATTAAGAATATAACCCAAATTTTCTCTGTGCTCATTTCATTAACTGAACTTAGCGCTGAAGTAGGATTCAGAAGACCTCACTGCTGCACCTAGTGATTACAAAGAGACGGTGTGACCTTAGGCAAGGTACTTACCCTCTCTGATCTTATTTCATATCTGTAAGATGAAGGGATTGGGAGGTTCTTTGAGTATTATGCTCCTAAGCTAGTTTCTAATGTTCTAAATGGAAAAGATATGCTTTAGAAATCACTGAGGAATTGAGGAGATGTACTCAAGAACTCCTTTTTAATTTTTGTGAAAATAGAGTCATTTTTCTCATATGGATTGATAAATGAGTTAAATCCCAAGCTAAACCTTTGGGTGAGCATGTTATGAAGGACCAGTATCCTTTGTGCCTGTAATGATTGTACATTTAAGAGGAGAGTTCTAAAAAGGTCAGGATTATCAAATAGGTCTTCCATCTTTTAACTGAAACCTAGTTATGGACCAATCCCAACGTAAGCAATAAATGTGATTTAATTTTTAGTTAGTAATAAATGAATTTTAGAGTAATGTGGACCTTCCAAGGAAATTTATGTTGAAGCAAAATTTATCTTACAGTGTATTGGACTATTTTTTGGACATCTCTTCAAAATTCTATATTTCAAGATTCAGATCTAGCACCGACAGAAGAGAACAAAGAAAAAACACATCTATCACTTAAAATAGTCTGAATCTCAAAATGCATGTATCTTTTCACCTTATTTCCACATTGGATACTCTCTGACCTCCAAAAGCCCACCTAAACCACAAGTTTTCCACAGTTGCTTCCGATGACCTCCTTCTGCTGGTGATGGAGGTCAACTCTTTGGCAACATCATGAAATCATTTTCCAGCCGCGTTGTCAGTGTCCTTGAGCTGAGCAAAATGGTCAGTCCATATGGCGGAAGGCCAAATAGCCAAAGGATTCCAATCAGTTCTATCTAGAGCCGAATTCATCCAACAGGATGGAAGAACACAATTGATGAAAAAAGTTTACTTTCCCAAGTATCATGGAAACTCACACATGTAAACTTACAAGGCATAAGAAATACCAAGACATTATTTTATTTTATTTTGTACTTATTGGTTATACAATAGAATGTATTTTGACATATTATACATATATAGAGTATAACTTCTCATTCTTCTGGTTGCGCATGATGTAGAATTGGTCATGTCATCATATATGCACATAGGAAAGTAATATCTGATTCATTCCACTATCTTACATTAATGTTGTATTTGTTGCAAAAACAATTTCAGACCAATTTTTTTTTTCTTTTTTGGTACCGGGGATTGAACCCAGGGATGCTTAACCACTTGGCCATATCCCCAGCCCATTTTTATGTTTTACGTAGAGATAGGGTCTTGATGACTTGCTGAGGGCCTTACTAAGGCTGGCTTTGAACTTGTGATCTTCCCTACTCAGCCTCCTGTGCTGCAGGGGTTACAGGCATGAGCTACTGCACCCAACAGAGCACATGCTTTCACAATCATTAATTCTTCTAATTTCATCATCAGGATTAAGATGAAATGAGTCAAGCATGGTGGCACACACCTATAATCTCAGCGGCTCCAGAGGCTGAGGCAGGAGGATGACAGGTTCAAAGCCAGCCTCAGCAATTTAGAGAAGCCCTGAGCAACTCAGCAAGACCATGTCTCTAGATAAAATATTAAAAAGGGCTGGGGATGTGGCTCAGTGGTTAAGTGCCCCTGGGTTCAATCCTTGATACCCCCCCCCAAAAAAAAAAGATGAAATGAGATAACATGGACAGCCATTAGTACAATTTCAATGCTTTACAATAGATGTCAGCTCTGGTCTCTGACATTAAACCAGACACTGTTATCAATTTTACTTAAAGCACATCATTTAGTCCTCACTGCCTCTGAAAATAGATTCAATTATTACTGCTATTTTCCTGATAAGAAAATTGAATCTCAGAGTGGTAGGAATACTATGCCCCAGGTTATATAGCTTGTAGTGATGGGCAGAGTTGCAGGTAACATCTAGGCTCAGTGCATTTTTTTTTCTTGTACCAGAGATTGAACTCAGGGGCACTTATCCACTGAGCCACACCCCCAGCCCTATTTTGTATTTTATTTAGTGACAGGGTCTCACTGAGTTGCTTAGCTCCTCACTTTTGCTGAGGCTCTTTGAACTCGTGATCTTCCCATCTCAGCATCCAGAGCCACTAGGGCATTTAAAAAAAAATAAATAAATCTGTCATATTAACAAGTACAAGGTGAATCTGAAAGATCAAGAAAGTGGATTGGGTTTTTTGAAAACATTGAATTATTAACTAAACATTATGCCAAGGGAAAAGGCATTTGCCCCCTTTCCGGTGGCACTGTTAGGAATGACTGATCTGCTATGTGTGCTTGCATGATATCTGATGAGTTGACCATGAGCCACCAGCACAGCTCACAGTTGTGCATTGGACCTGAGGGTCTGAGGTCTCCCTGGTATGCTTTACCGGGAGACGGGTGGGGGTGTCATTATTCAGCCTGGCTGCTCATCATGGAGAGGAAAATCCTGGAGTTTCTGTGACCTAAGCAAAGACCTCCTTGGACAGCCGCCGCCATTGGCTTTGACCAGAGACAACACCCATAATAGGATCCATTTGTGCAGGCGCCTCAGGAGGGATCCCACATCCATCTCCAGAGAATGTGACACAAGCCATTTGTCAGGCATGGTCACATGTGTTTGCTGTGACCACACTTTATCCTTTTAGTCAAAGCCATAATTCCTTGTTTTGAGAGCACAACTGTGTGGTGCCAGGTGTTGATACTTTAGAAAGAAACAGCAATAGGAACAGCTGTGGTGGTAGATTGCAGTTTGTTTTCAGCCTCACTGGTGATAAGTCACTGTGCCAGATGAAATTAGAGTGTCAGACAGTCAGTCTTTGCATTTCTACAATAGTGTAGGGTTTGTAAAATGACCTTTCTCCAGGGGACTCCCTCTGGAATGGACCTTCATTCAGAGACAGAGAGCTCCACAGAATGCTAGCTGAGGCCCTTACACCTCCTGAATGCCGTCGGAGATCCTGTAGCTATTCCTGAACTTCCCACACTGTTCTAGTCATTCCTCTATTGTGACTGGGACAGGTTGTTATTTATCAATTGCCCATCTTCCTGTCAATTCATATTCAGTGGGACATTTGCTTTTACTTTCCTCTGGGGGTGAACATCCTTCTGAGCCCCATAAGTGCTGGTATGATTGTTAATACCTTGCACAATGAGACATTGTATGTTGTGACTTAACAAAGGCAAAAATAGTTTAATGAGAGTTCTACAGATTTTTTGGCTTCTCAGGTAAAAGCAATGCACCACTAACAAAAATCAGGTCCCTACATTCTTTGATAGGTAGTAAAATCAGGACCTTACAACAAAGTAAAATTTCTATTGAGTACAGGATTAGTGAGGCGTTACTTTGCTATTTTAGAAAATGTGGTGTGAGGGTATTATGAGAGCTAGGCATCTCTTCCCAGAAAAGAGAGTGCAAATATGCTCAGGTTTTTCATGGGTCTGGTGAAAGCCTGCCCATGTATGTTCTGGACCCGTGCTGAGAAGACCTTCTGTGATCGAATGCTCATGTCTGCTTTATCCAGGCTTTTGTGTTGCTTCATTTTCATTCACTTTAAGTTATTTTTCCAGTTTTTTCTTGTAATTTCTTCAAATCACTGGTTATTTAGTTATAAAGATCTTTTTAAAGTGTCATTTGTTTCAATAATTGCAATTATGGAAGGGGAAAATACCAATTTCTCATCTTCTGTGTTTTGAGTTTGTAAAATAGATTATTCAGATTCCGCGAATAAATACACTCTCTGTATTTATCGTGCTAATTTTCACATTTACCTCCTTGTTTCTGTTTCTAAGCTTTATTATGCACACAAGACACCTGGGGACTTTGCTCAGCAGCAGATTCTGTAGTCTGGTGTGGACTAGCAGATTCTACATTGTTTACAGTTTCCCAGGTGATGTCCGATTTTACTGAGCAGGAAGGCTCTAGGCAGCTACTTGGAATATCCTTCTCAAATGGCCCTTTGCTCCAAACCCCAGTCCCTTGTCCCTCTAGTCAGGGGTGAGTATATCTGTTCTATAAACTTCTTCATCTTTTTTCATACTTTTTATTTATACCTGACCCATTCTTCATCCCCCCCCCCCCTTTTTACTTTTTTGTAATTAACTATTTTGGTAGGAGATACTGGGGATTGAACTCAGGAGCACTAAAACACTGAGCCCCAACCCCAACTCTTTTTATTTTATTTTTTTATTCTGAGACAGGGGCTTGCTAAGTTGCCGAGGCTGGCTTTGACTCACGATCCTCCTGTCTCAGTCTCCCAAAGTCTCTGGGATTCCAGGTGTGTGCCACCATGCCCAGCCGAATTAACTATTTTTTTTAATTTTAAAATTTATTTCATTTCTATATGCATTATAGTTACACAAAATAGTGGGGCTCATTTTGGCATATGTGTAAATGCAGATAGCATCATTTGCTCCATTTAGATCCCCAGTACTTCCTCTTTCCCTCCCCGCCTTCCTCCCCACATCCCCTCCCTCTACTAGTCTGCTTTCCATCTACTGAATACAGGGAAGCATTTGAACTCCCATTCACTTAATCATTTCTTCATATATTGTTTTCTCCCAAAGAACTCTTAAGGCTGAGGAGGGCAGTTTCTGTTCCCTTCAGGACTTCATTCCTATTGTTGGGCTTGCTATCGGAGGGCTGGGACTAGATTAGATGCTTATTAGCTATCCACTGAATAAAAAAATAACCACTAACTTTTATTATTATGTGTCCACTTACACAGTGTCAAGTGCTTGACAGCCACCATCTCATTTAACCGTGAAACCAGCCCTCTATGGAGAAGACCTCATTCTGCATCTGGGAACTGAAATCTTCTCTGCGTTCAGGATTAACTGAGTTTTGTTCCTGGTTCCTTTAGAAAATCAACTCGGTCTCACTTAGCTACACTGACTCAATCAGTAGGGAATCCAACACACACTGCCTTTTTATTTGTGTATATTACGGCAGCCAATCCAGAAAAAAAGAGAAACCGCGGAACCCATTTCCTCCCACGCCTTCAGGAGGCAGTCAGGCAGGTGAGTAGCAATACTGACCCAGTAACTCCAGCTCTTCCCTCCCTCCTCTTGCATGGCCAGGGCCTTGGCTTCTGTCTCAGTCTTGTTACTCCAGCCCCATCTTCCACCAATCCTCTAAAATGTGGATTAGATGATGTCACTGACCACAGCTTTTTTTTTTTTTTTTTCCTTTTTTATGATTCACAGCTGTTTTCCAAGGTAATAACCAAAAACTCTCCAAGGGAGCTTGAAATCTTCAAAACAAATTGTCTAGCATCTCCAGCTTCCAACTCCTTCACACACACTATACTTCTGGACTCCAGAACAGCTACTTATTCTCCCAATACGGCAAGCTTTGATTCCTTTGTGTCTTCCCTCACTCTCTTCCACTGCCCTCAATGTCTCCTCCCCTAGGCCCACGTGTCCTTCACACCCAGCTCCTCTTGACTCCACTGAGGAGTGGCTCTTGGCTCCACCTAGTGCTCCAGGCTGCTTCTTCCAAGCTTCTGGAGAATAATCTACCCTTCTCTGATAACAGAGTTGCTGCATTTTATCACAGGGATCCATTTATGTATTTTCCTGGGTAGGGTATGAAGTCCTCTAGGGTAAGAAATGTCCCATCTTATGATTTTTCAGTCTCAAGCACCAAACTTATGACTCCATCAATGAATGCAGAGGACTAAACAAATTTGGTCAAAATAGACGTAGGTTTGTGTCTAAAACACCGGCTATGAACCTTCCTTACAACCAGATTTCTTTCACATTCATTCCCCAAGCTCTCCCTGTGTCTAATTTTTAACAGCAAATTCCACATCTGCTTTGAATTAGAGTTATATTTGTGCATGGAATTGGGAGTTCCTCAGAAGGGCTGAAGTTACGGCACATTCATCTCTGTATCTCTCAGCTCACAGGAAAACCATTCCGTAAAAAGTTTGCAGACCTGAAATGAGCCTAACTAGATCCACAGGTTTCAGCCAAGTGATTATATAGCCTCCCATCACTCTGGGGGAGAAATTCTCTCCAGCACAGGAGTAGGAAGGAGATCTATTGCAGCGCTATTTGATGTTTCACACTCTCACATTCCTGTGGCAAGAAACATCTTTGACACAGATGGGTATCCTGTCTACCCGGATTACATCAGTCAACACCAAATGCTGCCATGCTATTAATGTGAAAAGAGGAGGTGTCATTGCAGAGTGCAGGAGTCCACAGAAGAAGTCTGTAAGGAGTCACGGAAGGACATATATTTTAACTCAAAACAGTGTTCATAGTCCCATCCTTTTTCTATTGTTCCATCATAAATAAACTTGTGGATAAATAACAGAGTGTAGCTCATTCTATCATAAATAAACTTGTGGATAAATAACAGAGTGTTGCTCTCTTAATGACTTTAACACATAGCAGCCTCAAACCCATTCTTTATCTTACCATTCTGTGTTGACTGAACACCATCTGGGTATGAAGAACTGCGGCACCAATGGGGTAGACTATTTAAGTCCAAACTCTCCAAGGGAGCTTGAAATCTTACCTCAAGCAAATTATCAAGCAGATACAGATTGAAGTCAAGCAGATGCAGAAGGCAAAAATATTCTTGGGTACTTTAAAATAATATTTTCAACATTAAATGCAAGAAAAATATCACCTGTAAGCAGCAAGTATTATACCTGTAACTGCTTTAGGCCACTTGAGTTTTTTTTTTTTTTTTAATCTAACTTATTGTTGGATATTGCAAAATCAAAATGGCTTAGGTTTTTTTTTTAACCCAGGGCGCTTAACCACTGAGCCACATCCCCAGCCCTTTTTATGTTTTATTTAGAGACAGGGTCTCACTGAGTTGCTCAGGGCCTCCCTAAGTTGCTGAGGCTGACTTTGAACTCATGATCCTCCTACCTTAGCCTCCATACCCAGCTTCGATAATGATTCTAAAGGGTTACATATTATCGACATTTGTGGCTCTAAGATGGTGATTGAAATTAATATAACAATTCCTAGAATAAAGACAAATATGAATATGGCCACTGATTTCTTTACACAGTTTACCATATTTATGCCTTTCCCTGTGGGCCTTCTTCCACTGGCCTGGTTCAGAGTTTTCTTTTTCTTTTGGTACCAGGGATTGAACCCAGGGGCCCTTAACCCCTGTGCCCCATCCCCAGCCCTTTTTCATATTTTATTTAGAGACAGGGTCTCACTGAGTTGCTTAGGGCCTCTAACTCACTGAGGCTGGCTTTGAACTCACCATCCTCCTGCCTCAGCCTCTGGAGACCCTGGGATCCCAGGGACTCCACCACACCCAGCTTGTTCAGTTTTCAACACTTGCTGCTCCTACGACAGAATGTGCACCTGCTATTCCTTCAGCCTGAAACCTTCTTGGTTCTCTTTCCCCACTCACATGAGTGGCCCTTATTTATTGTTCCATTGCAGTGTCACTTAGAAAAGCCTTCCCTGACCAGGTCATGTCCTGTACCCTCACCCCCAGCACCACCTCTCCTTCAGAGCCGGTAGGCAGTTCCGATTTTGCTTTTTCCAGTTCTTCTGCTAGATTACGTTACATGACGGAAGAAATATATTCTCTTTTTGCTCACCACTGGCTCAGTGAAGTGCAGGGAACAAAATAGGCACAAAATAAAAACAAAAACATTGTTGAATGAACTAGTGGAAAATAAGTTGAGGCATCATAAAATAATATTTCTACAGCAATTTACTGTTTTAATGTTAGAGGCTGGAAATGATTCTATGGTTATGTAGGGTGTTTTTTAAATATATTTTTTTTCTTTTTCAGTACTGGGGGTTGAATCCAGGGGAATTCTACCACTGAGTCACATCCCCAACACTTTTTATTTTGAAACAGGGTCTCACTAAGTTGCCCAGGCTGGCTTTGAACTTGGGATTGTCCTGCCTCAGCCTCCCAGCTTGCTGGGATTACAGATGTACACCATCAATTCCCAGAAGAACATGATTCTATGTTTGCAGACAAATATGAAAAAAGTTTGAGGAATAAAGAAGACTGTCATATAACTAAAACATTCAGTATAAATGTAGATTCTTGATAGACAAGATAGTGTATATTCAAAAGTAATTAATGGATAAATTATAAGACCTTTTCCTGAAAACTCTGATGGTAAGAAAAAAAAAAAAAACAACCGTAGACCTTTCAACTATAATGAAAAAGAGGAAATGAAAACAACTGTAATGAAAAAGAGGACTTGACACAAGGCAATTATCTTCATATTTATGGTAGAAATATAAAATATTCTTGGACTGAGTCTGAAAGACATGAGACTATGATCACTTGAGAAAACTGTCAATCAAAACTCTAACTGAATCCACCCTGGAGAGATTCACTAATGTGAACTATGAACTAAGCACATCAGTTATGTACACAGGAGTAAAGAGAGGATGTGGGTGTGTAATTGTGAAATATTGTGATTTATGCACCTGTCAGAAATTAGGATGCCATGCCTTAAGCTTCTCTCCCAGAGAGTTCACATTGCAAAAGATGCCACTTGTTCAACTTGACACATCCACCATTTGTTTTTGGCAGACCACCTAGAATTGGGTCTTGGGCTCAGTTCTGCACTGAAATAACTAAGAAAACAGCTGTGTTCTTAGCCTCAAAAAAAAAATCTACAGTATGCCATATGATATGTGTGGTCAGATGGAACACTTTTAGATCAACCACAACACTCCTTTATGAAAGCTTGTGGAAAACCCTTGGCTAGGTGGATGGGTGTTTTCTAAATGTGACTTCCAAAGTCACCTTCAGTGATCTGGGATAAAGAAACCTGGTTCCCTCAGCAACGAGAGTTCCTTAAAGTAATAAGCCTCAGGAAGTAAGCTTGTACTCTAATAATTTAAATGCTTAGACAAGAAGCAATATCGAGTATTGCCATGAAGTGAACTTCCCTTGGGAGCAATCTCCTGCTGCACAATAGTGGTCTGACCTGTTGAGTTGGCTCATCTGTATTCTCCATCCTTTCCTGGTTCCTGGATCCCGGTACCACGCTCCTTCCTTGCTGGGTCAGGTGGTGGGCTCCTCTGCAAAGGGATTCTTGAAAGAGCCTGTGATTCATTAAAGAAGAGACAGAGGCTTAGATGATCAGCTCTGCAATTTATCTGTTCATAGGCAATTTCACACTGGTTCTCACCCTCTCCACGGAACACAGCCAATTTTTAGAAGGTTTGGAGGGAATCTACACACATAGAGCTTGTAGAAAATCCTCTGGGAATGACATTAATGATAATGGAGAGTGGCTTTGCTGTAGCAATAGTTACGGAATGTGTTTCATCTTAAAGGATAAAACAGAAACTCTTTTGGAAGGAAGTTAGGCAATATTCATCAAGCATCAAGATATGTTCATAACCTTTGAACACAGCATTAACACTCTGTGCTTAAAACCTACTTTAAGGAAATAATCCACACACCAAGAAAAACCATGTGCACAAAGACACCCATTATGGCTAAATTAAGGGTCCTCTTGAGGATTGTTTTTAAGACTAGTAAAGAAACTGAAGAAAAAAAAAAAGCTTAGGACTAATGTAAAATGAAAAGAAAATAAGAGAAAAGGTTAAATGTGTACACTGCTCATAAATAATAAAATATCCTCACATGTCTGTCAGATTTTTTAGTCAGTATTTGTTTTTTAATTATAAAAATATTCCATAGAGGGCTGGGGCTGTAGCTCAGTGGTAGAGTGCTTGCCCCATACGTGTGAGGCACTGGGTTCGATCCTCAGCACCACATAAAAATAAATAAAGTAAATAAAGGTATTGTGTCTATCTGCAACTAAAAGAAACAATTAAAAATATGCCATAGAAATAATGTAAGATATTGTTAATAAGGGAAAGTAGATGTGAGATACAGGGGAACTCGATTCAATCCAAAGTGAATTGCATGCTCAGTAAGTGTGTAAATAGAGTCATTGACACTTTCATTGTAATGTACAAGTAACAGTCAGCATGGTCTAAATGAGATTATCTTTATTTTATTTGTTCTAATTAGTTATACACGACAGAATACATAAGTGAAGTACAATTCCTCCTTCTTCTGGTGGTACACCATGTAGAGTCACACTGATCATGTAATCATATATGTACATATGTCCCATTGATTCCACTCTCCTTCTTACCCCCGCACCCACTCCCCTCCCTCAGTCCCCTCTGCCTAATCCAAAGTACCTCTATTTCTCTGTCCGCTTTTTTATCACTAGGATCAAAATACCCAACAAAAAATCACTTAAAAGAAGAAAAGTTTGTTTGGGCTCATGGTTTCAGAGGTTCGGTTCATGATTAGTGACTCCATTGTTCTGGGCCCAAGGTGAAACAGAACTTCATGGTGGAAGGGCCTGGCAGAAGAAAGCGATTCGCCTTATGATGGCTAGGAACCAAAGAGCCGGAGGAGGAGCCAGGGACAAAATATGTCATCCCCAAGCCAGCCATGCCTCCAGTGACCCACTTCCACCAGCCACACCTCACCTGCCTACGGTTACCACCCAGTAATCCATTCAAATTTTTTAATCCATCAAATGGATGAATCCACCGATCAGGTTATGGCTCTTGTAATCTAATCATTTTACCTCCTGCCTTAACACAGGAGCTTTGGGGGGACTCCTTATTTCCAAACCATAACAACACATATAATAAAATACAAGAAAGAAACACATAGAATTGTTCCCAAGAGGGTTTCAAAATCGTGAGCTCATTGGCTGTTTTTAGCCTCATCTTCAGGTCCTACGTGTTTCTAAAAAACAGCTTTCTAGAGGCATAATTCACATGTTTTCTAGGGATGTAATTCACTTTTTGAAAGTGCACAATTCGCAGGTTTTTGCATATTCACCGAGGCATCCAACATCACCATTATGTAATTTCAGAACACTTGCATGATCCCGGAAAGCAGCTTGGTACTCTTTAGCAGTCACTCCCTGCTTTGTTCTCCCTTTATCTTATGGTGAAAACCAAACTACTTTCATTCTGTATGCATGTGCTCATTCTGGAGATGCCGCCCAAAAGGAAACACACCATGCGGCCTTCTGTGTTTAGCACAAGGCTCTCAAAGGTTACCCATGTTGCGGCACATATCAGTACTTGATGCTCTCTATAGTCCAATGATGTTCAATGGTACGGTGAACCACGTTGTGTTTACCCATTTATCAGCCAGTGGACATTTGGGTCGTCTCCACTGTTGTTTATCAGGGGTAACACTGCTATAGACACTCAGCTACGGGTGACTGCCTCCTTCATCACAGGTCCAGACCTAGTCTTGCTCTCATGAGAAAACTATGAATAACTTAAACTTTCTAAAATACTTTTTAGGATTAAATTTTTTTAACGGATACATAAAATTGTACCTATTTATGGGGTTCTGTGATACTGTGGTTGTAAGGTGTCTTCCCAAAGCTCCCGGGTTAATGAATATTCAGAGATGCAATTATTAGATTGGGAGATGTGTGACCTAACCAGTCCATCTACTTCGAATGGACTGACCAGTGGTAACCATAAGCCGCTGGGGTGTGGCTGGATGAGGTGGGTCACTGGAGGTGTGCCGTAGAAGGGCTCATCTTCCCTGTGGCCCCTTCCTCCTCTCTCTGCTTTCTGACCCTGCCATGAGCTGAGCAGCTTCCCTCTGCTGGGCCACCATCATGTCCACCCTCACCTTGGGCCTAGAGCAATGCAATTGGCCATCTATGGGATGAGACCTCTGAAATCGTAAGCCCCCAATTAAACTTCTCTTCCTCTAAGTTGATCTTGTCAGGTATTTTGGTTACAAAATCTGACTAAAATAGATTCTATGGGATGATTAGATACATGTATAGATTGTGTAATATTTAAATTAAGGTAAACATATTTATCTCCTCAATTATCAGTTATTTATGGTGAAAGCATTCAAAATTATTTCTTCTATCATATATATATATATATATATATATATATATATATATGATAGAAGAAAGAATATATATGACATAACTGTTATCTAAAGTCACCCTACTGTGCAGTAGAATAGCATCACATTTTTTTCTCTCATCTTACCTATCTGTTAATTAACCTTTCTCCATCCTTCCTTCTCCCCTACCTTTCCCAGCCACTTGTAACTAACACTCTACTTTCAACTTCTATGAGATCAACTATGTTAGATTCCATATAAAAAGTGGTTATGCAATGCTTGTCTTCCTGAGCCTGCCTTATTCCATATAGCACAATGACCTCCAGCTCCATCCATGTTATCACAAGTGACTGAATTTCATTCTTTTTAAATGGCTGAATAGTATTTCATTGCATATGACAACTACATCTTCTTTATCCATTCATCAGCGGATGGACACCGAGATTGTTTATGTTTAACTTTTTAATACACTGCCACACTCTTTTCAAAGTGATAGCACCATGTTATGTTGCTGCCAGAAGTTTCTAATTTCTCCACATCTTCATCAACATTCGTTATTGTCTTTTTTATTTTTGATATCCTTGTGAGTATGAAGATGATCTTGTTGTGATTTTTTTTTTTAATTTTTTTTGGTGTATGGAGAGGCTATTGGGGATTGAACCAGAGGTGGGGAAGAGAATGAAAACTTTGCATGAAGCTGAGATCTCACATAAAAGCACACCTTTTGAGGTGCTAAAAGGACAGAGCATCTCCCCTAACCATCCACGGAAGTGAAAAGGAAGCTTATTTGTGTGCATTGGCTTTGGGTTTTTGTGTGTAAAAAGTTAAATTACAATTTCCCTGGCTAAATTAAAGCTCTAAACTGGACCATGTGCAGATTTACAGTCAAATGGTACAGTACTCAAGAGGAAGAGGCCTTCTACCTCCTGCCCCAGCTGAGAAAGGAACAGAAATGGGTATGGCACAGCAGTACCTCTGGATTGCCTGGGAGGGAACACAGATCCCACCAAGAGGAGTGCTTCAGTGTCAGCCTTTTCACTGCTGTGACCAAAAGACCTGAGGGACCAATTTTAGAGGAGGATATGTTTATCTGGGGGCTCACAGTTTCAGAAGTCCGAGTTCATTTCTTGGGGCTCGAGGTGAGGCTGAATGTCCTGGTGGAAGAGTGTTGCAGAGAGAGAAAGCTCACAGGATGATCAGTAAGCAGAGAGAAATTCCCACTTGCTAACACAAAATATAGACCCCAAAGCCAAGTCCCCAATGCCCCCTCCTCCAGCCACACCCACCTGCCTCCAGCCACCACCCAGTTAATCCCACCAGGGGTTCATTCACTGGTTGGGTTAAGGCTCTCACAACCCCGTCATGTCTCCTCTGGACCTTCTTGCACCGTCTCACATGTGAGCTTTTGGGGGACACCTCACACCCCAACCATAACATTCAGTTACCCAGGTTAATGGGATTTACCAGCTTGATTTAAAAGGAAAACATGACCATATATAACAGAACACAAGGGAGTATGCTCTGCCTTGAATAAGATCTGCAGACAGACAAAACAACAACAACAAAAACAGAAGGATTGGGACTGTGAGGACTTCTCATAAAATTGTAATGTGACGGAGAGTAAATTGAACACACTTAGGTTTATTCAAGGGGAAAAAGGAGTAGAAACCGAAAGGAAAGCACACAATGAACAAATAAACAGCCAAGGCCATTTGAAAAATAACCCAGTAGGAAGACAAGAGGGTGGTGGGGTCCTAGTAGCCTGGAGAGAGTGGGGGTTGGGGAACATGGAGGGAAAAGCCATCCAGGCTTATAGTCATGGCTCTGTGTCTTCATGTGTGTGTGTTAGTTTCAAGGTATCAAGAGACACATTGCCCCTGAATACAGGTGCTCCTGTTCTGCAGAACTCCAACAGCTGCATTTCTTCAGCCTTCAGCGATGAGCCCTATAAGTAGAGGTCAGTAGTAAATCCTGGATCAGAAGTCAGGAAAGCGTAACCAGGGGTTCTTGCCACTTGGTCCTTCATGGTTACACACCACACACCTCTGGTGGTGCCCATCACCTCTCTCTGAGCACCACTGAGTGAATCCGATCTATTCCTTCCTTGCTGTTTTTTATTTTAAAAAGAAGGCATCAGTGGGACTATATTTTCAATGTCTTTCTGTGTTAGAAGCTGATGCAAATCTCCTCAACTGGCCCGTGTTAATGATTGCACAAACGTTCCCAATTTGGAAACATATTATTCAGGTTCCTATATCAAAAATTTTCATATTTTTGCAATCAATGAAAGTTATCCATGTGCAATGATGTATACCCCTTTCTGGATATTCAGGTATTTGTCATATTCCAGTCGATCTAATTATTTTTCTTTTTGTATTGTGAATGCTACCTCTTTTTTTCTTTCTTTCTGTTATTTTTTTATTGGTTATTTTTTAAAAAATTATTTATTCTATTTGTTATATATGACAGCAGAATGCATTTCGATTCATATACACAGATAGAGCACGATGTTTCATGTCTCTGGTTGTACACAACGTAGAGTCGTAACATTCATACGTGTGCTTGGGGTAATGATGTCCATCTCATTCCACTGTCTTTCCTACCCCCCTGCCCCTCCCTTCTGCTCCCTCCCCTTTGCCCTATCTAAAGTTCCTCCATTCCTCCCAAGCCTCCACCCCCGTTCCCATTATGGATCAGCATCCTCATATCAGAGAAAACATTCGGCATTTGCTTTTTTGGGGATTGGCTAACTTCACTTAGCATGATATCCTCTAACTCCATCCATTTATCTGCAAATGCCCTGATTTTATTCTCCCTCAATGCTGAGTAATATTCCATTGTATGTATGTATATATATATATATATATATATATACATACATATATGTATATATATGTATGTATGTATATATATATACACATACATACATACATACATACAGATATATATATATATATATACACATACATACATACATACAGCTATATATATATATATATATATATATATATATATATATATATATATATATATATCTCACAGCTTCTTTATTCATTCATCTATTGAAGGGCATCTAGGTTGGTTCTATAATTTACCTATTGTGAATTGTGCTGCTATAAACATTGATGTGGCTGTGTCCCTGTAGTGTGCTGTTTTTAAGTCCTTTGGGTATACACCAAAGAGTAGGATAGCTGGGTCAAATGGTGGTTCCATTCCAAGTTTTCCAAGGAATCTCCATACTGCTTTCCATATTGGTCGCACCAATTTGCAGTCCCACCAGCAATGTATGAGTGTGCCTTTCTCCCTACATCCTTACCAACGTTTATTGTTGTTTGTATTCTTAATAACTGCCATTCTGACTAGTAATTTTAATTTGCATTTCCCTAATTGTTAGAGATTTTGAGTATTTTTTCATATATTGTTTGACTGATTGCATATCATCTTCTGAGAAGTGTCTGTTCAGTTCCTTGGCTCATTTATTGATTGGGTTTTTTGTTTTATTGGTGTTAATATTTTTGTGTTCTTTATACATCCTAGAGATTAGTTCTCTATCTGATGTGCATGTGGTAAAAATTTGCTCCCATTCTGTAGGCTCTCTATTTACCTCACTGATTGTTTCTTTTGCTGAGAAGAAGCTTTTTAGTTTGAATCCATCCCATTTGTTGATTCTTGGTTTTAATTCTTGTGCTATAGGAGTCTTATTAAGGAAGTTGGGGCCTAATCTGACATGATGGAGATTTGGGCCTACTTTTTCTTCTAATAGACAGTGTCTTCTAATAGACAGATAATGTCTAATAGACAGTGTCTCTGGTTTAATTCCTAGGTCCTTGATCCACTTTGAATTGTTTTGTGCAGGGTGAGAGATAGGGGCTTAATTTCATTTTGCTGCATGTGGATTTCCAGTTTTCCCAGCACCATTTGTGGAAGAGGCTATCCCATTTCCTCTCCTTCATTCTCCTTTCTTTTCTTCATTCCTCTTTCCTTCATTCCTGTCTAATACATTCTATTCTCCCCTCCCCCATTGTGCATTAGCATCTGCATGTCAGAGACAACATTTGGCCTTTGTTTTTTTTTTTTTTTGAGATTGGTTTATTTCTCTCAGCTTAATTTTATTCCTTCTTTCCCCTCAAAGTTGTTCTAGTTTAGTTTCTACCCCATTTAAAAAAAATGCTGGCTATTTTTTTTTAGCTTTTCTTTTTTTTTACTTAAAAAGCTATGAATAGTTGTACATATATATGTTCTTTCTTTATTTTTTTGCATTACAATTCTTAATACACCATTATAAAATAATTTATCATATCTCTGATTATATATAAGGTATGTTGACACCAAATTCACATCTTCATACATGTATTTTGTATAATGATGAGGGTCTCCTTTCACCATCCATGCTATTCCCCGTCTCCCTCCCTTTCCCTCCCACCCCTATTCCCTATCTAGAGGTAATCTTCCTCCATTGCTCTCCCTCCCAACCCCATTTTGAGTCACCCCCCTTATATCAGAGGAGACATTCAGCATTTGTTTTTTTGGGATTGGCTAACTTCTCTTAGCATAATCTGCTCTAATGCCATCCATTTCCCTGCAAATGCCATGATCTTATTCTTTTTATTGCTGAGTAACATTCCATTGTGTATAAATGCCACATTTTTTTTATCCATTCATCCACTGAAGGGCATCTAGGTTGGCTCCACAGTTTAGCTATTGTGAATTGTGCTGCTATAAACATTGAAGTGGCTGTGTCCCTGTAGTATGCTGTTTTTAGGTCCTTTGGGTCTAGCCCGAGAAGAAGAATAGCTGGGTCAAATGATGGTTCCATTACCAGTTTTCCAAGAAATCTCCATACTGCTACTGCTTTCCAAATTGGCTGTACCAGCAGTGTATGAGCGTGCCTTTTTCCTGCCCCCCGAATCCTCGCCAGCACTTGTTGTTGTTTGACTTCATAATGGCTGCTTGTGAATGTATAAAACACATTCTTACCTTACAGAAAAACTAAACCCTTCAAATGCCAATGATTTGACATACTTTAAAATAGATCCATAAACAAGATTCTCAGTATTTGTATTTTTACTTTGTTCTTTTAGAAATGTCTCCAGAATAATTTAATAGCTCCTCAGAATCATTGTTTTTATATTTTAGTTTATGACAAAATATATTTCTCTCTTTGAAAGATGCTAAAGCCCCCAAGAGTGGCAATTCATACATTTTTTCCAGATACTTGTTGATTTTATTAGAAACACAGTCACAGAAACTAATCATTTGCCAACTATTGAACACTAGGGTGTTGAAAATCCTGCTGTCTGTGGTTACATCTGCTGAAAAACAGATGCCCATGAGGGCAGTTGGGTTGGCATGTGGAACCCTTTGGCAAATTCCCCTGCTATAAAATCATTAGAAATTGATGAGTTTCTAGTCAATCATTACTGTGAGTTAGCTTGCTTGCTTGCTTCCCACCCACCTCTCTTTCCCAATCCTCCTCTCTCTCTTACTTTCAACCAGGGACTGAACCCAGGGGTGCTTAACCACTGAGCCACATCCCCAGCCCTTTATTTTTTATTTTGACACAGGGTCTTGCCCACTTGCTTAGGGCCTTGCTAAGTTGCTGAGGCTTCTTTGGACTTGGGATCCTCCTGCTTCAGCCTCCTGAGCTGCTGAGATTACAGGTGTGCATCCCCTCACCAGACCAGTTGGTAAGCCTTCTTCTCACAACGGATTGCTTTCTGAATCCAATGTGAAGAGGTCCTGCTCTGTCAGAGAAAGATCTGATATTTGTGAATCACATCCCTTTTTGAGCATGTAAATGCATGTGCTTGGCCAACTCACTGGCTTGGGACTAAAATAGGGACACCTGCATAACTATGTTAACATAAAATGTTATTCGGGGCCTCCATTTTTAAATAACCTATGTGGGAAGAAATTCCAGCATCCTGGAGAGTAAGTGACCTAGTAGAATTCTACTTTTTACCCTAATCTTAATTTATCTTTGAGGACAGGATGTCTGAAGCCCAGAAGCTCCTCTTCAGGTGGGCCAGCCAAAATAAGTTGGACCTACGATGGTTTTATTTTAAGAGTGGCCTCCAGAAAACCTCTACTTTCATACCTACCAGTCCCCATGACAGGAAACACTAGACCCTAAGAAGAGTGAAAAGGGGTAGTGCCCAAGTTCTGGGAAATCTCCTATTCCAGGAAAAAAACATGAATATCCCTTTCCTTTATTACCCTCTCCCTCTCCCTCATTTGTTTCACTTTGTATGTGTGATTTCCCCAATCCCAACAGATTGAGAAGCTCATTTGTGAGCTTAGACTCCCAATCCTCCATTCTCTGGCCAACTAATAAACCATCAGTACACCCCCAGCACTCTCTCTCTCTCTCTTGTTTAAGACTTGGTCTCACTAAGTTGCCCAGGTTGGCTTTGAACTTGAGATCCAAGTTCAAAGTCATGTCAGGCCAAATGTACTGATGTATCCATGGTCTACAATTCACTTCACTTTCCTCCTAGTTCTATCACACTAAGAGAAGCGGGAGTCGCTGATGTTTTGTTTAGAATGATTGTTTTAGAAAACTATTTTTAATAGAAGATAATCTCTGAGGCCAGAGTAATCAGCCATTGCAGAAATGGGTGTTTCATTTATTTGTATGTATTCCATCAGTCCTACCCAAAGCAGTCTTGCCATTGCTTCTTGGTCCCCATTCCTGGTAGCGTGTACCAGTTCTGGTTTTGTAGGTGTTCATCAGTGACCCGATGATTTTAAGGGTATTTAGGACACCTGTAAGAGCTCTTATTTTGCAATGTTTTCAATGTGCACTAAAAAGCACATCAATGAAAGGCCAGGATTGTTGCAAGTAGACCAGAGATCAAAGTCTTTTTCACCTTCCTGATTTAAAATCAAGAAGCATATTCAGGCATCTTCCCTATTCCTGTATGTGGGCCACATCTTGGTCTTTGTGTGTTGGGCAAATGTGGAACCCTAAATTATGGATTGGTTACTTTTAAACCACTGGGCTGACAAGCTTCCAAGGATAAGTAGTGAAATAAATTTTTTCATGGAGAGCTGCTGGCCAAGATCTCTAACAATAATTCCAGATTCCATTTCCCTTCTTTCTTCCTTCATGATTTTTTTTTTCTTTTGCTGTCCTGAGAATTGAACCTAGGGTCTTGCACATGCTAGGAAAGTGCTCTGCCCCTGAGCTGCATCCTTGGCCCTCTGAAAATTTTATTTTGAGAAAGATTCTTGTCACTTGTGGTTATCCTGCCTCAGCCTCCTGGTAGCCTTTTGAATTTTTAGATTTAGTAGACATAGACCAATAAAAAATAAAAATAAAAAATAAAAAGCCCAAGGCTATTTGGAGAAAACAATTATGATACATTAAAAGATTATTTTTAAGTAGTCACATGTTTTGGAAAGAGTTAAGGGGGAAAAAAAGTTAAAGGAAAATAGTTTTGCACATGAAAGTTCCTGGCAGAAATAAACCAATAATCAAAAGCTGGCTATTTTAGCTCTTATTACAAAAGAGGGTATCAGCCTTGAGATAATCCAGTCTCTCATGAACAACTGGCATGGGGGATCAGTCTTCTCACAGAGGTCACCTCATAAGACATAAAATTATTGGCCGTGCGCAGCCATTTGTATCAGCTGAGGTGAGACTCTGGTACATGCTATCAGGAATGGGGACCAAGAAGCAATGGCAAGACTGCTTTGGGTAGGACTGATGGAATACATACAAATAAATGCAAGTATTTAAAAGCATGACTCAGAAGATTGTGAGCTAAGGATGAAGAGAGTTTTGTGTAAAATTTATATGGACCCATTCATGAAACTGAAAAACGATTTCACTGCCATTCACTGAATACTTCTTTTTAATTTATTCTTTTTAGATATGCATGACATATTATACACACATGGATTATAGCTTCCTATTCTTGTGGTTGTATGTGATGTGGAGTTTCCCTGGTCGTGTATTCATATATGGACATAGGAAAGTTCTGTCCCATTCACTCCACTGTCTTTCCCATTCCATCCCCCTCCCTTCCCTTCATTCCCTTTGTCTCATCCAGTGAACTTCTATTCTTCCCTCTTGCACCCTTATTGTAAGTTGGAATCTGCATATCAGAGAGAACATTCAGAGTTTAGTTTTTGGGGATTGGCTTTTTTCACTTAGCATGATAGTCTCTAGTTCCATCCATTTACTGGCAAATGTCATAATTTCATTCTTCTTTATGGTTGAATAATCTTCCATTGTGTATATATACTACATTTTCTTTATCCACCATCTATCTATTCAAGGGCACCTAGGTTGGTTCCATAGCTTGGCTATTGTGAATTGAGCTGCTATAAACATTATGTGGCTGTGTCACTGCAGTATGCTAACTTTAAGTCCTTTCAGTAAATACCATGGTGTGGGATAACTGGGTCAAATGATGGTTCCATTCCTAGTTTTCTGAAAAATCTCCATGAGCCTTTTCCCTCACATCCTCGCCAACATTTATTGTTACTTGTATTCTTGATAATTGCCATTCAGACTGGAGTGAGATGGAATCTCAGGGTGGTTTTAATTTGCACTTCTCTAACTGATAGAAATGTTGAACATTTTTCTATATATTTGTTAACCATTCATATTTCTTCTGTAAAGAGCCTCTTTAGTTCCTTTGTCCATTTAATGATTGGATTACTTAGGGGTTTTTTGGTGTTAGGTTTTTTGAGTTCTTTATATATCCTGGAGATCAATGCTCTATCTGAGGTACATGTGGCAAAGATTTTTCTCCCATTCTATAGGACAACTCTTCATGTTCTTGATAGTTTCTGTTGCTGTGAAGAAACTTTTTAGTTCTAATCCATCGCATTTATTGATTCTTTTAATTTTTTTAATTATACATGGACACAATATCTTCATTTTGTTTATTTTTATTTTTATGTGGTGCTGAGGATCGAACCCAGGGTCTCACACATTCGAGGTGAGTGATCTACCGCTGAGCCACAACCCCAGCCCCAATTCTTGATTTTATTTCTTGCTCTCGTTGAGTAATTGTTAAGCACTTGTCTTGTTGAGTAATTTGTTTCCTAAGCTGACATGATGGAGAGATGGGCTTACATTTTCTTCTAGTAGGTACAAGGGTCTCTGGTCTAATGCCTAGGTCCTTGATCCATTTTGAGCTGAGCTTTGTGCTAAAAACTTCTGATGTCTAAATTGCTCAAATATATTATGTGGTGGATGCCATTATCTTTAAAGAGGGAGAAACTGAAGTTCAGTGAGATTTATTAACTCACCCAGGGTGACCAAGTCCATGAGGTTTATCTGAGATTTGCACAAGCTATGAGCTGCAATTGACCATTATCTTGTATGACCTTCCCCAAGAAACATGGATCTGGTCTAGTGAAGACCTCTCTTAGAAGGACAAAGGCAGAACATTCTTTGCTTGCCTTTCCTGAATAACCATCAAGTTATATAGAATTTCTGTCATTCCTCAAGCATGTGTTGAATGCCACTGATGTGCTTGAAACAGTCTTTAAGACAGTAATGGAAAAATGACTAGAGTGAGTGAAGCCAGGGAGAACTATATTACATCATTTTAATTATTCCAAGTAAACAAATTATCTGAACTTCATGCTCAGGTTTTTTTTAACAAATTGATCTGGTATCAGACAAATTGTCTAAATAAGAGGGCAAATAATCATGTTTCAGTACTATTTGTGACTATAGTAATTCATAAATAAATGCTCTTAGATTCACTTAGAATGTAATGTGATATGAAAATAATTTTGGGGGGATAATGCTTCATAGGTAGCTATTTGTTTTCTGATAGAATTTTAAAGGAAATTAATATGTTTATAACATATTAATTATATAACATATAAAAAGAAAATTTTAAAGGAATTAATATGTTTATTACCTTTACCTCTGAGACAACCCTGGAAGGCAGATTAGATGTTAGTAGATGTGTATGTTACCAATTTGCTCTTTTCCATCTCAATCCTTAATATGGATGAAATGGAAACTATTAGCCCAAATCCAGGCCTGGAAAGATGGAAAGTCGTGTGTTCTGAAGTGCGGAACAAAATACATTTGTCCTCCTTAAAACCTTCTGCAGCTTGAGACTCCTCCCTAATGTTCCCAGCTGGAGAATCCAGCTTTTACCTACCAGTCTGTTTTCACAAGTCTGACCTAGTCTACCTTGCTGGAATTTAACTCTTCATGCAGTCAGTGTTCACCATATTTTCTTTTTATGCAAATTTCGTCATCATAACTACAAACAGACATTTGATCACAGGTTAGCACCACATTGTAGTCTTCTTTTTAAATTTTTTTATATTTTTTCTTTTTAATTATACATGACAGTTGAATGTATTTTGGCAAATTATACATTCATAGAGTATAACTTATTCTATTTTGGATCCCACTCTCATGGTTGTACATAGTGCAGAGTTACCCTGGTCATGTATTCAAATACAAAGATAGGAAAGTTATGTCCGATTAATTCTACTGTCTTTCCTATTCCCTTCCCCCAACTCTTCCCTTCATTTCCCTTTGTCTAATCCAATGAATTTCTATTATTCCCTTCCCCAACCTTCCTTGTTTTGGGTTAGTATCCACAAATCAGAACAGTGGGCCTTTGTTTTTTTGGATCTGGCTTATTTCACTTAGCATGATAGTCTCCAGTTCCATTCATTTACCTGCAAATGCCATTATTTTATTCTTCTTTATGGTTGAGTAATATTTCATATTGTGTATATATTCATATTATATATATATATATATATATATATATATATATATATATATATATATATTCTTTATCTATTAATCTGTTAAAGGGCACTTAGTTTGGTTACTGTGAGTTGAACTACTGTAAATATTGATGTGGCTGAGGAGTGGGATAACTGGGTCAAATGATGGTTCCATTCCAAATTGTCTGTGGAATCTCCATACTGTTTTCCAGAGTGGTTGCACCAATTTGCAGTCCCACCTGCAATGTATGACACCATTTTCCCCACATTCTCACCAACATTTATTATTACTTGTGTTCTTGATAAGTATAGTTTTAATTTGCATTTCTCTAATTCCTAGAGATGCTGAACACTTTTTTGTATTGTTTTTTTTTTTTTTAAACCATCCCCTTTGTATTCCTGTTGGATAAAGAAATTTCTATTTCATCTTTGGCTTTCTGGGCAGTTCAGGCAAGGGTTGCCCGACAGAAATGATTGATACATTCCTTGTGCTTTCTAAGGTCTCTCCAACTCCTTCCTTTTTCTTATTTTAAATCTTATGTCTGTGTTAATTTGAGTATGTCTTTTTTTTTTAATGGAAGCTTAAGTTTGTTGTGGAAGGAACCCAACTTTGCCTGTGTGTTACCTGAAGACAACCTACTCATAGACAGTAGCTTAGCAATTCATGCTATAAGCATCAACCTTTGTTATCAGGAGAGTTTTATCTCCTGAACTATTTTGGATTCCACTCTCATGAGGGCCTAAGAAGGAAAATAGTTACTAAGGGCCAAATACACTACTGTATTCCTTTCCAGAAGCTTGTTTGTCTTTCTTTCTAGGAAGTACCAATGAAGGAGGAACAAAGACATTTTCAAAATAGTTTGTGTGACTATCTTATTATTATTCTGCCATCAGTGGACTCATCCTGCAAACCCAAGTGAGTGGACAAAGTAATTTATTGGCTGAGTGTATCTTCAAGTACAAAAGAGGAGGGTGACGATGAGATGTGGTGAGGTGGGCAAAGCTCCCCTGGAATTTCCATCAGGGTGACGGATGGTGTGGGGCATTGAGAGGTTCAGGACGCTGCTGAAGCCTAGCTATTAAAAAATCAGGATTGCAAAAGCAGCTCTGGAACAATTGCTTTTATTTAAAGAGACAATGCTCCTGATGATGACACAAAACTTGCGTCAGACAAAGGATATACCGTCAAGTAGAAGTTTGGAGAACTAACTCACACTGTGTCAGGTAAACTCTTTCGCTGCTTCATAAAAGGGACAGTGACCACTGGAAGAAAAAGACTTTGAAAGCGGACAGCGTGGGTTTGAACCCTATTCCTGCCACTTCCTAGGTATTTGGCCTTGGGTGAGTTTTCTGAGATCCAGCTTGTGTATCTATAAAATGAGGATAACTGTGGTTTTTACACCGAAGCACACAGTAGCTGTCACTGTACACTATATATAATAAACATATTTATGAATAGCAAATACATTCCCTATTATCTATAAATAATATGTAAAACATATGATAAAGGAATATAGTAGTAATTCTATGGTAGAGGCCTGTAAAATTTTCCTTTTCTCTCCATTACTACTCCCAGCTAAGAAGTGGGTCAAAGATTTGTGCTCAGATCATCTCTCTCCTCAAGTTATGAGCTCTTTTCTCCATTTTCTTAACAGAAAATGGAACGGAAGGGCTTTACAATATATATTTTTTTAAGTTTAGCCAGGCATAGTGTATGCATGCCGGTAATCCCAGCAGCTCAGAGGCTGAGGCAGGAGGATCTTGAGTTCAAAGCCAGCCTCAGTAAAAGTGAGGCCTAAGCAACTCAGTGAGACCCTGTCTGGGGATGGGGCTCAGTGGTTGAGTGCCTTTGAGTTCAATCCCCGGTGCTCACCCACTCAAATCTTAATTTTAAGTTTATACAATTTCTTTATGATTTTTGTTGGTACATTATAATTATACATAATAGTGGGATTCCTTGTGACATAATCATACATGCTTATAATTTGATGAGTCTCATTCCTCAGTACATTTTTTTTCTTCCTCTCCTCTCCCAACTCCTTTTCTCTATAAGTCTCCCCTTTATTATATTTAAATTAATGTATTATATATAAAAGTGGGATTCACTTTGGTATATTCATATATGGACACAGCGTAATTTAGTGGATTTCACTCTCCAGTATCTCCTCATGCCTTTCCCTCTCCCTTCTTCTTCATTCCAAGAAGGGATTTTAGAATTTCTGTCATGAGAAATCTGAAGCTTTTCTCCAACAAAATAATTTCTTTCACATATTCTACTACCGTCCTAAAAACTCCATTGATTTCAGTGAGAACCTTATAAAGCAAGCAGTTACTATCCCTGCCCAACCTTCCTTATTCAGAAAATCAGGTTCCTCTAAAACAACAAGAAAGTACGTTTCTGTTTAGGCAGAGTGGGATATCTCTATGGGGCACTCTTTGCTTAACTGAATGCTCGTATTTCATTTCCAGGATCCTGAAACACTCTGCTTGTAGTCTGTGTTAGTCTGCTTCTCATCCCTGGGACCAAAATTCATGGCTACAAAAACTCAAGAGGAGGAAAAGTTTATTTGGGGTTCAAGGTCATAGAGATTTAGTCCATGGTGAGCTGACTCCATTCCTTTGGGCCTTGAGAAAGGCAGAACATCCCAGTGGACAAGCTTGGTGGAGGAAAGCAGCTCTGCTCCTGGCAGGAGGTGGAAGTGGGGGGCGGGGGAGGGGGGGAAGGAAGGGAGAGGGAGGGAGAGGGAGGGAGAGAGAGAGAGAGAGAGAGAGAGAGAGAGAGAAAGAAGCAGGGGGATAAGGTACTGAGAGGAGGAGCCAAAAATATGATAAGCAGACAGGGCAGAGATCTCCATAGCAGCAATTGTGTGTGCAAAGTCTCTGAGCCAGTCAGCCAGCTAACCATGGAGCACATGAACAGTGCACGATCAACATCCTGATTGGACAGAGGGGGTGCATGCTCACCAAGTATCTCACTCTGGGTGTAGCAATTCCCCTCCCTAAAAGTCATTAGCCAGTAGATTTAAAAGTTACCTCCAGCAACACCATATAAACCCCTGGACAGCCACACCTCAGTGACCAGTCTCTTGGGACCCCTTCCTTGTGGTAGCTGTTTCCTGTCTGTTAAATTCTGTTATTCTACTATACCCTCCATTGTCGATAGGTCTCATTCTTCAGATCCCAAATACATCTCACTGCATCTCAGGTACAATCCCCAAGACCACACCTCCCAATGACCCACCTCTCCTAGCCATACCCCCACCACCTGCTCATAGTTACCATCCAACATTATAGTCCATCATTTGCTTTTTCAAACCGATCTCAGGGTCCTCTGAGTGGACACTTCCAGGGAGAATCTAAAGGTGCATGTTTTTGCGTGGCCCAGGACACAGTCAGTCTCACTCAGGGTGGTATGTCAGGCGAAGACACAGCAGATGCAAAATGGTGTGGAGTTTAAATCCTTTGATTGAATCCTTCAAAGCCCAGGGATGGGAGGGGTGCTCTGTAATAGCACCCCCCTTCCCCTTCTTTCTCACTTTGCTTTGCAGGCTTCAGCCCCGCCCCCTCCCCCCTCTGGTATCCCGCAGTTCTCTCTCTGGTCTCCCCTCCATCTCTGGCTCTGTCCCTTTATCATGTAGATTTACAAGGCATTCTTCCCTATTTTAAAGAGGCTTTCTCCAGTGCATAGGAAGGGAGGAAAACAATCTATATAATTCTGGGATCCTCTTTGCCCAGAAAGTTAGGTCCCTTCCCACAAAGATGGACAGGAACCCCCTCTGTGCCCACTGAATGCATCAGATCTAATTTGGGGTGGGGGAGGGGGAGGGGGTGAAAAGGAAAACTGTTAGGGACAGGGTTGTTTAGGACAGAGGGGGCGGTGCAATCATTAGGCAATCAGATCACAGGTAGGAAGTAGGCAATTCATTTAAGCTCTAATCGGATGTTCAGGGAAAAATTAATCAAGACACTGAAGGAATAGGACCAGGGGAAGAGATAGTTAACCGTCTGACCAAATTGGTTGTCTTTCTTCTGCTTCATGCTCCTCTCGCTGAGCTGGAGTTCATTTTGAGTCCCCCGTTTTTTGTTTTTTTTTCAAAGCCCAAAGCCATCCTCTTTTTCCAATAGGGGACATCCAGTGACAGGGTGTGAGGGGCACACTGTGACACTAAACCATCCTGCACTGCTTTTCCTCTTTTGTTTTTTTCTTTTCCTCTTTTCCTCTTTGCTTTGTTTTGGGGGACTTACAACAAGGAGCTTCTACTGGGAGGCAGTGCTGTCATCAAAACCCCTGAGACATCTGGATGTGGTCCCCTAATTAACAACATCACCTGAAACAAAACAACACACACACACACACACACACACACACACACACATATGCAAAACATCACCTGGTGCTACTTTAAGGGCCAGTGTGGTCTTCCTTCCCTTTTCTTTTCAAGGACTGGAAGATCCTGGCTCCACCCAGAGCTGCTGGCAGACTAATGAATGGTCCCAGCAACTCTGTGCCTGATCAGCAATGGGCTGAAAGGAACACTCTTGCAATTTAATGTGGTGAGCCGTTCCTATAGACCGTGGCCGCCATTAGAAGATGGCACCGGCTTCCACTGTGGCCTGTGATAAACAACTCCTTTTTTGGAGAGTTATCACGTAATCCCTTATCACCCTATGAGAAAGCTCCACGTGGCAGCTTTGCATTGGGGCTTGAGATGCTTTATTAAGGCTGGGAGGGGCATCCGAGTAAGAGAAGAAGAAATATCAAGGGCCTGAATAAACTGCTGAAAGAAGATTCCTGAGTTGCGTCTTCCTTGCGGGCAAGGGGTCGCGACAAGTGGTGCCGAGACCCGGGAACCAGAACTTTCAGCAGTCAGGGGTGGTGCACCGGTTAGTCCCAAGTAAGTGGGATCCGCGACCAAAGCGGGGTTAGTCCCAGGTAAGTGGGATCCGCGACCAAAGCGGGGCAGCTCCTCTGTAAAGAAAGAGAGAGCATTACATTTTATTGCAGCTGCACTGTGTACTTTTGCTTCTACTTTCGCTTTTGTTTTTTGTGCCTCCTTTGTTGTTGTGTCATGGGTGCCGCATCTTCAAGTCCGCTTCTCCTGGCCCTAGATGGCCTGTTACGTTCCAAGGGCCTGGAAGTGAAACATAGTACTTTACAGAGATTTTTACAGAAGATAGATATCGCTGCACCGTGGTTTGCATTTTCGGGCAGCCTTACTGTACCTAGTTGGGATAAATTAGGCAAAGATCTTGACTTTGCTTCTGAGCAGGGCATATTAGAGGGTGGGGTGATACCCCTTTGGAAAATGGTCCATAGTTGCCTTACAGATGGTAAATGCCAAGAAGCTGTGAGTGAGGGTCAGGCCGTTCTTGAACAACTACATGAGGAAAAATCTGAAGGATCACATAGTGAAGTGGCAGAGAGTATCAAAAGTAACAGTAGTGAGAAGGCAAAAGAGCCTGAAGATAAAAATAGGAGAAGGCTCTACCCAGACTTGACCGAATTCAGAACGCCTGAGAACACAAGCGACTCAGAGAGTTCTGAGGACCTTGATATATTGTTACAACAACTACATAAGATAAAAATGAAAAAGAAGAAAAAGGAGACACAAGGCGCGCATGCCTACTGTAAGAAGGGGGAGGGATCTAATATTGGTCAACAGAATTCTGAGGAGGAGGAGGTTGAAAATTTAGAAGAAGATATGATGCCTGTTGCCCCACCCCCGTATGTGGGGGGGAGCCAAGGTTCCGGGAGATCTTTTCATGTGCAAGTTTGGAGGACAGTTAATACAGATATGGGACTTGCGTACCCGGTGTTTCAGGACAATAATAGAGGAAGATATCATGAGCCTTTAGACTTTAAGATAGTTAAAACCTTGGCAGAATCCGTCCGCACTTATGGCATAGATGCCGCTTTCACTCTCACTCAGGTGGAGGGACTTACTAGATTTTGTATGACTCCCTCAGATTGGGCTAGTCTAGTCCGCGCTTGTGTTTCCCCAGGGAAATATTAGGAGTCCAAAGTTGGCTGTTTAATGTTTCTGGCAGTACCCAAGACTCGGAGCGAGGTAGGAGGCTTAAAATTTTTGCAAATAATTCACAATTATCTAATGCTACATTACCCTCTGCAGCAGTCTGTCTCCAATCTCCGTTCCTGTTTCTTTTGGCTAATGTTACATTACAGGGGATGCTTAATTGTTCTAATGTTACTTGCTACTTGTCTGAGTGTTGGAATGGCTCCTGGACTATGGCAGTGATTATGAAAATTCCAACCTTTGTCCCGATCCCGGTTACTGCAGATCCAGAATCCTTTTCTATTGTTGAATTGATTAGAACCCATAGAGATTTTGGAATTATGGCAGCTATAGTGACAGCTGTGGCAGTATCTGCTGCTGCAGCAGTTACAGCTGGAGTAGCCATGGCCAGCCAGGTACAAACTGCTGCCACTATTAATCAGGTTATTCAACAAACATCCACCATACTTGAATCCCAAAGTAAAATTAATCAACACATTTTATCTGGGATTTTAGCTGCTAATCAGAGGATAGATCTGCTTCAAGCTCAAGTTGAGGAATTGTCTGTTCTAGTACATTTAGGTTGTGTTGATCAACGTGCACATTTAAGTATAACCTCTGTCAGATTTAATGATTCCAGAAATGCCTCCCGCATCATCGGGGAGTATCTATCTGGAACCTGGTCCATGGAAGCAGAAAACTTGATCCAGTCTCAACTAACTCAGATTGCTGTTTTGAATAGTACCCGTGTCGAACCAGTGACTTTGGGTCAATTCACCAGTTGGCTATCCTCTGCTTTTTCCTTCTTTAAGGAATGGGTTGGAGTGGGCATTTTTGGTGCTATGTGTTGCTTCGGTGTTGTACTTTGTTTGTGGCTTCTCTGTTGCCTTAAAGCTCGCCATGCGCAAGAGAAAGCTATGATTGTACAGGCTCTTGCGGCCTTAGAAAATGGCATTTCTCCACAAATCTGGCTTGCACATCTTAAACAGTGATTTCTGGGCATGGCCATTGCACCCCAAGTTAGTTTCACATTGCACTGGGATTGGCATGTCCTCTTCTTTATGCTCTCCCGGTACTGAATAGCCCTTGCACTCTGCAGGTCTTGTTACCATTGCACGCAGATGGGTTTCAGGACTGGTCTTTCTTCTCGGCTACAGACTCTTTACCTTCCTCTGGGGCTTAGGGATTGTGTTGCCAACTTAAATTTTGTTATTATTACCAGGCTACCTGTGTTATCCTACTTCTCATCGTCGTCACGATGCAGGATGCGAGGCAAGGCACTGCACTTGAGTGATCCCTCAACGGACCTCAAGGAAAGCATGTCCTATTGCATGCGGGTTTGACGTCCACGCCCCGCCCTACGAAAAAAGGCGTCGGCTGATATGGGATCAGGTCTGGGGAAGGCGCCTCCTTAGGACTGAACCATACATTGCAGCCACTTCTGCACAGTGGGATAGGACCTCTACTTTCGCCTGCATTGTTTTATAAAACAGAAGGGGGAACTGTGGTGAGCCGTTCCTATAGACCGTGGCCGCCATTAGAAGATGGCACCGGCTTCCACTGTGGCCTGTGATAAACAACTCCTTTTTTGGAGAGTTGGCACTTAATCCCTTATCACCCTATGAGAAAGCTCCACGTGGCAGCTTTGCATTGGGGCTTGAGATGCTTTATTAAGGCTGGGAGGGGCATCCGAGAGGGAGAAGAAGAAATATCAAGGGCCTGAATAAACTGCTGAAAGAAGATTCCTGAGTTGCGTCTTCCTTGCGGGCAAGGGGTCGCGACAATTTAAAAACACTGTCATCCTTCTACAATAACCAACCCCCTTGACCAATGGCAGTCACTTTCAATTTCCCTTAATTCCTTGAGCCCGAGGCACCCTCTAATTTACTTTCTATTGTTATATGATTGGGTTTTTTTTTTTAAACCGTGCATTCGTGGCTCCCACCTGGGAATAATATTGTCCCTAGGAGACTTTTGCCTGGAGATAATTTTGATTTTCACAACTGGCCAGGTGGGGGCCGTTGCAACTGGTATTTGGTGGGTGGAGGCCAGAGATGCTGCAAAGCATCTGACAATATCCTTACAACAAAGTACCCAGCTCAAAATGTCAAATGAGTTGAGGAACCTCATTTATGATACTTTCTTTCTTTCCTTCCTTCCTTTCCCTCTCCCATTTTTTTTTTTTTTTTGGTATGAGGGATTGAACCCAGGTGCTTAACCACTGAGCCACATCCCCAGCCCTTTTCAATTTTGATTTTGAGACAGAGTCTTGCTAAGTTGCTCAAGGGCTCACTATGGCTAAGGCCTCCTGCCTCAGCCTCCTGAGCTGCTGAGATTAGAGGGGTGTGCCACCACACCTGGCTCCCCATCTATGATTTTGGTCAGAAGTCCTAATGAATGAAATGTGTACATGCCAAACAGGTGGTTTTTAGTTAAAGTACTTTACAGCAGGATTAGCCTTTATTTTCTTATCTTTCAAGCAGGTTAAAATACTAGTGGGGGGAAATCAACACTTTCCTCAAGGAAGACTCCATGATTGACCTTTCAAAGTAACTCCTCTATACTTGGTTACCCGGGAAAACCACAGGATTAGAGCTCACAAAATTTATTTCAACAGAGTCTGTAGTGAGTTTTTATTCTAAGAATGCCAAAATAAGTAAGTGCTATCTTGAGAAGCATCGCTGGAGGCCTGATACCCTTAGAGCTGTGCTGTTGCTCATGATGTGGGTCAGTCTTTTTTAAAAGGTATTTCTTACAGCAATAAAAATGTGAATTTGTTGTTTTCATTTTTTTGTGTGACAAAATACATATACAATAAATGTCTGAGGATAAAAGGAAAATATACTCTCTTCACCCCAATTGTTACCGACCCTATGGAGCTCAACCTCCACCTCTGCTACCTTCAAACACATGGATACATTTTAGTGCACCCTTTCCTGCTGCAATGCTCAAGTCCGGCATTCCCTTTTTAATCTTGCTTTTTGGTTTTTCATGGATAATGGTTCGTCTTTGTATGTGCCGCAACCTGATAAAATCCTGAGTACAGAGCAAGAGTGCTCCTGTTTTGGGGTGAATTCACGTGAGGCGGATTGTAGAAAAGTCCAAATAAAACCCTCAAGGAAAGAGTATCAACAGGACAGCCACATACCATTGTATATACTTTCAGTGTTCCCTAGTTTGACATTTTATTACTGGTTTGCAGATAAAATATTGATAAATGTGGACTTTGAGGTCAGACTGCTTAAATTTAAGGCTGTCTTAGACTGTGGGACTATCAGCAATCACATTTGGATTTCTTCTCTTTCTCTGCTCTACATATAGTCTCATTTCCTATATTCTAGAAATATGAAGGCAAAATGATGAAATATGCTAATCAGAGGGATTTCCGGTCATAATGATCTCTGCAGAAATGTTGTGGTTTGGGGGACACCCCAAAAGCTCATTTGCGAGACAATGCAAGAACATTCAGAGGTGAGATGATTGGATTATGAGAGTCTTAACCCACTCAGTGGATTAGTCCCCTGATAAGGATTAACTGAGCAGTAACTGTTGTTGATAGACCTTTATTTTATTTATTTATATGTGGTGCTGAGAATCGAACCCAGTGCCTCACACAGGCAAGTGTGCTATCGCTGGGCCACAGCCCCAGCCTTAAAACTGATTTCTTTCAATGTCTATAAGTATAAAGCATTATCACCCTTGGCTAGAAAAATGGGACCAAGCTCAATGCATTTGGGAGAATCATTATTTTTTTTTAATCATAGCAAGAGAAAAAATCTGCATAAGCACCACTAACTCTTTTAATTGTTCTGCCATAATTAGTGTTCTTCTATATAGCAACAAACATCAGTAAGGGGAATGAAATTCCCTTAATGTTAAATCTAGGAGCTTTTCTAATCATAACGATTGCACCTTTTATTCTCCATGTATTTCAACACTCATTGCCTTTGTGTTTTCATAATTTAAATTATCTCATGAATATTCTATTTTCATCTGAGTAATGAACTCATTCCTGGATAGGAAAGGTTGCAGTAGCTGCACAAGGGGGCAGTGTGGAGAGCAGGAAGGGAGCTCAGATACCTTGCAAACTGATCTAATTCACAAACCAGCTCTTCTTCTACTGGTCTTCTGGTCTTGAACTTGTGATCTAATTTAAGCCTCAGTTTTTCCTCAGGTGTAAAACAGAGAGAGTATCTGTTTTGGGGTTATTATGTGATCAGAACTGATAACAGTGTTCATATTGGCAGCATATATCCAAACATTGGAATGATACAGAGATTAGCCTGGCCCTTGTGCAAAGATGACATGCATATCTATGAAGCACTCCACATTGAAAAAAAAATAATAAGTGACAGCGAACATCTGTGTGCAAGCACGTAATTTACTCTCAATTACCAAAGTAAAACTGTGAAGGTAGTAAGGTTACTATCCCCACTTTACACTGGAGGAAACTAGAACCCAGATAAATTTTTTTCTTTTTAAAAATTTGTTCTTTTTAGATATCCACGATAGCAAAGTATAATTTTAGATGTATTATACATACACGGAATATAACTTATTCTTATTCCCAGTGTTGCAGCTACTGAACAGTCTTTCACCAAAGGGACAACTAAAGATTATTAAAGAAGAACAACCACAAGGGTTTTCCAGGTGGTCAATTGGAATGCAACAAAATTTAGTTTCATTCAACAATAATTTAATAAATGAATTCTATGGGCTGGGTGCATGGGCTTTGTAATGCCTCAAGGGAATGAGAAGGGAGTCTGAAATGTCCTTGGGAGATTACCCAGTGTTCACTGACGAGAAGATCCCAGGTAGCACATTAAGTACCAGTGAATCAAGGTGCTTTTAATAGAACCCTGAGATGTGATTATAATGTAAGCTGTGAATTTCCATGTCCAACAGACTCATTGCACCATTAGAGAAAACATGCGGATTCCGGAAGTCACTCATCCCTGCTTTGCTTGGCCTCCTGATATTCCTCCCCATAGGAAACTCTTCGTAGCCAGAGACATCCAGAGGAGTCTCTTAATTGCCTTCAGGAATGAAGCTACCGACTGGTGCTAGGAGAACTTCTGTTAGCACGGGCCGATGGCTGTCTTTACAATGATTAATTGTGGCACATGGGATATGCTCTCTGAGCTAATCAAAGTACACAGATGTATTCCTTTGTGGGTAAATGTATTGACTTTGATCTATGTAACTGGCAAGCAAATGATAGATAATTTAATTCTATAACTGAGACCAGAGAAAAGTGCAATTTTGGAATGTGTGTCACCAGGACCAGAGATCTTTTGCAGCACTTGAACTTTACAGTGAACCAGGGATGTCTGGGGACAGGATGGGAAGGATCACAACAAGCACAAGGAAACACTGTAGGGTGGCCAGAGAGCATTTTGGTGGCACCTTCTTATGAAGATGAAACCTGGATAAACCATTTGAAGACTTACCAAAAAATAATCCCTGTGTATGAGGGTCCAAATGAGTGCACCGAATGAATGTAACTTTGTATAAAAGAACATCTAACATTAAGCCCATACAAGAGCAAAGAAAATCTAACTCCATTGTTTTAAGAATTCACGACCAAGGAACAGTTTGAAAAGATCAGCAGATGCCAATGAAAGGATAAGAAATAGGAATTACCCATCCCCTTTCGAAACATCTGAACTCTTGTGAGAAATCTAGGCTATCTATAAACTTTAAAATGAAGCTATACCTAGAAAGAGATGGAATAGAACATGAATTCAAACCTTTAATTCAACACATTAGTTTTAAACCAAGAAAGCATAAGTTCTAACCACTAAAGAATATTACAGTATAAAATTCTGGTGTTCATTTCCATTTTTAAAAGTATGATATCATCATTATAAATATTATGACAGCATAATATTAGAAACAGCACAAAAGGCAAAACATGGCATTCAGATTTCTCACAAAACCCATTCCCCTACAGAGTTACAATTCTTTTTTATTCAGATGTAGTATTTGTACATCTTGGTGGGGTAGATTATGGTAGACATGGATACAACGTGTAGTGATCCAGTCAGGTAATAAGCGTTTACATCTCTTCAAACATTACTCCTTTTTATGTGTTGAGAATTTCATACTCTTCCAGTCATTCTGAAATACGTGGATTGTTTCAACAAGTATTTACCATAGTGTGTTATGGAAAAATCAGAAGCCATTCCTCCTCTCTGTTTCTATTCCCACTGTCCCCTGCCATTCCCAGTCTCTAGTGAAAACTATTTCCCTTTCCAGTGGATTTTCTAAGGAGATACATTTACGGATTTCCACAAATGTGTGAGAACATATACTTGTCTTTCTGTGTCTGCTAATTTCACGTAACATGCCCTCCAATTCTATCTATGTCGATGCAAATGACAGGATTTCATTATTCTTTATGGCTGAATAATATTCCATCTTGTATATATACCACATTTTCTTTATCCATTCATCTGCTGTTGGACATCTGGGTTGACTGCATGTTTCAAGTACTGTTGTTCGTGCAGCGGTAAACATGGGAAAACAGGTGTCTTCTGCACATAATGATTGTGCTGTGGTACTAGTGAAATTATTAGATCCTATAGTAGTTCTAGTTTTAGTTTGGGAGCAATCTCAATACTGTTTTCCATAATGGTTATACTAGTTTCATTTCCACTGATAGTGTATAAGTCCCTTTGCTCTGCATCCTTGCCCACATTTTTTTTTTTTGGTCTATTTGATGTTAATTGTTCTAACAGGGTGAGATGGTATCTCATGATTGTTTTTTATTTCCGTTTCCAGCATTTTTTCATATCCTTGCTTTTTGCCATTTCTATATCTTCTTTTGAGAAGTGTCTCTAGTTCTTCAGGCCATTTTTAAATTGGATGATATTTTTTGGTGGTCAGCTTTTGGAGCTGCTTGGTGTATATTCTGGATGTCAGTCCAGTGTATGAATAATCTGCAAACTTGTTCTTGCATTCTGCAGGTTGTCTCTTAACACTTGATTATTTCCTTTGCTGAACAGAAGCTTCTTAGTGGTATGATCCCACCTGACTATTTTGACTTGTGTTGCGTCTGCCTTTGAGGCCTGATCTCAGACATCATTATCTACACCATGGTCTTGAAGTAATTGCATAGTTTCAGGTTCTACATTTAGGTCTCTGATTCATTTTGAGTTGATGTTTGTGTATGGCGAGAGGAAAGCATCTAAACCTTGTCTAATTGTGCTGGCACTCTTTTTGGAAGAGGCTGTCTTTTGGACACTGTACGTTCTGCATGCTTCTGTGAAAAGTCAGTTGGCTGTACGAGCATGGATTGATTTCCTAGATCCTCCAATCTGTTCCATGGGTCTCTGCCTGTGTCTGTTCTGATGGCTGTACCATGCAATCCCCAATACTGGAAATTTGTAGTATGTTTTGAAGTCAGGTATGTGATGTGCCTCCAGGTAATCCACCCCCCTCAGAATCACTTTGGCTATTAAGGGTCTTTTGTGGTTTCAAGCGTTTTTGGATGATTGTATATATTTCTTGAAGGAAACTCATAGATTTGTTTTGGTAATATGGTAATTTTAGCAATATTAAATTCTTTTGATATAGGAACATGGGATAGGTTTTTATTTTTTGTGTTCTCTACCATTTCATTCATCAGTGTTTTATATGATTTTTATGGTACAGATCTTTCACTTCCATGATTAGGTATATTTCAACATGCCTTATATATTTTTGCCTTTGTGAATGCAATTACTTTCTTAATTTCTTTTTAAAAAATATATTTGTTCTGTTTAGCTACACATGATAGTAGAATATATTTTACATATTATGCATACATGGAATATAACTTAAGATCTCACTCTTGTGGTTATACATGATGTGGAGTTTCACTGGTCATGTATTCATATATGAACACAGGAAAATTATGTCTAATTCATTGACTTTCCTATTCCCATTCCAACTCTTTACCTTCATTCCCCTTTGTCTAATTGAATGAACTTCTATTTTTCCCCACTGCCCCCTCCCTTTTTGTGCATGAGCATCCATGTATCAGAGAGAACATTACCTTTGGGTTTTTTTTTTAGATTGGCTTATTTTGCTTGGCATTATAGCCGCCAGTTCCATCAATTTACTGGCAAATGCCATTATCTCATTCTTCTTTATGGCTGAGTAATATTCCATTGTGTATATACCATATTTTCTTTCTTTATCTATCTATCTGTTAAAGGGCACCTACGTTGCTTCCATAGCTTAGCTATTGTGAATTGTGCTGCTCTAAGCATTGATGTGGCTGTGTCATTGTAGTAGGCTCATTTTAAATCCTTTGGCTATACACTAAGGAGTGGGATAACTGGGTCAAATGGTAGTTCCATTAAATTTTTTTTCAGAGATCTCCATTCTGCTTCCCAGAGTGGTTGCATCAGTGTACAGTTCCACCAGCAATGTGTGAGTGTACACTTTTCCCCACATCCTCACCAACATTTATTGTTACTTATATTCTTGATAATTGCCATTCTGACTTGAGTGAGATGGCATCTCAGGGTGGTCTTAATTTGCATTTATCTAACTGCTAGAAATATTGAACTTTTAAAATATATTTGTTGACTGAACATATTTCTTCTTCTGTGAAGTGTGTGTTCACTTTCTTTTCCCATTTATTTATTTAGATATTTGGGTTTTTTTCTTTGGTGTAAAGTTTTTTTGAGTTCTTTGCATATACTGGAAATTAATGCCCTCTCTGAGGTGCAGTTTGGCAAATATTTTCCTCCATTCTGTGGGCTCTGTCTTCATGCTCTTGATTGTTTCCTTTGCTCTGAAAAAGCCTTTTAGTGTGATGCCATTTAGTGTGATGTCATCCCATTTATTGATTTTTGATCTTAACTTCTTGCGCTTTAGGAGTCTTGTTAACAAACTTAGTCCCTGAACTGAAATGTTGGAGTGTTGGTTTCTGGTCTAATTCCTAGGTCTTTTGATCTACTTTGAGTTGAATTTTATGTAGGGTGAGAAATGAAATTTGTAGTAAATTTAATTCTACTACATATGGATTTACAGTTTTCCCAGCACCATTTGTTGAAGAGGCTATCTTTTCTCCAATGCATGTTTATGGCACTGCTGTCTAGTATGCAATAACTGTATTTATGAGGGTTTGCCTCTGTGTTTTCTGCTCCATTGATCTTCAATTTGTCTGTTTTGGCACCAATACCATGCCATTTTTGTTACCATGTGGCTCTGTAGTATAATTTAACATCTGGTATTGTGATGCCTCCTGCTATTTTTTTTTTTTCTCGCTAAGGATTGCTTTGGCTATTTTGGGCCTCTTATGTTACCAAATGAATCTCATGACTGCTTTTTTCTATATCTATGAAGAACATCGTTGGAATTTTAATGGGAATTGCATTGAATCTACATAGCATTTTTGGTAGTACAAACATTTTGACAATATTAATTCTTCCTGTCCAAGAACATAAGAGATCTTTCTATTCTCCTAAGGTTTTCTTCAATTTTTCTGTGATCTGTAGTTTTCATTGTAGAAGTTCTTCACCTCTTTTATTAGATTGATTCCTAAGTATTTTTTGAGGCTTTTGTGAATGAAATAATTTTCTTAATTTCTCTTTCAGCTTACTCATCATTGGTGTCTAGGAATGCAATTGATCTAAGGGTGTTAATCTTGTATCCTTTACTTTGCTGAATTCATTTATAAGTTTTAGAAGTTTTCTGATGGAGTTTTTTAGGTCTCCTAAATACAGGATTATGTCATCAACAAAGAGAGAAGGTTTGAGTTCTTCTTTGCCTATTTTTATAGATTTAATTTCTTCCATTTGTCTCATTGCTCTGGTTAGAGTTCTTACCCTACACAAAATTCAACTCAAAGTAGACCAAAGACCTAGGAATTAGAACAGAAACCAATGCCCCAACATTTCAGTTCAGGGACTATGTTGATTAAAAGTGGTAAAAGAGGACATCCTTGTCTTGTCCCTGTTTTTAGAGGGAATGCTTTCAATTTTTCTCCATTCAGAATGACGCTGGCCTTAGGGTAGCTGCATATAGCTTTTAAAATGTTGAGGTATGCTCCTTATATCCCCAGTTATTCTAGTGTTTTGAATAAGAATGGATGCTGTATATTGTCATGTGATTTTTTCCTGCATCTATTGAAATATTCAGGTGATTTCTATCTTTAAGTCTATTTATACAGTAAATTATACTTATTGATTTTGATATGTTGTTCCAGTCATTCCTAGGATGAAGCCCACTTGATCATGGTGCACTATCTTTTTAATAATGTGTTTTTGTATGTGAATTGCCAGTATTTTATTAAGAATTTTTGCATAGATATTCATCAAGGATATTGGTCTGAAGTTTCTTTCTTTGATGTGTCTTTGTATGGTTTTGGTGTCAGGGTGATGCTCACTTCATAGAATGAGTTTGAAAGAGTTACCTCCTTTTCTGTTTCATGGAATAATTTGAGGAGCATTAGTATTAATTCTTCTTTAAAGGTCTGGTAGAACTTGGCTGAGAATCCATCTGGTCCTGGGCTTTTCTTTGTTGGTAGGCTTTAGATTGCTTCTTTAGCTTTATTACTTTAAATTGATCTGTTTAAAATTTTTAAATTTTAAATATATTCTCCTAGTTTCAAAAATGAAATCATTTTTATTTCTATTTTTGGTGTTGATTTGTTATTCTTTTTCTAGGGACTTAAAATGTAATGTTAGAATTTTATTTATTTGGTGTCTTTCTAGTCTTTTAACGTATGAACTCAGTGCTATGAACTTTCCTCTTACAACTGCCTTCATATTGTACCAGAGTTTTTGATTTGTTGTTTCAGTATTCTCATTTTCTTCCAAGTATTTTTGAATTTCACTTCTGATTTCTTCTGCTATCCATTCATCATTCAATGGTATATCATTTAGTCTCCAGGTGTTAGTTACTATTTTATCATTGATTGCTAATTTTTTTCCACTAAGATCTTACAGGATAAAAGGTATTAACACTATTTTTTTTTGGTATTTCTTGAGAGTTTTTGTGGGTTAAGATTTCCACTTTAAAAAGTGTTCCATATCTAATGAGAAAAAAGTATATTCAGTCACTAATGAATGAAATAGTCTATATAGGTCAGTTAAGTCTAAATTATTAATTATACTTTTTAGTTCTGTAGTTTTCATTTATACTTCTTGAAATACTTTATTATGTTTTGTAGTGAAGGCTTTCTAGTTGTAAATTCTTTTACTTTTGTTTTTCATGAAAGGCTTTTATTTCACCTCTAGTTAGAAGTTTTAATTTTGCTGGTACAGTATTCTTGGTGGGCACCCACTTTCTTCTAGAGCTTCATATATATTATTCCAAGACCTCCTAGCTTTTAGGGCTGGGTTAAGAAATCAGTTGAAATCTGGATTATTTTACCTCTAAATGTGACCTCTAGTTTTTCTCTAGCAGCTTTTCAAATTCTATCCTTATTCTGAATGTCAGTTATTTTCATAATAAGAATATTTTTATAATTAATTAATGGCATTGAGTGGATCTGTTGTAATTTCATATATTTGAAGACCTGCAAGCCTCTTATATTTGAATTTCCATTGCTTTCTTAAGGTTTAGAAAAATGTCTGATATTATCTCATTGAAAATATTTAGTTTGTATTTCAGAACCTTTATCTCAGTGAATCTTAAATTTTGCCTTTTAAGGTTATCCTATATTTCTTGAATATGTGGCTGTCTCTCAACATGTTTTCTCCATGGTCAACTTTGTTATCAAGATTATAGACTTTGTCTCTGTTGCCTGAAACTCTGTCTTTCAAGTGCTGCGATCTATTGATGATGCTTTCCATTGAATTTTTAATTTGGTTTATTGATTCTTTCATTTTGAGGATTACCAATTAATTTTTTTCCCCAGAATTTTAATCTCCTTGTTGACCTTTCACTTCTTGTATTTTGTTTCTGATTTCACTCCTACATCATCTTTTACCTCATATATCAGTTCAACTGACATCTCCTCCACTGCGATGTCAATAGAGACTGTGGTGGAGACATTTTGGTTTGTTTGGAATGGTTTGTACCCTTGCTTTTTCATATCATTTGTGTGTCTACCTCTCTCTAATATGGGTCTGAAGGAGCTAAGTTTCTATCCTATGAGCTTGTAGTGTCCCTGTAGGTTTCCAGTATCTCACAGATTAGAGGGAGACAAATAATAATAACCACCAATGCAAACAATATACAGTATTAAGCTAAATACTTAGTTCCTACTGTGACATCTACAATGTTAATCAGCACAATCAACAGAGATGGTAGAATCAGCAATTGCCATCAATAAAGCACTAAGTAATCATGTATTATATCTGGCATTACATCAAATACCAGGTGTCATATATGTCATCCACAACAGTGATAATTGCACCAGCATTATTGGTGGGGGCAGGCATTATGTAAAACAATTAGCGTTAAAAGATGTCAAGAATAGAATTAATTAAGAGGAAAGAAAATTAGGTGGGTAGAAAAGAGTGTACAATTAGGCAAATCAACAAAGGTTTCTATGAATTCCAAGTTAGCCACTTAGCATGGAACTTCTGATGAAACCAATGGACTGCTGATGGCATCTCATTTAAAGAGGACTCTATAGTACGCTCTTTTAAGGTCTCCACTAGACTGTGGAACCAACCCAGATGCCCTTCAATAGATGAATAGATAAAAAAAATGTGGCATTTATACACCATGGAGTATTATGCAGCACTAAAAAATGACAAAATCATAGAATTTGCAGGGAAATGGATGGCACTAGAGCAGATTATACTTAGTGAAGCTAGCCAATCCCTAAAAAACAAATACCAAATGTCTTCTTTGATATAACGAGAGCAACTAAGAACAGAGCAGGGAGGAAGAGCAGGAAGAAAAGATTAACATTAAACAGATACATGAGGTGGGATGGAAAGGGAGAGAAAAGGGAAATTGCATGGTAATGGAGGGAGACCCTCATTGTTATACAAAATTACATATAAGAGGTTGTGAGGGGAATGGGAAAATAAACAAGGAGAGATATGAATTACAGTGGATGGGGTAGAGAGAGAAGATGGGAGGGGAGGGAGGGGGGATGGTAGAGGATAGGAAAGGTAGCAGAATACAACAGTTACTAATAGGGCATTATGTAAAAATGTGGATGTGTAACCGATGTGATTCTGCAATCTGTATTTGGGGTAAAATTGGGAGTTCATAACCAACTTGAATCTAATGTATGAAATATGATATGTCAAGAGCTTTATAATGTTTTGAACAACCAATAAAAAAAATTAGAATGAAAAAAAAATAAAGAGGACTCTAAAATTGACTGCAGTTTGCTCACAAATGAATACACTTAGAGGAAAACTGCAAAGATGAAGGACATTTCCTGGAGAGCTCATGTCATAAAAAACACATAAAACATGAATTTTTAAAAGAGCTTAAAAAATACTGTCATTGTTTTAATATCTCTTTTTCATAAAGCTGGTGTGTTAATATAGACTGTAACGTTTTGCTAAAACTTGAGACTGAATTCTGAGGAAAGGAAACCAGACCACAATGGAATAGATAGGAAGTCAGATATTCAGAGCTTGTTGACCAAACAGGTTAACTCAATAGTGGTGTCCTGTAAAGTGAAGGTAAATGTACAAAAACTCTGAGTTTCTCATCTCTCATGCATTCTGAAGGCAGAGCCCCTCAGATCCTGACCTGTGGGCATCCTTACCCTACCATCGAGGCTCCCTGTAGTCTCATACTGGGGAGTGTCTTTCTTTTTGACTGACTTTAAAGTCTTGACTCTTTGCTTTTAGAAGGAATGATTAGACTCTTTTTATCACACTGTAGTTTCCTTCAAGGTTTGTGTTTGGTGGCTGGTTTTATTGGCAAGCCTCAAGGCCGTGTTACCTGTCAGTCTCCAGTCCTCCTCGGGCTGCCATGACACCACTGGAAAGCACAGCATTCTCTGCCCAAGGCTGGGACTGATCCTTCATCGTTGGGTAGAAGTACGGGAGCTTCATGGCTTCTTTGGCAGTCAGTGTCTGTTGATGGTCATATTGTGGGAGTTTATCCTGAAGATCTCCGGCTTCAGGGCTAACAAGGTGCCTGTTCTCAGTACGCATAAAGTTTTCCCAGCGTTTCTGTGAATGATGTCCCAGGATATCTTTGAGACGTGGATCTAGGTCTATATGATACTTCTTCCGATACCCATACAGCTCATCTGTACCCAGAACCTTGGCGATGCAAACAAGCTGGTCACAGCTGTCCTGTCTGTGGAAGAAGGTTCCTTCTGAAATACCACGCTTGCCAACATACAGCTCAAACTCCACGTGTCCCAGCTGTAATCATGTATCTGACAGTCCACAAGAAGCTCTGGTCCCTTGAAGTACCTTGACACTACAGGAACATTGTACTCCTGATCAAGGTGATGGAACTTTGCCAGGCCCCAGTCCACCGGTGGCAGCTGTTTTTAGTTGGTGATTTGTCATTGTGAGGTGATTTGAAACATTGTGTGCATGATTTCCTTGCTGTGGCTGTAATCCAGATCTTTAAGTAGTTTGTACACACAAAAAATGGGGTATCCAAGGCTGTCCAGATCTGGTAGGGTTGCTTAAAATCCATATTATTGATTATTTCAAAGAATAAAGCTGGTGTCTTTGACCCAGGCTCCTTTTTATTTATTTATTTATTTTAATTCGGTGTATATGACAGCAAAATGCATTTTGATTCATTGTACACAATTGTAGCACATGGTTAGACATGATGCAGCATCACACCCTATGTGTAGTCTTACATGTACCTAGAGTAATGATGTCCATCTCATTCCACCTTCTTTCCTGCCCCCCTGCACCCACCCTCCTCTCCCTCCCCTTTGCCCAATCAAAGTTCCTCCATTTTTCCCATGCTGTCCCCCTCCCCATTTTGGATCAGCATACACTTATCAGAGAGCACATTTGGCCTTTGGTTTTGGCGGATTGGCTTTCTTCACTTAGCATGACATTCTCCAACTCCATCCATTTACCTGCAAATGCCATGATTTTATTCTCTTTTAATTCTGAGCAACATTCTGTTGTTTATATATACCACAGTTTCTTTATCCATTTATCTATTGAAGGGCATCTAGGTTGCTTTCATAGTTTAGCTATTGTGAATTGACCTGCTATGAACATTGATGTGACTGCATTACTACAGTATGCTGATTTTGAGTCCTTTTGGTATAGCTGGGTCAAATGGTGGTTCCATTCCAAGTTTTGTAAGGGATCTTCATACTGCTTTCCAGATTTGTTGCACCAATTTGCAATTACCCCAGTAATGTAGGAGTGTGCCTTTCCCCCCACATTCTTACCAACATTTATTGTTGCCTGTATTCTTGATAACTGCCCTTCTGACAGGCATGAGATGAAATCTTAGAGTAGTTTTGATTTGCATTCCTCTAATTATTAGAGTTGAACATTTTTTTCCATATATTTGTTGATCAAATGTGTATCTTCTTCTGAGAAGCATCTGTTCAGCTCCTTAACCCATTTATTGCTTGAGTTGTTTGGTTTTTCTTTTTGGTGTTAAGTTTTTTGAGTTCAATATTTCTATCTTCTTATTCATAACTTGTACTGACTTCCTTAATTCATTCTTTTTTTTTTTTTTTCGGTGTATCCTGGGAACTCATTGATCATTCTTGTAATGATTCTTTTGAAAATTTATCTGGTATTTCACCCATTACAATATCTTTGAGTGACATTGCTGGTAAATTATGAATTTTAGGAGCTGTCATGTTACCTTAGTTATTCATATTTCTTGTATTCCTGTGTTGGGTTTTTATGCATCTCTGGGAGAAATTTATCTTCTACTCTCTGGTGTGTGAACAAGTAGGAATGTAGTCTTCCTCTCATCTGTCACCTTGAGTCTGCACATAAGATCCTTTTTAAAAACATTTTTCCTTTCTAGCTTCCACAGGTGAGAGAAATTATATGCCCTTATACTTTCTGTCTGGCTTATTTCATTCAACAGGATGTTATATACTTCCATCCATTTGCCAGCCAATGACATAATTTCATTCTTTATAACTGAATAAAATTCCACCATTTAAATATAATACATTTTATTTATCCATTCATCTGTTGACACACCCCTAGGCTGGTTCCACATTGGGATATTGTGAATTATGATGCTATAGACATTAGGTATGCATGTGTCACTATGGTATGCTAACTTAAATTCTATGAGAAAAATAACAATGGGTAGCACAGATGGGTCATAACACAATTTCATTGCTAGACCTTTGAAGAAACTCCATACTAATTGTACTAATTTAAAATCCTACCAACAATGTATAAGTGTCTCCTTTCCCTATTAGCTTCACCAGCATTTATTATTACTTATATTCTTGACAGTTGCTATTCTAACTGGAGTGATGAGAAATTTCAGTGTGGTTTTGATTTGCTTTTTCCTGATTGCTAAAAGTGTTAAACATTTTTTTTTCATATACTTGTTGACCATATGAATTTCTTCTTTTGAGAAATGTCTACTTAATTCATTTGCACATTTATTGATCGGGTTGTTTGGCCTTTTTTTTAGCATAAAGTTTTTTGAGGTCTTCATATATTCTAGATATTAGTCCTCATAAGAGTAGCTGGCAAAGATTTTTTTTTTTTTTTTTTTTTTTTTTTTTTTGGTACTGGTGATTGAACCCAGAGGCACCTTACTACTGAGCCACATGCCCAGCCCCTTTTATTTTTTATTTTGAGTTCCCAGTTCACTAAGTTGTTGAGGGCCTCATTAACTTGCTGGGGCTGGTCTTGAACTTGCAATCCTCCTGCTTCAGCTTCCTGGGTTGCTGAGATTCCAGGTGTACTCCACTGCCCTGGTTATTTCCAAGCATTCTGTAGGCTCTCTCTTCATACTCATCTCCTTTGCTGTTCAGAAGTTTTTTTTTTTTTTTTTTTTTCATTTGATACCATCTGTTTGATAATTATTGGTATTATTTCCTGAGCTGTAAAAGTCCTGTTGAGAAAGTATTTGTCTGTGGTTTTAATCTACAATTTTATGATGATGAGTGATGTTTAACTTTTTTCTTTTTTCATGCACTTGTTGGCTGCTGAATATCCTTCTTTGAGACATGTCTACTGATATCCTTTGGCCATGTAAAATCAAGTTACGAGTGTTCTCACTATTGGATAGTACAGGTTCCTTTATACTTTTGATATGACACCCTAGCAGATGTATGGTTTTTCTTCAGTTCTATATTTTGCCTCTCATTCTAATAATTGTCTTTTAGTACATAAGATTTTCACTCCATGAATATGATTTATCCACTTTTGCATTTTAGTTGCTTTTGGGATCAAGCTAAAATAAAAAAGGAGAACCATGTCTAAGATCAGTTTTGTGGTGCTTTCTCCTATATTTTCTTTAGTTCTTTTATAGATATATATTATAATGTTGAAGATCACCAGTAAGAGTGGCCATTGTTCTCTTGTCTTAAAGAAAAAGATTTCAGCTTTTCCCCTGAGAATATGATGTCAGTGGTGGGCTTCTGTTATCTGGCCTTTATTGTGCTGAGTTACATTTCTTGTATACTAAGATATTTTTTAGAGTACTTACCATGAATGGTTGCTGAATTTAATCATATGCTCCATCCACATCTATTCAGAAAATAATTTTTTTACTCCATTAAAATTTCTGTGAATGTGTTATATAACATCAATTTATTAGCATATATTTAAACATCTTTGCATCATAGAGATAAACTCTACATGGTCATTTGAATGATCCTGTTAATTTTCACTTGAATCTTGTATGTTAGTAATTTTTAGAATTTTATATGTGTTTTTGAAAGTTATTCTCGAGAACTTTCTTTTTTTATGATGGATTTTTCCAGGCTTTCAGGGCACTGTATAACTCATAAAATGAATTTGTAAGTATTTTCTTCTCTTTGGTTTTGGAAGACTTTGAGGAGTTTTTATAATTAGTTTGCACAATAATATTTTATGCATTTACTCAGTTAATATCCTGTGGGATTAGGAATTTGGGCTTTACTCTTTGAGGGCTTAACTAATTGATTGGGTCAGATCATTATCATATGGAAATACTGCAAAGGAAGAGGAGTATATATTTATATATACACATACTGATAGAGATGATGATACATATACCTTTATCACCAGACAGCAAAAAGTAAATTCAAACTCATACATCAAAGCACAGAAAAGAGAGTAACATAGACACAACATTGATTCACTAAATCTCCCTTATGGGATATATTCAGGGATTAGCTCCACAAAAGAGAAATGCAATCCATGCACTTGGCTTCAGCCCAGAAGGATTGGTAAAACTCTCCACACCAGAAAGATATTTCATGACTAGCATAAATCATGGCTAGACACAATCTCATATTTATTTACAAGAAAGTAATCAAAGTACATTAACAGCAATGACCTCCAAACATGAACCATCATGAATAAAAAAGAACAAAATACAATGAATAACACACCTGTTATTATGAAGAAACATACTAACAGACAACAATCATACATAGTGAGTATAAATAAAGATAGGTAAAACATAACTGATTAGAAGCGCTCATTAAATTGATGATCACGGTGCCTCAAGTAACATCAGTAAGAAAAATCATACCAGTCACAAAGCTGGTCAGTGCTGGTGCTAGAAACTGAGTTCCAACTTTCTCATTCCACAGGCCACGTTTGGTCCTAACCTCACGGGGCCCTGAGGCAGTCTGCCTCTGCTGGTTTAGGCCATCAGCTGTCCCTGGGACTGACACTGAGCTTACTATGGCTGGCTGGGGTGGGAGCTAAGCAGAGAGACCGGTTAGTACTTGCAGGACAGCAGAGCCATCTGAGTCTGCCAAGATCACATACCACCCCCTTACCATCCAGCACCTGCCCAGCACCTGGAGTCCTGGTTCCCCAGCAATCACCCCACCAAAGGGTGTGTGGCTAACCGGGGAGCTGTGGCCACAGGCTCTCACAGCTGCCAGCCAGGAAGACCTTCTCCACCCACCCTGGGCTTTCACACACCTCCACGCTGGCCCTCACCCGTTCTCACTGAGCCACTCAATGGAATGGAAACAGACCTCAAATTCCTCCTCCCATTCCAAATTGTCTCACTGGGAACAGCTGCATCTCTTGAAGAGCTTTGATTTCCCAGGGTAAGGAAAACAGGCAGCAAGCCCACAGGGCCTGCACTGAGAATGACGTGGGGACCCTGGGAGAGGAAAGAGGAAGGGGCTGGTGTCCTGGACTTCCTTCCTTAAGGGGAACCTCCTTCCCTCAATCTCACCCCAGCCCCAAGCTCTTCTCAGAGTTGGGTTCAAGGAGTCCCTGCCACAGAATTGTACTTATTTCTAGTCCTCTACACACACCTCCCATTGGGATGCTTCTATTCTTTTTGTGTGTACAAAACCTTCCTAATAAAGCCCCAGGGCATAGAGCATTCCTAGTCTCCCCCTATTGTGGCACCCAATTTACTTTCTTCATTTTATTAAAGTTGATAAGATTTCCATGGAGGGAACCCAACCAAAGTCCATCATGAGGATTATACACCAATAACACCCCACACCCTGACCCTCTGTCATGAACTAATTCCAGTGCCCACCAGGGTCATGAGATGTCCATGATAAAGCCCTGAAGCAGCTCAGCCTTTGGCTCTGGAGGAAAGGAACATTGGAACTGAGCTCTGGGGCTCTAATTCCCAACTCTCTCTGAAGACAAGCAAACAGGCCATACACACGATGGAGGTAGGGACCACATACGTATTTCCTACCCTCAGAGGGTCTCAACTTCACTCTATTCTCATGGTACCACCTGAAAGAGACTATCGTCAGCTCTGCTAAACTCCGATGCAGCTTAGCTGTCGGCCAGCCTCACCACATGGAGAACAGGGACACGGGCTTCTGTGCAGCCTCCTTCACTCCTGGGTAAGATGGATGTGACCGCTCTAGCACACAGAGGCCTCTGTGAGACTCTCTGGAGAACAGGTTGTCCAAGTGCTGGGGTCTCTCAGCCAAGTGCAGGGCACTCTCCTCCAACCCTCGGGATGCTGGTTGCCAAGGACAGAATCACTCACACCCACATGGTCCTTCATTGCAGTGCATACCATCACCAGATCAGTGAGGAAGGTGCCAAGAAAGGGAATGGCTCCGTGTGCCATCGGAGTCGTTCTGAAGATGAGGACACAGTCCCAGGGGCACACAGAGGGCCTGAAATTCCATTAACCTGATTCCTGGACCCTCTACTCAGGCATCCCAACTGGAGCCATTGGGTGCCTCCCTCCCATTCTCTCTCTCTTTTCCCCTGGGCTGGCTTCAAGGGAGACCAAACACTGCTCTATGACTCTATGGTGACATTTCCACAAGTCAAAAATGTGTGTTCTGTCCCCACCTCTAGCCCCAAACCCACCCTGAATGCAGCCTCTTCCGGGATCTTGCTCTGGGCCCTCTGCTGCAGGTATCTCAAACAACATGGTAAACAAGTGCTTTACTAGGACATCCCTGGCTCTCTGGACTTGAGATCTCCAGCTGGAAAGGAGGATCCTGGTCTCCTGACTCTCTGGAAAGCCCCTCCCTACCACAGGCAATCACCTTCTGCTATCGCCACTAACTCCTCCGGGCTCTCACCTTGAGCACGTGCAGCTTCCTCATGTGGGAAGTGTGATATGACGTACACCCACCTCACAGGTCTCCAGAGGAGGCAGTTGACACAGTTATCACTACTTTGGTCATCATCCCTCTGAGGAAGGACTGACTGAGCAAGGCACCCACACTTATCTTTCCTCCCATGAACCTCATAGCCACACTGTTGATGCCTGCCTGAAGGATTCATCTTTCTTGTTTTGAGATGAGGAATCAGGGACAAAGAATGTCAATCAATATCCCACAGTGACACAAGAGAAGCTAGGTCCTCCTGCAAACTAGCCAGCCAGAGACAGTTTCAGCCGCCTTCACCTCACATTCCAGCACCACCAGTGACCAGTGTCCCTTCCTCTGAGCTCTTGATGTGTATCCAGGTACCAGCCACACCCAGCCATAGTGGAGGAGGGGCAGAGTGTCTCTGGCAGCAGGTTTGAGAACCTCCTTGCTTCTCATTCCCATGAGTATTTAGAGGCAATGCCTCAGAGGTCACTTTTGCCAATTGATCCATAAGAGAATTTCTTGGAGGTAATTCTCTGCTCCTTGATTCAAAAAAGGTCTCCCAAGGTGCCAACTCCGACTGACAGAGTAAAGACTTCTGTGCGTATTATGTGGCAATACTCTCTTTTTGTTTTATGTAGGAATTTAGGAGCTCTGATCAGGAATCAACTGATCAGGAACCCATGAGTCAATTAGAACCTTCTGAAAAATCTATCTGGAAGTTCTTGGACTTGCCAGGTGGGCACTAGAGTAATGATCCTAAGACCAGTTAGTAGTGTGAGCAATGGGTAGAGCAGGAGTCACAGCAAACACAAAAATCATTTGCAAGTGTAACCATTAGGATCCGAGCTGAGCTGACCCGGACCCACTGTCATAGGGATTTCTCTGATGTCCCCACTCTATGATAGGTAAGAGATCTTCTGTTGTCAGTGGTATAGTAAAGACTGAAGAGGGACAGCGGGTGTCTGCCTAAAGAATTTTGTCTCTAGTTTTTTAAAACCGGAGGCCTTACTTGCCACATACATAGCAGCTCGTTGGAAAACATGTCAGCCAGATGGACCAGCAGTGAAGCCAGAGAACTGCTAATTCAGCCAGCTCATCACCACTTCCTGAACACTGACATCACTGTACCCATTCTCAGGGACTCCTGCTCTTACAACCCAACCTGAATTTTCCAAACACTTTCAATCAATACCACAGCCTCTTGGTTTCCTTGATGCACATTATATCTTTGCATATGTGACTGCTGGAATTTCTGGGAGCATATTCTGATAGGAGGGTGGAAAGGAGAAGTTTAAGAAAAAGGAAAACGTGAGTCCAAATTCCTTTTGAGAACCCAAAGGACCCAAATTAACAGCCTAGATGAGAGATTCTCATTGGTTTCCTCTGAATCCTAAAAGATCTGAAGAATTGGCCAAGGGAGATACCATTTATATCACTCCCCATTTCAACTCCACAGCTGTTTTGACAGTTTAGATTTCAATTGGACAGAGTTCTATTGCTCTGCATCTTTGAAAGCCAATTTTGACATATGACTTGTGCCTGACAGTTGAAATAAACTTACTGCTCAGAAATCCTTGTTAAGGCCTCTAGTTAAGGCTATTCCTATCCTCTGTCTCCCTGACTTCCCAGACACCCCCAAGACTCATGAAAGGGGCAGTAGTAGGGACCTCATCCACTTCCCATTGAAAAAGAAAAACATCTCAGCCTGGATACTTCTCTCCACATTTTCTTCAGAATACCTATTGAACTGTGCTGCAAAGCAGAGAGAATGGCTTGTGGTTAAGAGAAGTCCCCGAGTTTTAAGTGCTCCTAGAGAAAGAAGAAATAAACTGTCTGGGTAAGGCAGGGTGAGCTGGAGCTCTGCCTGTTCAAGATTTATCTGCCTCAGCTGATATATCCCTTCCTGGATGAGACAGATGAGAGCAGTTGACCAGGAAGCCATACAAGGGCACAACTTGGACACAATGAACAATGCAGGAAGGAAGATTTCATTTGAATCCCAAAGAGCCCAAATCAAATGAGAGAATGTGACACACAACATATCTTTTGAGTCTATGTGTGGCCCCATGAAAAGGGACTATATTTTATGCAGGTCTGTTTTTAGACACAGTTTAGATTCCTAAAAGCTGACTTAGGAAAAGATGCAGCCCACAGACCCACAGAGAAAATTTCCTGAGCCCTTTGTTGCTTACCCTGGCCACCTTGATTCAGTGCTCCACCACCAGGTCCTATCCCAGGTTTCATGCTGAGACCCCAAAGGCAGGTAGTGACGACACAGGAGGCCACACTGTTGAACCAAATAATGGCGGCACAGATAGATAGTCAGTGCCAGCTGCTCTTTGTCCTTCCTGTGTCACTGAGACTGCATGGAGACCTTGCAGTCACTGGGCAACACCTTCTTGAAGAGTTTTTAGGGAGGGAGAGAGCGCCACATGGCCACAAATCCACCCTATCTAGAGCCTGCAGGTGCACACACTCCCAGAGAATGAGATAAGCAAGTCTTAGATGTGGAAGGAGACTTCTACAGATAGATGGGATTTCTTCTCTACACACTGATAGTGTGCAATTCACGATGACTTAGCACTCTTGTGAAAAAAAGGAGAAGTGCATTTTCTTCTCGGCTATCCTCACTTATTTCCAGATCCAGAATCCTCAGTCTTGATAATTCTGATGAGATGGTATTTTCTGCCCAACCTCACCAGGCATCTGGTCCTTCAGATGTACATTCCCTGGGATGTCATAAATAGTGGTGCTACTTGGGTGTCTGCTGTAGAATTCTAAGAGATAAGAATGGCCAGGTCATCGGGGGTGGCTAGGTGACACATGGCTCCATCTGCGCCTGGGTGAATACCCTTCACTATCATATGGGCCAGTTCCACCCTGTTTCCTAACTATTCCATCTCAGATGAAGCTGGTACTCTTAGGGTCCCAGCTCTACTATGAACAGGGAAAGCCTGGGGTAAAGAAACTAGTCCAGGTTGCACAGGAGGAGTTGGGGTTGTTCCATACCATTGTAATACTTTCAGGAAATGGTGGGTCTAAGATCATTGCTGCCAAGGGGATGGCCTGCTCCTGCCTTCTCTGCAGAGCTCCTCCATTTACCACGTTCATCAGAGTTATTGGCTCTGACAGCAGCTTTGGAGAAAATGCCATGTTACTCATCTTCTTCATGCACTGGATCTTTTCATTCACAGAACAAAGGCAGAGAGCTCTAGAGCTATTATAGGGGTTCCCTATAATAGGGTCATGAGACGTGGCTCTTTCTCCGCTGCTGGCATAGATTCCAGATCTGACGCGGGAGCTCTTTCTACCTGGGGTGGTACACCGAGTGCTGAAGGGCATCTGGCTGCAGAGCAGAACCTAGCTTTGCCAGTGGTTCTGGAACTGGCTTTAGACCAACACTATAAAAGGCCCATTGCTCATGGAGCAGGACCCGAAACAGCAGACATGTTGTTCACCAATGTCACTTACTTTCCAAAGACCATTTAATCCCAGAAAACATATTCCTGCATGATGAGAATTCCATCAACAAACAAAACATACAGACAGAGTAGGGTGTACACACCATCTGTTTCTATCTCAGCTGACTTTGTATGGTACTTTTGATCCAGAAGAATGTGGAACGGAAGCTCCGGTGCTGCTCCAGTCGGGGTGACCTGACACAGGCCAACTTAAGTTTTTAACAAAGCAATGTATGGTGGAAAACAGTGATTTGCAGTGCACCACTGTGGCAAGGTGCCAAAATGAAAGACAGACTCCTGGGGAGACATGAGTGAACAGCAGAGACACAGGCCTGGCCTTTCTTTCCAAACTCTCTTTGCAAGAATCCATTGCGTGAATCCAAGGCCCAGGTCCTCACACTCCATGGCTATAGGCCAAGCCTTCTGTGTTTGTCTGGCCATGGCAGACCTGGTCAGTAAGGTTGATTCAGACAGTCATGGGCCTCAGCTTCCTATTGACTCTCCAACGAAGAGGGCATACAATTGTATGCACCTGAGCACTATGTGCTAGTCTCCAGAGAGATCTGAGAACAAGTCGTTCATCATTACTCCAGTTTGGGGTCCCCTGGTGCTGTGGTTGGGATGAATGGTGTGGATGAAGGAGGACAGGTAGAGCTGGGGACTTATTTTGCTGAAGGTCAGAATTTCATGTGCCAGCTCTGAGCCCCATGCTCCCCTCTCCTTTGCAAGAAATCTGAGACCCAATGCACAGGACTATTTGAATTTTTCATCTTTTACGGATAGCCTCCAAGAGTTCAGCTCCTTCTTAGGCATCGTAATATATAGGATATTCTGGTTTCTCTCAGTTCCTCTCAGCCATAGTCCACATCTTTGTCACTTTGGACACTTACTCTGAACCTAAGATCCACACACTTTTTAGCTGGTCCTGTGATCTGTCAACCTGGTCCTGAGATGGGAGGACGCCTTTACATTTCTGGGAAGTCAGGAAGGCTTCAGAGCTAACATTGTGTGGGTCTGACCTGCTTATGTATGAGATCTGTGACTATCTGACCCAAGAACAGAATTAAATCCCAGGTACTGTTTTCTATTTTTTTTCAGTGAATTGTGCTAAATATTCAGAAAATTAATGTAAATTAGTAATGTCTCTCTCTGTCTCTGTCTCTGTCTCTGTCTCTGTCTCTCTCTCTCTCTCTCTCTCTCTCTCTCTCTCTGTGTGTGTGTGTATGTGCATGTTGAATAAATGATCCACATATAATACCTTTCCATACATTTAGTCGACTGTTTTGTTTTCCTGCCATAACTCAGAGACTCTTATACAGGCTATATTAAGGAATATATAAGTATTCTATCACACTTAGTGGAATTCCCCAAACTCCCTAACAGCAGGGCAATTGTGTGTGCTTTCTAAATATTTTCCCAAACATAGATGGACATAAGCTAGAAGCATGAAGCAGAGAACTTCTTCAGTGGGGGCAAAGAGATAAATAATACATACATAATGAATATAGCATAAGCAGTAGCCCCTTGTGCAGAGCCAGGTGCTAGGTACACAATTCCTGGTTCTTATACCCTTTCAATACTAAAAAATCCCCATGAGCTTTGTTCTTTAGCATCACACTTTTCAGAGGTGGTAAGGATGCTCAGAAATGTGCAATAGCATTTACAAGTTGTAGTATGTGGCAGAGGCACCTTATGTGCCTTGGAGGTGACAGACACTCACCCAGTGAAGGGTTGGGCTGATGTTGTGGGATGATGTTGAAATCCCAGGAAAGTGGTGAATCAGGAGCTGATTCAACCCTTGAAGGATGGTTCCCAGGACTCCACCAACTTTTCCCTTGTGCCTGCAGGAGGGTCCACCTCATGTAGATCTCTGCTTACTTCAGAGTTGACTCACTGTAACACTAGCGAGGACAAGCGGGGACATATAGTCAGTGGCACCACCATGAACCATCCAGGTTGCAACCAACCAGGTTGCAACTGGAAGACCGCAAGGAAGACTGAGCCCTTCCTATTTGTGCATGTGGAGGATGTGAGTGTCCATGAGAAAAGTGTTCCAAGGTTCTGAAATTACATTTGATGAAGGGGATAGAAAAGGAGCAAACAGTGCATTCAAGATAGCTTTCAGGGTGTTTTTTTCAGTTCCAGAGCCTTAGCATCTATGTATGTTAACAGTCTGTAAGACAGTATTGTCCCACTATGTCCTCAAAGTCCTTCCCATCATAGAAATGGGAAAACCTGGGCTTCAGGAGGACAAGTGGCTGCTTAGCACACATGTCAGACCTGAGGACCACCCACAGCTAGACCTGATGACATTCCTACTCAGCTACCTGAGACTTGGTCTGCTCCTGAACCTTGGTCAGAAAGATCTGGGGTGAAACCTTTCCTCCCCGATCTGACATCATTGTACAGGACAAGACACCCTTGGAGGACCCTTTGGACTTAAGCAGCAGAAGTGTTTCTTGTTAAGTGTTTCATGTTAAGGAGAGCTTTGGGAAACAGGGACAGCAACCCCAGGTCCCTCCTCCCTAGGGGAAGATGTCAGGAATAAGCATTCTAGCAAACACCTTGACAAATACAGCTTTTGCAATGGCGAGAATGTAGTTAAGTGGTAGAGCACTTGCCTAGCATGTACTAGCCCTGGGTTCAATCTTAGTACAAAAGAAAAAAGAGGCGTAATGTACAATAGGAAGAAAGAAAAGAAAGACCCAGGGAGACAGGAGAAAATTTGTGGTAGACGTGGTTTAGTGAAAACTAAAAACTTTTAGCTCTGATCCATTCTACAGAGACAACTCAAAACTTAAAAACAATGTACAATCCAATAAAAGTGTGTAAGGTTTTTATTTGGAATCACCTCAGCAATTTACTGAAGATCATCATATACATATAATTTTTATTTTATTTTTTTGCTAAAAGATCAATTTGAGAAGAGAGCACTGAGGTGTCCTACTTTTAAAGGGCTCCTTCGGCTTGATAGCTACACTATGGCACACATGAGGCTTTTCCTTTAGCACCTATAAACTAGTTCAAAATGATGTACCACTGAATGCCTTGCTAAGGTAAGCCGTGTTTTCAATTATATCCTGTTACAAGGAGGAACAAACACTTATTGAATCTATGTAAATAAATACATTGCCAAAAATAGAAAAACAGAAGTTTTTGAGTTTTGGAGGGATACAATAGAATGAAAGGGTAAATGTTTCCACTTTTGGTCACAATATTTACCTGACTCTACTAGACTGGCTTCCATTACTTTAACGACATGCACAAGGCAAGAAGAGGGTCTTTACCTCATGTTATCGAGGCTCTATACCATAGCACATCAGGTCGGCTCGGATCAAGTTGTCTCTTGGATGCACTCAATGGGAAGGTTAAATTGCCTTGAGAAAGCATTGAAAGCCAGGAATCAGCCAGGAGTGATGGCACATGCCTGTCATCCCAGTGGCTTGGGAGGCTGAGGCAGGAGATTTGTGAGTTCAAAGCCAGCCTCAGCAACGTAGTGAGACCCTAAGCAACTCAGTGAGACCCTGTCTCTAAATAAAATACAAAATAGGGCCAGGGATGTGGCTCCGTGTTCAATTGACCTCGGTGCTAGGAAAAAAAAAAAAAAAGCCAGGAATTCCCAGTTGTGAGGTGAAAATGATAGGCTTCCAGGGACAAAGTTCAGCATGTAGTCAACCTCATGTAGAACAGTATCTCTCATTTTTGGAATAATCCACACCTGCCCTGTCATTTAAAAAATTCTCCTGCAATATATAAGAAAATGAGGCTGTCCACATGGCCTTGTAAGATATGTACATTTGCAGGTGAACCCAATTCTAGTCAAGACACAGCTATCACGTTTACATTTTGTTAGTGACATGGAGCTTTTCTGCAAAGACCATAAAGATGCTCTCTTTACCGTCTCTGCTTCCAGGTCTGGAAGGAACCGTTCTCCTTTCATATGATCACATCCAAATAGTGCCACCCGTGTGTCCAGCCACAGGAAAACCCTCCTTGGCAGACCAGCTGATGATGTGATGGAGTGATGGAAACTGATGATCTTGATCATTTAGCCTGCAACCTGAATAAGCTCTTATTCCATGCGAACGGAATAAGTGAAGGAAAACATCATGATTCTCAGCTTAGTGAGATTTAGAGTTGTCCTTTTTTTGGGAAAGGAATGAGAGAATTATCTACATGAAATACAAAAATACTATTGCAAAAAGAGAAGATGTCTGAAGAGATTATCTAGTCATATTGCATGATGAGCATTTGTAACCTGTTATCAAACCAAATTGCCTTAGGAAAGCAAATGTGACTCCCCAAACCAGGACATCAGAGGAAATGAGTAAGACTCCAGTGTGTTCTGCACTCTACTGCAGTGGGACCTGTGAAGGCAGGTACTTTAGTTGGAGCATCAGCATGTTTGCCTTTTCTCCCCGTGGCATAGTTGCATGCCCAAGCCATGGGTATTGCATATAAACACCAACAGAGAATAAGACTTGCTTTCTATATCACTTGATATTTTGCACTTGATTTATCACCACAGTAGTACCTAAGTTGTTCTGAAGAAGACAATTACTTACTCTCTGCCGCACATTTCTTCCAAGCTAATGCTGACTGGGTTGGGCAGAAATGCCTGCTAGTGGCTGCTTGGGTCACATGGGGCTCCTGGAAAGAATCCATGAGTTGGAGGTATCCAAGAGTTCATTGGGACTGCTTCCAGATCTACATGCATGCATGCATGTGAGTAAGGCAGGATTGGTCAGGGGGAGTGGGAACACGATTTTTCAGGTCAAACACGGGGATCTTCAGAGCTGGAGTGGCACTCAGCATTGCCTAATGAAGACCCCAGTACCAGGTGTTTACATCCCCACATCTAATAGTCAACAACTTCTGAATGCCCCAGGAAATCTCATATTATCCCAGGCCAGGGCTGTTGTCCCTGCAGTGAGCATCTCCTATATGGCACCACAAAGTAGTGCGGAGCCTGTGATCAACATTCCAGTCCCTTGGGAAGGATAAACTGGTCCCAAACAATAATCTAGGTTGAGGTCTCAACATTCATTGATCTTTCTGCTCCCTGCTGCCCCCTGTTCATAACCTCACAACCCAGAACTTCCCTGGGATCTGCCTCAAACCCTCATGAGAAACACATACTCGGCTTCCCCACAGTTCTCTCTGATGTTCAAGTGGCCCTGCGCAGGATCTGAGCATTTCTGCCCGATGCAGACCCACTTAGCTGTGGAACTGGGCAGAGCTCCAGCAGCATGCAGAACTCAGCGGAAGATGCATCATGGTTCCTGCAACCACAAGGGGTCACGTGTACTGTGGCAGCTTTAATGGGGAGAAATCTTGGTCTCCCCAGGCAGCCAAGGCCGAGCTCCACAGGGCGGATGTTCAGTGTGAAAGGCTTCTGGAGACACGGAAGCCCAAGGAGAGCCTGCAGAGCTGCTGAGAACCACTGCTGATCTCCATCTAAAGCACCTAAGCAGAGGGCGCAGCATTAGGGAGAAGGGTCACATCACGTCATTCAGGGTAACTGCTCAGCACGACACTGGTTAATAGTGAGAATTAGCCCAAATCAGAACGAGTTTTGGATTTCCCACTACCTACTGGGAAATATTTCCATAGTCCTCCTACCCATCCCGTTCTTCTTTCTTCTTAATAGGAAATCACTGCTCTACAGTCTCCCCTCCCATTCGTTGTTACACGGACCCACAGTTATGGTCTCCCTCAGCAGCAGCACTATCAGGTTTGCTGACCCCTTCCTCTCAATACTTTTGGGTTTCTTCATTTTCCCTCTCAACCTTTAACGAAAGTGTGATACAAAGAAGAACTTCCTCTGCAATTAAAAGAACTGTTTTCATTGACTTTTATCACTTGACTCTTAGCTCAATCATCATGAGTTGAACCCATAAAAATGTTTTGCCTGTAATTTTATCATTACAGGTCACCGAATGTTTTGTAAGTTGAATTTTGCTTCTATTTGATAGGAACAGATTTTCCAAAATTCAAAGACAAAAAGTCATTCTTCATTTTAAGCTTTTATTTTCATCCACTTTCTTAACTCACATTTTCACATGCTGAAGGAATGGCAGAAGAAAAAGACACAAAATGTATCCTGTAGTAAAAAGGGACATTATGGGGTTTCAGTAGCTAGTTTTTCTCTCCTGCAGTAGGCCATTCCTCCCCCCATTGCCTTTTATAATTATGTTTCCATTTGCATATCAAAACGGGATATCAAAAATGTGAAGATGCTCACTGACTTATATGCACCAAAGTTTGCCACACACAAGTGCAGAGTGAAACTGCTGCGTTGTCAGTGTGAAACTACGGAAAATAAGACGCTCCCCAAATTTCACATTCAAGAATCACAGAATTTTACAGCTGGGTTATATATACATAATTTCCTGTTTGTGTTTTAAACCCAGGGCTCTCTTCCTGAGCTGCATCCCAAGATGTATCTTTTTTTTGAGACTGGGTCTCGCAAAGTTGCTGAGGCTGGCCACGGAATCAGGATCCTCCTGCCTCAGCCTCCCAACTTGCTGGGCTTAAAGGTGTGTGCCACGGCACCTAGCTAGTGATAACCTATTTTAACCCAATTAACTGCATATAACAGGAATAAAACCAACAAAACTTAAAGGATTCTTTTTCTGGGGAGGTCCTAAAAGGCATTTCCTAGTATTTCATGACACCAAAAGAGATGACACAGTTTCATAATGCTGTATCAATTAATGACCAGATAAAAATCATCACATTAATCAGATGTGTGCCTTTGGCAAAGTAACAATGTCTTAGTGTGGGTTGGCAAGCCTCATCTACTTTAAAGAATACCTCAGAGCCTTTGTCTGTCTTTAAAACTGGATGTGCCTGAGAACTCAGCTCTCCTACTTTGGAGTCAAATTCCAGATTGGGGGCAGAGGGTTTATGCTACATGGTTTATGCTACTTACTAATAAAATCATACATGGCAACACTTACCAATCTTTGTAAAACTGTATGATGGAAGTACTGATTTAACAAAAACATTTGAAAGTGGTGAAAAAAATTATATATGTGTGTACACACACACACACACACACTTGTTGCCAAAATTATTCAAAGTAGACATGTCAGAATTTAAAAAAAATTTTAAAAATTTGTTTTAATTAGTTATACATGACAGGAGAATACATTTATGTACTTTGATATATTATACATAGATGGGATATAATTTCTCATTTTTCTGAGGATACATGTTGCAGAATCATATTGATCATGCAGCCACATATATACATACAATAATAAGGTCTGTTTCATTCTACTAACTTTCCTATCCCCACTTCCCCTCCCCTTCTCTCCCATCACTTCCCTCTACCTAATCTAAGGTAACGCTATTCTTCCCTAGTGCCCCCCCTCGCCTTATTATCTGTATATTAGAGAAAACATTTAGCCTTTGGTTTTGTGGGATTGGCTTTTTCACTTAGCATGATAATTCTCCAACTCTATCCATTTACTGGCAAATGCCATAATTTTACTCTTCTTTAAAGCTGATTAATATTCCACTGAGTGTGTGTGTGTGTGTGTGTGTGTGATCACATTTTCTTTATCCATTCATCTATTGAGGGACACCTAGATGGGTTCCATAGTCTAGCTATTGTGAATTGAGCTGCTATAAACATTGATGTGACTGTGTCACTATAGTATGCTGATTTTAAGTCCTTTGGGTATAAACCAAGGAGTCGGGTAGACGGGTCAAATGGTTGTTCCATTTCCAGTTTTCTGAGGAATCTCCAAACTGTTTCCCATAGTGGTTGTACCAATTTGCAATCCCATCAGCAATATATAAGTGTACCTTTTCCCCACATTCTCGCCAACATTTATTGTTGCCTGTATTCTTGATGATTGCCATTTTGACTAGTGTGAGATGAAATCTTAGAGTAGTTTTGATTTGCATTTCTCTAATTGCTAGAGATGTTGAACACTTTTTCGTATATTTGTTTATCAATTGTATTTCTTCTTCTGTGAAGTGTCTGTTCAGTTCCTTAGCCCATTTATTGATTGGGTTATTTGTGGGGTTTTTGTGTGTGTGTGTGTGTGTTAAGTATTTGAGTTCTTCATATATTGTAAAGATGCTTTATTGGAGGTGCATGTGGTAAATATTTTCTCCTAATCCGTAGGCTCTCTCATCACGATATTAATTGTTTCCTTCGCTGAGAAGAAGCTTTTTAATTTGAATCCATCCCATTTATTGATTCTTGATTTTACTTCTTGTGCTTCAGGAGTCTTGTTAAGGAAATCATATCCTAGGCTGAAGTGGTGAAGATTTGGGCCTCTTTTTTCTTCTATTAAGTGCAGGGTCTCTGTGTTCCAATGCCTAAGTCTTTGATCCAGTTGAAGTTGATTTTGGGGCAGGGTGAGAGACAGAGGTTTAATTTATACTCTAATAAAATAGAAAATATCAAAGACATCAAAAAACATTGACAAATTTCAACCTACCCAAACTGAATGAGGAGGTCATACATGATTTAAACAGATAAATTTCAAGTAATGAACTAGAAAATGCCATTAAAAGCCTACCAACCAAGGACCAGGGGGATTCTCAGCCGAGTTCTACAAGACTTTCAAAGAAGAATTAACACAAATACTCCTCAAAGATGAGTCTAATATCACCTAAATCCAGGCAAAGACACATCAAGGAAAGAAAACTTCAGACTAATATCCCTGATGAACATAGATGCAAAAATTCTCAATAAAATTCTGGAAAATTGCATATGGAAGCATATTAAAATATAATGTACCATGATCAAGTGGGATTTATCCCAGGGATTCAGGGTTGGTTCAACATATGGAAATCAATAAATGTAATTTATCATATTAATAGACTTTAAAAAAAAAGAATCATATGATCATCTCCAGAGATGCAGAAAAAGCATTTGACAAAATACGGTACACCTCCATGTTCAAAATAGTAGAAAAACTAGGGATAGTAGGAACATACCTCAACATTGTAAAAGCTATATATGCTAAACCCAAGGCCAGCATCATTCTAAATGGAGAAAAATTAAAGCCATTCCCGCTAAAAACTGGATCACTTCTATTCAACATCATCCTTGAAACTCTAGCCAAAGCAATTAGATGAAAGAAAGAATAAAGAGATACAAATAGGTAAAGAAGAAGTGAAACTATCACTATTTGCTGATGACATGATTTTATATCTAGAAGATCCAAAAAATTCTACCAGAAAACTTATAGAACTAATAAATGAATTCAGCATAGCAGCAGAATATAAAATCAACACCCATAAATCAAACACATTCCTATACATCAGTGATGAATCCACTGAAAGAGAAATTAGGAAAACTATTCCATTCACAATAGCCTCAAAAAAAAGTACCTGGGAATCAATCTAACAAAAGAGGTCAAAGACCTCTACAATGAAAAAAGAAATTGAACACTAAAGAAAGAAATTGAAGAAGACCTCAGAAGATGGAATGATCTCTCATGCTCCTGGATAGTAAGAATTAATATTGTCAAAATGGCTATACTACCAAAAGTGTCATACAGATTTAATGCAATTCCTATGAAAATCCCAATGGCATTCTTCTTAGAAATAGAAAAAGCAATCATGAAATTTATTTGGGAAAATAAGAGACCCAGAATACCTAAAGCAATCCTTAGCAAGAAAAGTGAAGCGGGAGGCATCACAGTACCAGAACTTAAAAGTATACTACAGAGCTATAGTAACAAAAACAGGATGGTATTGGCACCAGAATAGACTTGACCAATGGTACAGAATAGAGGATACAGAGACAAACCCACATAAATATGGTTATTTCATACTAGACAAGGGTGCCAAAAACATTCACTGGAGAAAAGATAGCCTATTCAACAAATGGTGCTGGCAAAACTGGAAATACGACATGTTGGAATTTTAAGGCCAAAGGATTTGATTGAAGCAAACAAACTTGCACACATGAGGACACAATGACAACATTAGTTTGGCAGAAATATTGTTGCAACTCTCAAGCCTTCCCATATATGTATACACACACACACACACACACACACACATATTTACATTTTTTAAGAATTGGTGCATTGTGGAAATTCATCAAAGTGGCCTCACTGTGACATGTTCACACAGGCACATGGTATGGTTTGGCTACTTTCATCTGCTCTTCCCCCACTCTCCCATCTCTTCTTCCTTCCTGTCCATCCCCCTCCTCTGCTCCACTGTTCTTTCTTCTATTTTTATGAGATCTCCTGCCAGTTTTAATTTCTTATTTCTCTCTCACTTCCAAGATGAGAGAGAACATCTGACTCTTGACTTTCTGCATTTGGCTTCTTTCACTCAGCATGATGGTCTAGAGTCCCATTTACCACCAAGTGACATAATTTCATTCTTTTTGGCTCAGTAAAACTCTCTCAAACCTAGATACATTGTTATACCCCTTCTCACTCATTGCTTCCATCCCATTATGTTCCTATTGGATTGTTTCAAGAAATGTAATTTATCCTTCCATCAATAGAGAGGGGGAAAAAACCCTAGAGCTTATTACGTCTCTTAGAAACATGCTCTATGGGGCTGGGATTGTGGCTCAGTAGTAGAGCGCTCGCCTAGCACGGGAGGGACCCGGGTTGGATCCTCAGCACCACATGAAAATAAAGGCATTGTGTTGTGTCCATCTACACCTAAAAAAATAAATACATATATATATTTTAAAAAGAAACATACTCTATGCTTATTTTGGTCCAGAAGATCACACTGTGTAGAGCTACATTATTTCCCAATTCACATGTCATTTGGATCTTTTGTTTTGGGAGGTGGTGCCAGATGAGACCAAGGCCTGGTTACATGTGAGGTAAGTACCCTACCACTGAGGGCTGAGAGAAAGACTTAATTATCTTAAAATTAAGGAATAAAGACTATGAGAAAGGTTTCTTAAACTGATATTATTTAGTAGAAATATTCTACCTGTAGACACAATTTCATATTTAGATAACTCCATCTTATACATGAGCTATTCATAACACATTTTCATATATAAGCTTTTCATTAACAGAAATCAATCTAACTCATAGGTAAACCCAGGAGAAGCAGCAAGTGAACACCTGCCTGCTTTTGAAGGTGAGTTTTTTTTTTTTTTTTTTTGAGTGTCAGGAACTCTGCTCCTAAGATGCCCATCTCATTCTTAAACCTCTATCTTGCTATAATTCTTCATTTAGACATACATTGGATATTCTGTCACTATGTGATAGAGAACTCACTTTTTCTAATTCAAGATGTATGATAACTAGTACTGCAATTATAATATAATGGCTTCAGAGACAAATCCTCTATTTCTTTTTCTTTTTTTTTTAAAGAGAGAGAGAGAAATTTTTAATATTTATTTTTTAGTTTTCGGTGGACACAACATCTTTATTTTATTTGTATGTGGTGCTGAGGATTGAACCCAGCGCCCCACACATGCCAGGCAAGTGCGCTACCGCTTGAGCCACATCCCCAGCCCCCCTCTATTTCTTATAGTGCCTTTTTTATTATTTTTAATTTTTTTTGTGGGGGGGGGACTGGGGATTGAACTCAGAAGTGCTGAGCCACAGCCCTCTTTTGTATTTTATTTAGAGACAGAGTCTCACTGAGTTGCTTAGGGCCTCATTAAATTGCTGAGGGTGGCCTTGAACTCATGTTTTCCTGCCTCAGTCTCCTGAGTCGCTGGGATTACAGGGTGTGCGCCACCATGCTCAGCTATTTTAATTTCTTTAATACTTCTTTTTACTTATACATAATATTAGGGTTCATTTTAATATAACCTTATAAGCAACTTTCATAGCTAATATACTGGGTCTTCTTATTTGAGTAATATGCATAATTCATTTCCATGGAGCAGTAAGCCACAAATCAGGAAGGTTCTTTGGATAACTTAGGTTTAGGCATATGTCTAATATCTAATTTCCAATTTGGGTTCATATTTTTCATTTGCATATCAAACTCATGGTGGTCCTTTTTCAACTGTAACTACTTTTGGGATCCTTATTTTTAGTTTTCTATATTAAAAAAAATGCTCAGTCGTGTTGACTTCCTGGGTTGTTATTATTTCCATAGTCGTTTTCATTTAAATAAGCCAAGATGACTTGCAAGCATATTCCAGGGGCCCAGAGCATGAAAGAGATCTTTTTAAGACTAGAATCTGTTTGTTCAGGAAATGTCTGCAAAACTACAGATAGACCCTCCAGATGCATTTTACCCTCACTACCAAGTGTATTCTTTGTCAAATTACAGGGTATTCAAGTTTTTTCCTCCTTTAGTTAACATGAAGTGGCTCTTCCTCAGGATCAACAGTAATGTTGATTTTTTCCCCCCACAAACCCACCAGACTGATTTGTGAGGAGTTGTACATTATTTTCCCACTCTGTTTTGCCTTACAGGATGAACAGTCCCTTTTGCTCTTGCACATAAGGATGTTCTGAATGGACAGATCTGTGTTCTCCACCATAATCCTCATTCATTTCTGGTTCTTGAGACATTCTTTGCAGAGGTGAAAGTGGAAGACTAGTTTGCGTGGTTTGACTCTCAAATGTCCTCTCTATGCTGGCACATGGCTCTAAAGCATGGGTAAAAAAAATCAGATAATAGTTAAATTTAACTTTGAACTCTTCTTAGTATACATTTAGCTACTCCCAAATCATTGGACTATAACTAAGAAGCGAAAAAAAAAAAATTACCTCAACCTGAAGTAGGATAAAATCACAAACTAGTAAACTTAAACGCTGTCACTGTTTGTTTTAACTAATCTCAATACATCATGTGTTAAACCCACCAAAAATGAATTAGAAGGTTCTTAACATTATAATGTCTTTGTCACATAAAGAGATTTTACCTCCTCATACCTTAAAGAGTGAGTCCTTAGAGTGCATTTAAATCTTTTTGCTAAAGGTCAGTAACTGGAGGATAGGCAAACTTCAAATTAGTAAGAGCCAAAGCCCACAAACACCAATCAAGAACAACAACAAATTTCTAAAATTTAATTCAGATTATATGACAGTGGCAACATATAACATAAGATGATGATAGTGTTAGGCACCTATATGGACTATGTCCATTAAGTCCAGTTCTAATATATTCTAATGTCCACTACAGACAGTGGACAAAACAATTTTAATATCATTTACCAATTTCCTACATGAAATGAAGTGAGAAAGTATCGCTCATAACCTTAACCTAACATGAAATGTGCCATTCTGGAAGGCATGATTCTTTAATAGGTTGTTGGGCTGATTTTTTATGACCCAATTTCCTCCCTCATAGACTCTGAAGTCAACTGAAGACCACAAGGAACAGTTAAATGTGTGTGCCTGTGTGCACGTGTGTGTGTATGTGAAATTCTGAAGAATTGCTTTGAGAACTGAGTTCTCAAAACACTGGCATTGGGCCTCATTTCTATGAATTGGTTGATAAGGCTTTGAAATCTACCTTTTGCAGACACATGTGTGCGTGCACACACACCCACATTACAATAATAAACACATAACAATTGGGGTATAATAATAAAGAATAATCATAAAGCATTATTGAAAGAGGTATTATCTTCACATAAAATAACATACATTCAAGATATCTACAGAGAAACTTGGAAAAACAACAATTAAGGTTTAATTGTAAAGCCAGATACTCACTATGCTTTTTTACAGTTCAGATGTGTGTTAGGCAGATGTATACCTAACTAAGCCTACAAGATAAGCTTAATTTATTTGAATGTATTTCTTTCTGCTAGTTTTGTACCTATCCATAGATAGGAGCAATAGTAGCATATTTTACTGACACAGAAGTGTACGTGAGTGTGTGTGTGTCTGTGTGCGTATTCTCCCATGTAAGAATTGAATTAATGTGTATATTTATTTCAATTTAGTAGTTCATCTAAAGCAAGCTAGTATCTGTGTTTCTGGAAATTGTTATGTGAATACCACATGTAAACCTTGAAATCCCTAATTGGTTTTTTAAAAAATTTACATAAACATCACAAGTTATTCAAAACAAGGTAAAAATAACATGGATAATCCAAGGCTTTTCCTTAAAATATAGCTATTTCTCTTTTGTCCCTAGAAGACTTTCTGCCCTAATACAATTATGATTGCTTCATTTTATTCAGAATGTTATTTTTATCTTCTTGTTTCAATCTTTGCTATACTAGTTCAAGTTTTAACGATTGCTACAGTTTTGATCTGTCCAAAGTCCTATGTGTACGAGGCTTAGCCACCAGCTAATGACACCATCGGGAGGTGATAGAAACTTTAGTTGATGGGGCCTATTTGAAAGAGGCGGGTTGTTGGGCTATGCTTTGAAGGCTAGATCTTGATCTTGGTTCCTTCCTTCCTCCCTCCCTGCCTCTCCTACCTGGCCACTGTAAGGTGAGTAGCTTTGATCTGCCACATTCTTCCACTGTGAAGTACTGATTCACTAAAGGCATGGAAACAATGCATCCAGCAGACTATGGACTCAAACCCATGAGGCAATGGGCCAAAATATATAAGTGGATTTTCTCAGGTTCACTGTCACAGTGACCAAAAGCTGACTTGAGAAAACTGGTGCTGAGAATTGGGATTATTGCTGTGATCATATCTGATCATGTGGCTCAGAAGCCTTTGGAATTGGTCTGTGGGAGGAGTTTGGAGGGGTCTGGATGTATAGGCTAGAGAAGCCCTAGAATGTTGTAAGTGGAGTTTAAGATGGAGGATTCTAGTGTGAGCTTACAAAAACCATAATGCTGATAGAAATGCAGACCGTAGAGACTGTATTCATGAGGTTTCAGATGGGAATGAGAACTCTTGGAAGTTGGAGCAAAGGCCATCTCTTTATATTCTGGCAAAGAACTTGGCTAAATTTTGACCAAGTCGTTAAGACTTTCTGTGAATCTGAGTTTAAAGGTGATGGACTAAATAACCTTGTAGAGGAAATGTCAAAGCACCACAGCATTCACGTGGTGGTGGCACAGATAGAACAAAGAGCAGAGTGGAAAGATCTAAATAACTTGCAGTTGGGTCACAAAGAGTTTAAAGTTGTGGCCAAGAAGGGTACAGATGCTGCAGATGCTGAAGATATTGGTGCCATTAAGAATAAACCAAGCACTTTGCTCTGGGACAAGAGGAAAAATGCCTTGTGTACATCTCAGGAATTGGCTAGATCCCATCCATCCATCCCAGGCCCAAATGAGTAAAAAGTGTAAACTCCTTAGACTGCTTTGAGAGCACTGGGGTGCCTTGCTTGTGAAGGGATACTTGGGGAATTATTTCCCTGAGATTTTTTCCCCCATGTTCACCTGTCCAGGAACACCGAGGCTGCTACTGCCATAGTTCAAGGGGCCCTGGATACTTACCCTGGCAGCAAACTTTAGCATCATCCACATAGTGCTCATTTTGTAGGTATGCAGAATATAACCTTCTGTAGGTATGCAGAATATAAGAGTTGTGGAGTCACAGAACCTTCCTTCTAGATTTCAAAGGAAATTCTGAGGGACTTGGCAATGTGTGGTAGGCTCAGGATCCCTGTCAGCAACCACCACAAGGGTGACATGTACATGTTTTGCATGTCTTTTCTTTACCCTCTCAGGGAAAAACAGTTATATAAATACAACAACAGTAGATGAACTATGAAGTTTGACATTATCTTTAATGGAATCTGTACCTTTCCATATTCTTTGGCCATCCAGGACATTCCAGTTTCATGTCCATCACATGGTGACTTCCCATTCTTGAGAGCAAGGAGCCGCTTAAAGTGGGGCAACAGGACATTGCCATCAGTGTCTCCATCTTGCTTTATTCCTGTTCCCTTTCTTATTCTCAGGCTGTGAATTTCACTTTGCATTTCTTGATCTGTCTTGTTTGAGCTGATTCCAGGAACTGGCCTCTGACCAAAAGAATGGACTTGAAGTGGGAGTATCCTCCTGCAGGAGCTGGTCAGTGCCAGTGAGAGAGTCAGGAAGGGGCCCCAGGGAAGATGTCTGATTCAAAGTCTTGTAAAATGTTGATTCTTATAAAGATGCATATTTGCAGATGAGTGAATACAATAAATAAAAAGTGTGTCCCCAGCCTGATGCAGAGGCACGTGCCTGTAACCCCTGCTAGGTGGGAGGCTGAGGCAGAAGGATGGGATTGCTTGAATCTGGGAGTTGGAGAACAGTGTGGACTGGTTTAATCTGCTTTTGTTTTGCTGTGACCAAAATATCTGACAAGAACAACCTAGAGGAACAGAAAGTTTACTTGGGGCTTATGGTTTCATTCCATAGACAGCCAACTCCATTTCTCGGGGCCCAAGGTGAGGCAGGACATCATGATGGAAGAGCCCAGTGTAAGGAAAGCTGCTCAGGTCATGGCACGGTCAGGAAGCTGAGAGAGAGGTGGGAAGGGGCTATGGGAAGATGAACCTTTCCAGGGTATGCCCTCAGTGATCCACCTCCTCCTCCAGCCACACCACACCTGCCTACAGTTACCTCCCCGTCAATCCATTCAAACAGGATGGACTGATCAGGTTATAGCTCTCATAATCTAATCATCTTACCTCTGAATAGTCCTGTCTTAACAGGAGCTTTTGAGGAACACCTCATATCCAAACCCTGATAGCAATATAGTAAGACCCCCATGTCAAAAAAAGAAGAAAAGTTCACGGCCATTTATAAACACAAGCATGTGTTATGATTAATGGTAATGTCAAGGACAGAGTATGAATGCCACTGCAGTGCACACAGACACAATGTCCAGGAGTGCCACATATTACTGCATTCACACATTACTGGATTTTTTTAAACAAACTACAAGCTCAAGTTCTTTAAAAGTCCTGGATAAATGAGCAGTGTTGTCCAGAGTTTGCATTTAATATGAACCATTCCAAAGGAAGGCAAAGAAGTATGCATGCACCAAAACATGCTCTCTTAAGAAGAAAACAACCCAAATTCTATCATTTAAATCACTTCATACTTTTTCTCATGATAACTTAGTAAATGAATTCCTGAGGTAGATGGAGGTGATGAATCTAGATCTGTACTTTTTGGCCAGCAATGGTGATTAATTTCCAGTTAAAAAGGAAAAAAATAATACCAACTGCAGGGAATCTGCATGTTTACATGCTTTCATTGCAATAACATCCCTTTAGTACTGAGTAGGTGTTGCTTTGTTTCAGGCCAATTTAAAGACCCCCACTGGATGCCTGAAACCATGGTTAGAATAAAACCCTACATACTATATTTTTTCCTATACATACAGTCATTTATCATTGAATGACAGGGATAATTCTTAAAAGAATTTTGTGTAATTATTTTGTTATGTGAACATCCTTGAGTGTACTTACACAAACCTAGATGGCATAGCCTGCTATGTGTGTGTGTGTGTGTGTGTGTGTGTGCTATATTGTGGAGCAACCATCACCTATGTGGTCCATCATTGACTGAAACATTTTGTGGTTTGCGACTGTACATACCTATAGTAAAGTTGAATAAACTAAGCTCCAAGCAGAGGGCAGCAATTCAATTCACATTATGCATAGTTCTCAGTGGAAACAAGAGAAGCAGCTCCCTCCAATGCCTGTGCCCTGCACAGCCCATACACCTCCACCCCAGTAACCACTGAACCAAGACACTACTCCTTGACAGCACCAGACAGCCTTCCCCTTCAGCAGTTGCTTTTTTAAACCTCTTACTATTAATAAATACCTTCTGATTGGTGAAACCATAAAAACAAAAATAAACTAAAAGCACAAAATCCATCTTAAACTTTCAACTTCCTTGGGGTGGAGGGAAGCCCAAACTGATAGTGCTCTAAGTTCATTAGAGTGAATTCTTTGCAGTGTACAGGAATTTGCTAGGTCTGCTATAACAAAGTACCATGAACATGAGCCTTGATTGGCCTGAAAGGCAGTGTAACAGGGCTGAGATTGTTTTCCTCTTTACAAGATCCCCAGGGTCAAAGCTTCCTGTCCCAGCATTCAGCCTTCTCAGAACTGCTGATCACCCCCAACACATGGGTTCACATCTTAACCCAACATCAGCGTCCCCCACACCAGGTTGGACCTAACCTGGCTGGGAATCTTTGTTCTGTTTGGCTTGACCTCTAAATTCCCTTTTCTGTGCTATCTTGGAGCCAGATCTGAGGCGCTCCAGGGAGTTTCACCCACTCAGAAGCAATGAATGATGTAGGGTTCTCATTTGCTACAGGGAGAGGGCGTGAAGCACCTGTCTAGTAAGCTGCTTACCTGGTATTAGGGGCAGAGCTTCCCAAACACTATCTTATTCACTCCTCATAGCCACAGCGGGGGTGGGGGTGGGGGGCGGGGAGGCACTCAGTCCCAAAAAAACTGAGGCTCAAACCATAAGTGAAATAATTTAAACTCAGGTCTGATCACCTTGAAGCAGAAGCTTGTATCAGAACCTCTAGGGAACTTTCTTTATAAATTGGGTTTTTACATCATGTGGCAGGGGTCTGGGAAGCTGGGTATTTACAAAAGCTTTCCTGGTGATTCTAAGGGGATCTGTATAGGTAGGGGTGGGGAGTACCAATCGTACTATGATATGCTCTCCTCCAGCTCCCACAGAGCCTGTGTCCCTCCATAGGGTGGTGGGGCCAGAATGCCAGAGGCAAGTCCCTGGGGAACCTGAGCCAGACAGTGGCTGTGACTTACCATAAACTTCCCATAGGCTGGCGCTGGATTCCATTCTCACATGTCCCTCTGAGTCAGTCAGTGTTCTGTCTCTATAATGAAATACCAAGATCACTTATAAAGAAAAAAGGGCCTTTTTTTTTGTTTTGTTTTGGGCCTGTGGCAAGGTGGCACATTGTGACTGGAGGTTACAGATGCAGCACTCCCCACATGGCCAGGAAGAAAAAACAAAAAACAAAAAAAAAAAAAAAAAAAATGAGGGGCCTGGGGTCCTACAATCCCCTTCCAGGGCATGCTCCCAATGACCTAAAGTAGGCTCCATCTCTTAGGGATTCAATCACCTCCCAACAGTGCCATCCTAGTGACCAGGCCTGTGTGTGTGGGGGTCAATCAAGATCCAAACTATAGCATAATCCCTCTTTTTATCTTCACCCCCTCCCCCTTCTGAGAGGAGATGTATCTAGCTGGGGAAAGTGAGGCCCCAAGAGAGATGACTAATGTGAGTCATGAAAGGGAGCCAGAGCCTCCTCAGATCCTCCCCCTCCCAGAAGAAAAGCAAGGGGAAGCCCCCCCTGGGGAATGGCAGGCTGGCACCTTTGGATTTTACCTCCCCTCAGCCTTGGATCTCCTGTTGATCTCCCAGTGTGGTGGTGTCCACGTCCTCTCTTCCACTTAAGCAACTACCCTTGTGGTGTTCCAAGCTTTGGGTCCTGAAACAATGCCCTGGGCTCAGGCAGGGCTGAGTCACTCCCAGCCCCCTACACTTTCCAAGGCCAGCAGGCCTAGAGGTCCCCTTCTGCTGTCTGTTGGATGCTATTGGTCAAGTTCCCTCATATGAGGGAAGCCAGGTACCTGAGTGCATGTATGTCCACGTATGGGAACACAGGTATATGTAGGGGTAAACATGAGAGGCCCTCTAAACCCTGTTCCAAAGAGAGGGCAGTGTCCACACCATAGCATCACGAGTCCTCTCAGGACCCCTAAGGGTGGAGGTGGGTAGAGGCTGGACCTGAGGGAGGCTAGGTGGAAGCAAAGTCTCAGATGGGACCAGGAGATGGGTAAACAGAGAGCAGTGGACATCTAAACTACTCAGTGTCAGCAATGCCTGGATGGTGTGGTCGCTGGAAGATACGGGTGGGAAGGTATGTCAGAAGAGTGAGCCAAAAGGCAGCTGGAGGTGGAGAAGAGTGGGCTTCCCCCCGCAGAAGATAGGAACCCACCTAAGACCCAATCCCACCAGCACAGAGGCGTCTCCTTTTTAGGGTGAATGTGTTTTGAAAGATATGCGGAGTTACCCATTCCCATCAGTGGTCCAATCCGTAGGGAGGGGGAATCACAAACTCCCTATAGAACCCCCACCATCTACCCGTGCTCTGCCAAGAATACTGTGAGCGCCAACCCTGCTCACCACTGGAGAGGGCAGAAGGCTCCCCTGCCCGCCTCTCCTAATGGGGCTCTTTCTCTCCTTTGGCGTCCAGTCTCTGAAAAGGCCATGCTCTCACCGCACAGCCCAGTCAGTATCTGTGAACTTGAAGAGGACGAGCCCCACGCCAGAGCCTGTAGGGGGCTCCCCAAGTCTGTTGGTCAGATCTCCCAGGCGCACAAGGAGTACCGGCGGCCAGAAAGAGAAACGCAGCAATGACTAAATGCCCGCAGGGTGAGAAAAAAATAGGCGGCTTGCAGAGGTGCGCACGTGCTTCTGGCAGGCACAGCCACTGGTCCAGGCTAAGCGCAGAGCACAGCCTGGGTGGTACCCCCCAGCCCCGCCCATCCCGACCCTCCTTCTTCCGCCGCCCGGTAATCCCACAGCCTCGCTCCTGCGGGTTTGCTGAAGTCCAGCCCAAGTCGCGGGAGAAGGGCCTCCGTCCAGTGCGCCCATCCTGTCCCATCCCGTCCCTCTTTCATTGGCCGCCGTCCAGTGCCGCGGTCCAGTGCCGCGGTCCAGTGCGCGCACAACGTCTCCTGCACCCTGACAGCTCTGCGGGGAGCGGAACTCCACTGTCGAGGCTCCCTGTCCGCCTGCGAGAGAGGGCGATCTCCAGCACCGTGGGGCTGCTGCTGCTGTTCTGCTAAGGTGAGCCTCGGTGGCAGCAGGTACCCAGGATGATGAAGGCGCTCAGCAAGGCTTTTTTTTTTTTTTTCTGTTCCCAGGCGAGGGTGATCCCTGCGGCCGCAGGGCTGAGTGGCTTTCAGGTAGAGCGGGACACACGTGCTGGGTGGCCGGTCGGGTGGCCGTGTGGGTGCCCAGAGCCCAAGCAGCCTCCCGGAGCAGTGTATCTGGTTTCCATTTTGGCACAAGGTAGAGGAGCTAGGTAGCCCCAGAAAGCGCGGGGCTTGCGAGGATGGGGCATGAAAAGGAAACTGCAGGATTCTGGTTTGCTTTTCGTGCCCCATGTTTGTCTGCAACCTGCTACCCTGACCTCTGAGGGGTGCGGAGGTTTTTCTTTTCTTTTCTTTTCTTTTCTTTTTTTTTTTTTTTATTACAAGTGATGACCTTTCTCTTGTGCCCTGTTTGTGTATGTAAAAGTATGTAAAAGCCCTGATTGTGTGACCCAGGTCCAGAGCCCGCCTAAGGCTAACACCAGGTTCGAGCCCCACCATTGAGGGATTGCACACTGAGTTTTCAAAGTCATTCCATTGACATTATATCCTATACACTCTTAATTTAAGAATGCATGTTTTGCCCCAAATAGTAAATGACTATAGAAGCAGAGACTCTCAATAACCATATGGTAAAATTTTAATTTCAGAAGTATTTTGCATTGTAGTTTGAGCTACATCCGCAGCCTTTTTGTGTGTGTTATTTTGAGACAGGGTCTAAACTGCCCAGGCTGCTCTTGAGCTTTGTTCCGGATGGATGCCTCAGCTTGTCTTCGCAGGCATTTCATTTCAGCCTGGGCAGTTGAGCCCAGCTGCATCATAAGTCTTTGAAAAATGTTCAAAGTCCTTGTATCACATCCTAATATTTCACATTATTAAAAGTTTTTTTTGTGTGTGAGTTTAGTTTTTTAAATGTTCGTTTTAAAGCTCCTGCAACACTATGAGCTATTGGACATTAGGAAATGTATTTGTGTGTTTCCTAGACAACTAGAATCATGTTTTATATGAAAGAATATTTTTCAAACGTGTATAAATATATTCTAAACTACACAGGGGTAAGTTTTTGTTTTAGGTTATTTTGGGCAAGAAAGTAGTCTGATGGATATCCTGGTATTTGTATAATAACCAATTAGAGGTCAGAGGAGTGATATTTTGTGGGTATCTCTACCATCTCTTCACCACAGAGAAGATTATAGGTTAGTAAAGGGCAGAACTGGGATTTGGATCTACTTCTGAATGATACTAAAACCTCTATTCTTTGTTTGATCAAGTGGATATGGAGAATATCTTCATTATTTTATCAAATTTGATACTTGTTATCCCTAAAACTATTATTCATTTTCCAGAATGGCCCAAAATTATTATCCATTTTCCAAAATTCCCCAAAAGTAAATTAAGAGAGCTATGGAAAGCTGTTGAATAAACCAGGAAGAATGGTAAGCTCTTTGAAGCTACTCTTGTTGCTATTCATTTGAAATTACACATTTTCATGTACTCTTTACTTTGTTTTCATTGTTGCAGATGCAAAATATGACATTGGAAAACCAGGAAATAGAACCTTTGCTTTGGTTTAAAAATGAGGTGTCCCCAAAAGCTCATGTGTGAGGCAACTCGAGAATGTTCAGAGCTGTGACATATTCAGTGAATCAATTCACTGATGTGGAGTAACTCCATGGTAAATGTAGACAAGTCAGATGTGGCCCTTTCACCATGATGCTCTGCCTCACATTTAGCCTAGAGCTATGAAGTCAGAAGTCTACTAATTGAACCTCTGAAACTATGAGCCAAAATAAACTTTTGCTCCTCTGTATTGTTCTCATTAGGTCTTTTGGTCACAGTGACGCAAAGCTGACTAAAACACCTTGTATATGGTGTTCGTAATTCTGATAATCAGTAAAGTAAAACATCAAAGCCCAGGACTCTTTATCCTTTCCATCACCCGACCCAAGGTAGGTGTCTTTTTTAAAAATTCTTTTTTTTTTTTCACAAACTATTTCCTAGTCCACATAATGATGGTAAACATTCTAGAAATAGAGAGTTACAAAACCCTTATTTATGTAACAGAAATTTTAACTAATGAAAGAGGTTAAATAAAATGCTTATTTACCTATTTTCTTTGTCTTCTCAAAAAAGATCTAAAATAATATCAAAGAGTAAGATAAATTATCTAAGAATATATATATATATATATATATATATATATATATATATATATATATAATATATATATATTATATATTATATAAGAGTATAAACAGGCATATGTAACAAGAGCAAGATATATACACGATTGAGATGTGTAAAAGTTGGTGGGAGTACATGATTCTTAGGAATGGTGTTGTGGAAGGAAAAAATTAGAAAGCAACCAAAAAGAACAGGTAGATAAATAGGAATCTGAGGAGGAGATGAATGGGAGAATTCATTTAACCCTTTAAGTCCCGTGGTCCTAGATGTGGGACACCCTTAAAAAATTAAGCAACAAATATGCCACTTACAGTAACTTCAAAGTAAAGATTTTTTTTTTAAAAATAACGTTTTACATTTTTGAGAAAATAGGTGAATGATTAGAGCATTTGAAAAAATATATATATTTCATAGTATATGAAGATATAAAGGATATATAAGCTCGTGAATATGATTTCCAAATTATTTGAATGCAGCTGTGTCAGTTTTGTTGACATATTCACAGAATGGAAAAGTTGGGACTTACTAGATTAAGAAGCTCAAGGTAAATATTAAGATTGAATAAGAGTCAAGATGAAAGACATAAAGACACAATAGAAATAATGACAATAGGAATTCTATTATAATGTATAATAGAAGTTAAGCAGGCATGGTGGCTTACATCTGTAATACCAGTTACTTGGGAGGCTGAGGCAGGAGGATCTCAAGTTCCAGGCTGGCTTGAGCAACTTAGTGAGTCCCTGTCTAAAAATATAATTTTAAAAAAGGGCTGGGTGATGTAGCTCAGTGGTAGAGTACTTACCTAAAATGTAGGAGATTCTGGGTTAATCCCCAGTACTGTAAAAAAGGAAAAAAAAAAAAAGAAGAAGAGAGAGAGAGATGATAGAAATTAAACAAAATATAATGCTCACTTTTAAATTTAGTTTTGATGTCTTATATTTAATCTAGAAAAAACAGTTCATAGATAATACAAAATGAAATCTGTTGGACCTTCTCAGACTTATTGTGAATTATTCATTTTTGACTCTTGTTTCTTATGGTTTCTAACTTAGTGCTTAGCATATTCTTAACTTACTTAACTAATTTATCTTACTGTTTGATATTATTTTAGATCTTTTTTGAGAAGACAGAGAAAATAAGTAAATAAGCATTTTATTTAATCTCTTTCATTAATTAAAATTTCTGTTACATAAATAAGGTTCATTTCTTTCTTTCTTTTTTTTTGGTCCCTTTATAGTGCTGGGAATCCAACCTAGGGACTCATGCATGCTAGGCAAGAAGTACTTTACCACTATTCTACACCTCCATCCCTAAACAAGATTCTTTGTTTTTTTATCTTTTGGTGGTAGGGGTGGAATTCAGTGGTACTTTACTACTAAGCCATGTCCACAAACTTTTTATTTTGAGACAGAGACTCTTTAAGTTGCGGAGGCTGGCCTCCAACTTGCCATCCTTCTGCCTCAGCTTTCCAGAAAGCTTGGATTACTATACCTGACTAAGGTTCTTGATCTGCATCCATTAAATGAGAAAATAATTTTAAGCTGCAGCAGTGTGTGTGTGTGTGTGTGTGTGTGTGTGTGTGTGTGTGTGTGTGGTGTTGGGGATTCAACCCAGGGTCTTGTGCATGCAAGGCAAACACTCTGCCTACTGCAGCATTCTTTGTTTTATTGGCGGGGAGGGTACCAGAGATTGAACTCAGGAGACGACCACTGAGCTACATCCCCAGCCCTATTTTGTATTTTTTTATTTAGAGACAGGTCTCAGTGAGTTGCTTAGTGCTTCTCTTTTGCTGAGGCTGGCTTTGAACTTTCAGTCCTCCTGCCTCAGTTTCCTGAGCTGCTGGGATTACAGGCGTGTGCCACCATGCCTGGATCCTGCACAATTTTTTTTTTTTTTAGCTGTTGATGGAGCAGTGCTGAGAATTAAACCCAAGGCCTCACACATGCTAGGCAAGCACTCTACCACTGAGCCACAACTCCAGCCCCCTGCACAATTCTTAAATGGAAGAAATGTAGAAATTGTTTTCACTTATAGCGATTCTGATTTACTTTTGACTAATACTGTCTTCATGTAATGGACATGTGCATGTACACATCAAATGAATGAAACCATAGTTTGTGATTTTTTTTTCTTTAAAGTAAACTTATTATCATAGGATCATAAAGGAGGAAAGGATACAAAATTATTGGTGGAAGCTGATCTTTTTTTTTTTTGGTGCCGGGAACTCCTGCCCTTTTTATATTTTGTTTTGAGACAGGGTCTGACTGAGTTGCTTAGGGCCTCACTAAGTTTCTGAAGCCAGCTTTGAACTCACGATCCTGCTGCCTTGGCCTCACCAGCTGCTGGGATTATAGGCGTGCACCACTGTGCCTGGCTGGTTTTTGTACTTTTGAAACTATCTCCAGCAATGGGGGCGTTTCAGACTGCTCTCAGGAAACCTTACTAATGTAAGTTTTCATAGCTGTTTTTGTTATTTATTTATTTATTTATTTATTTATTTTGTAACACTAGGGATTGAGCCCAGGGTCCAGTGCGTGCTAGGCAAATGATTCACATCCCAAGCTCCAGTCTGTATAATTACAATAAACCTCATACATAAATTCTTTCATCTTGAAAACTCAGTCCTGTTGATTAGATTTGTTCATCCCTTTCTTCTCTTCTCATGTGAATATGGGGCCCTGATTGATGCAATAATTTGAACAGCATTTAGAAGACTTTAAATATTCAACCTGAATAATGGTAGTTTTATATTTTATGCTAGATCCTTTCTCTAATTTTTTTGTTTTTGGAGAGAGAGAGAGAGAGAGAGAGAGAGAGAAGTGGGGGGAGGGAGAATTTTTTAATATTCATTTTGTTTTAGTTTTCGGTGGACACAACATCTTTATTTATTTTTATGTGGTGCTGAGGATCGAACCCAGCGCCCTGCACATGCCAGGTGAGCACGCTACCACTTGAGCCACATCCCCATCCCCTCTCTGATTTTTTTACTATCATCCCATAGAGTATAAATAGGAAAATAACTATTCCTATGCTGTTTGTAGGGGAATAGGAAAAACGTGGATTTTAAAAGTATTTTTTATGTCATAATTGTATTTAAAAATAACTAAATCTATAATCAGATAAGCATTCCTCTTCCACAATTGTTTTATTCTTTTTCTTTCTTTTGGTTCTTAAGATTTAACCTAGAGGTACTTTACCACTGGGCCACACACCCCCCAAGCCTTTCTTGTTTTTTTTATTTTGAGACAGGACCTCATTAAATTGCTGAAGCTGGCTTTGAACTTGTGATCCTGTCTCAGCCTTACCAGTTTCTGAGATTATAGGTGTGTGCCATAGTGCTTGGCTATTTTTTTTTAAACTTTTGAGGTGGGATCTCACTGTGTAATACTCAGGGTAATACATTGGGTAGTACCCAGGCTGGCCTAAAACTCATGGCCTTAAGTGATCTTTCAGCCTTAGTCTCCCAATTACATGTCTGGCTTAGAATTTAGAACTTTCCAGATTTATTTTTTCAAAAGGAGTCTTCTTATAAGCTTCCTGAATTGGTATTTTAGAATCAAATCTTTTCGTTAAATTCAAATGACTATAATGCAACCAAAATCAATATTGGTATACATTAATCAAAGATTATGTATTTAGTATATTTGAAACAAATGTTGACATTGTTTTCATTTTCAGAGCTTTACAATTCTGTGTAGGTTGGTATATTATTTCATTATACCAGTTTAGGATATCTTAGCAATATTTGTCTTCTTAAACCAAGATGCTTTTCCTCAGTGGGATCATCACTCCTACTCCTAATGTGTTTATCCAGATCTGTCATCTTCTCTGGGTACCTCAAATTCGATATGTCCCAAACCTAAGACGGTGACCTTGACCCCTTCCTCTTTCCTCTTTTAATCTACTCTGTCACCCCATTTCCCCCCATCTTTGTAAACAGAATCAAAACCCTGAAGCTGGGGGAAGCCCCAGACTCCCACCGTCCCTTGGATCACCAATCTAGGCACTCCCCAGAGCCTGTATGTTCCACCTGTTTTATCAATCTTTATCTTACCGCAGGGATTCACTTTTGCATCCATCATTTTGGAATACTCTTTTTCAGTCCCTCCCTCCTCCTGTTGGGTTCACCTGCTGCCAGAGCTGACGTTATTCTAAAGTGTATTGGTGATACTGGGACTCAGCTGCTTACCCAGTGGACCTGCACTACATGAAGGGGAAATTTCACCCTCCAGCAGAACACATGTTCTGATTTTCCTACTGCTTCCTCTGTTCCCAGTGACTCTATCCCATGTGGTTTTGGGACTCGTTTGTTACGATGTCATACCTCCTCCTTTGCTTGTACTGCCCTGGCTAGGACACCCTTCTCACCCTCCGTGGCCCTTTCTTTTAAGATCTGACCCTTCTGTTTGCAGCATTTCCTGAGCGCCCCAGGTGAATGGACTTCTTTCCTTGATGCCTTTTCCTGTGTTCATTTCAGATGTAGAACTAATGCATTGCACTTTTTTGTTCTTACTCGTTTTCCTCTCTCTGTGTCTTGAGTACAGAACAGAGTGTCTCTTCTATTTTCAGTTTCTCCCATGATAATGCCTGTGATTTGATAGACATGATAAAAATTTGTTGTTGTACCGAGTGAATGTTATGATTTGGATATGAGGTGTCCCCCCAAGAGTTCACATGTGAGACAATGCAAGAGGTTCAGGGGAGAAAGGACTGGGTTTTGAGAGACCTAACCCAATCAGTGAATTAATTCCCTGGCAGGGATTAACTTTGAGTGTTGAATGACGTGGTAGGCTGTGGCTGGAGGAGGAGTATGTATTTCTCTCTGGCAAGTGGAAACCTCTCTGCTTTCTGATCATGATGTGAGCTGCTTTTCTCTGCCACACTCTTGCACCGTGACGTTCTGCCTCACCCCATCCCTGAAAACGGAGCTGACCTTCTATGGACGTAAGACCTCTTAAACCCTGAGCCCCAGCATAAACTTTTTCTCCTCTACAATTGTTCTGGGTCAGATTTTTTAGTCACAGCAGTGAAAAAGCTGACTTAAACAGAAATTGGTACCAAGAAGTAGGGTTGTTGTTGTGACTGAGCTGACCATGTGGTTCAGAAGCATTTGAAGCTGTTTGGAATGAGTGTGAGGAATTTTGAGATGTGTAGCAGAGAAAGCTGGAAATGCTTTATTTAGATTGTTGTAAGCAGAGATTAGTGGCTGATTCTGGTGGGAGCTCAGAGGACCAGTATGGCAATAGGACTATGGTCAGTGAAGACCGGGCTCAAGAGGATTCAGAAAAAGAGGGCTATTGGAATTTGGAGTAGAATTAGTAGTCGTGTTACGTTCTGGCCAAGAAGTTATCTGCATTTCTGCCTGTGTCCTGGGACTTTCTGTGAGGCTGATTTTAAGAGTGATGGACTTCTTAAATCTGGTGGAAGAAAAGTCCTGGCAGCATAGCATTCAGGGGGTGGCATGGATATTGCTGGTGGCTTTTAGCCAAATTTATTGTGATAATCAGGAGCAGAACGATTTGCAGACTTAAAAGTCTGGAGTCAAACGAGGGCTAAGGGAGTTGCAGTTGTTGAAGACCCTATCACCACCACTAGGGAAATGCTAAAGACTTTGACTGGAGACAATAAGAAAGATGGCTTGAGGACATCTCAGGAGCTAGCAAGATCATACCCATCTCTAGCTCAAGAGAGTAAAGGTGAAAATTCTCTTGAGAAGAGACCAGTGGGTCACCCTTCTTGCACAAGGGAGCGGGAGTCTAGGAAATTTTTTTTTTTCAACATGCTCAGCCGCCTAGATACTCAGAGGCTGCTGCAGCCAAGGTCCCTGGAGGCTTGGCTACTGCTGGAGATGGCAGGAGACCTTGGTGTCAACCCTGTGGTGCTGGTTCTGCAGGAATGTATTATGCTGCACTTAGGGTTTCTCTGAGGCTTCCACCAAGATTTCAAAGGAAGGCCTGGGAGCCAGGCAAAGTGCAGCACGGTCAGAGTCCCTGCAGGCACCCCCTGAGAAGGTAAAGTATGGGGATGTGAGAAGGAAGCTGATGCTTTCAGGGAAGACCCACAAGAGTAAGAAATGCCAGTAACATCTTCCTAAGAAAGATGCAGGAATTAGTAGAGTCAAGCCAACAGGCCACTGGGGCTGATCTGCACAAGCTGTCTGGACAGAACATTATCATGCCATGTGCTCCAGATGCCGGGCACAGAACTAACTGCAGGACGTGTTTGCCCAGCTGGATTTTGGTCTTGCTTTAGGGTCCTATTTCTCCTTTCTATGAGGCTGGCTTTGAACTCAAGATCCTCCTGCCTCAGTCTCCTGAGCTGCTTGGGATTATAGGCGAGTGTCACCACGTCTGGCCTGATTTCATTTCTTACCAGCTTGATAGACCTAAGATGCTGGACATTTAAAATTTAAAACAAACCACCTAAATGAGTCCCGTTCAAAATAGGAAGATGTGAAATGGGAAAGCGATAAAGTGAATCCAGGCAATTTAAACAGTTTGTGTACATGAACATTTCACATATCATTTGATACCTTTTTGTCAAGTAAGAATTCAATCTAACTCTTAAGGGACCTGGCTTTGTGCATTTACTTACTTAAATAAAGACTCTTTCTCTATTGAGCACTGGTAAGTTGATAGCCTTGATATTTCTGGACATCTTTATGTCCATCTTTACTTTATGTCATCTTTATTTTGCACTGTTGCCTCCTACTGACTTTTCTCTCTCCATTTCTTCACATCCACCCACCCTGCCTTCATCCTCCCTGCAGAATTTAGAGGGCTGTGTCTCCAGTGCAAATATTTGACCACAAGCCACTTTTGCAAACATTGATTTCCAAGCACCTTCAAGTTGAGTAGGAGGCTTTTTATTTAAATAATAGTAACTCTGACTTCTTCCAGGAAGGAAGGGGGCCATAGCTGGTATCCTGGTATCCCCAAGAAGTGGAAGGAAGCATCCTGCCCCTTTTGTGCATTTTATATTTTCTTTGTTCTCCACCCCTCTCCCCCTCTTTATCTCTCCCCAATCCTGGGAGTGGCCAAAAGGTGAGAAGCAGTTGGGCTAGGAGGGAGGAGCACCCCTGTAGGCATTAATCAGCACCTTTTCCAACTCCCTGCAGGGAGGAAAAACTCACTCCTGGGACAGGTTACCTTAGCCACTGGTTGGAGCTGGAGCAGGGGGAAGGGCTTGGAAAGGGGGAAAGGGCAGCATTTGGTTTTCTTTCCAACCAGCCCTCAACTTCCCAATTGATTTATTATTGATATTGACTGTCATTAATTCTTGCTTCGCTTTTGTAATCTGACTTCAGCCTAATTCTCCATCTTCAGCTTTTCCCTCTGTATGCCTTTTTATTTTTATTTTTTTAATTTTTAATTTTTTTTTAGTTATACATGACAGTAGAAAGTACTTGGACGTACCATACATACATGGTATATAGCATCACATCCTTGTGGTTGTACATTATTTGGATGGAGTTTCACTGGTTGCGTATTCATATATGAACATAGGAAAGTTATGTTTGATTTACTCAGCTGTCATTCCCATTCCCCCCCTCGGTTGCCCCCACTTTACCCTGTCCAGTCTGGTGAACTCTGCCCCCCCGCCCCTCACCTATGGGGAATCAGCATCAGAGAAAACATTCGGCCTTTGGTTTTGTGGGATTGGCTTATTTCACTTAGCGTGATAGCCTCCATTTCCATCCATTTACCATAATTTCATTTTTATTTAAATTTTTTTAGTTATAGATGGACACAATATTTTGTTTATCTTTATGTGGTGCTGAAGATCAAACACAGTGCCTCACATGTGAGAGGCAAGTGCTCTGCCACTGAGCCACAACCCCAGCCCCTTCTTTATTTCTTTATGGCTTAACTAATATTCCATTGTGTATATACACCACATTTTCTTTATCCATTCATCTATTTCAGGGCACCTAGGTTGGTGCCATAGCTTAGCTATTGTGAATTGTGCTGCTATGAACATTGATGTGGCTGTGTCACTGTAGTATGCTGATTTTAAGTCCTTTGGATATATACGAGGAATGGGCTAATTGGTCAAAGAGTTGTGGTCCTTTTCCTCTGGTCTTACCAAAGTGCTCTGCTGCCCTCGCCAACCCCAATACTGTTAGACAAGTGACTAGCCCCGTGTAATACTGCTTGTCCTCTCTGGCTACCACCTTTCCTGCTCTCTCGCTCTATCCTGCCCTCTCTTTGAATAACCTCACTGTTGGGGTCTCAGCTCAGACACTGCATCTAGAAAAGCCAGTCATGACACCTCTTTTTTGATCCTCTTTAAACCCAGGTCATTAATACTTAGCAGGAGCTCAATAAGTATGGAAAGAAAAAATAAATACTGTTTATACAAAGTTGGCTTAAAAGATTGTCCCCTCTGACACAGAAGCAAAAAAGGAAGAGACATGTAAAGGAATATTTTACAATTAAAGTGGTCAAGATACAGTGAAAAAAAATCAATTAAGTCCTAAAGACAGCCACAAGGAAAGGGACAACAGTTTATGTAGGGAAACAAAGCCATCTTCAAGGAGGACTTCGCATAGCCGACTGAGGCTCACAGGACTTGTGTCAGAACAGTGAGTGAAAACGTAGCATACCTGATTGTTTAGAAGTTAGTGTTATGAGGTAGATGGTAGTATACAATGTGGATTTATGTTTCTGTAGTATTTTAATCTTGTCCTGAGGGTTTTTTCCCCTTTTGAGTGGATGAATATCCAAGATCTTTGTGTGCCTTGTATCTTAGGATATGTGGTGCGCTGCCCCCTCCCGGTGACTTGTTGAAATTTTGAATGATTAGAAATATTTCCTAAAGAAGTGAATATTCAGTTAAAGATTGAGCTAAATTTAAATTCTTTATGGGGAAAGTAAAGGTAAATTATTATGGTTAATAAATCCCTTCTATATTTATAATGACTACTGCTTTTGTCTGTTTCTTTTCATTTGTCGTTTCTTTTCATTGACGGTAAACAGAACCACACTCAGAAATGACATCAGAGGAAGGTCAGAAAGAGTTTGATGGCATTGAAAATAACCAGCTGTGGATATGTGAAAATTTAAATTTGTTTTTTTTTTAAATTTTAGTTACACATGACAGTAGAATGTATTCTGGCAGAATACATATATATAAAGTATAACTTGTTTTATTAGGTTCCCACTTGTGTGGTTGTACATGATGTGGAGTTCCCCTGGTTGTATAAATTTCTGGTTTTATATTGTTTTCTTTGCTTTAATAATGTAGCATAGGCCAAATGAAATTACCTTTCAGATGAACCTTTTAGAATCACAAGGTTCTAATATTTAAAATGTAATTTTAAAGACATTATAAAACCTACAACATTCTTAGCATCTATTGTAACTTATAGCTAAACTTTACCCTGGGAATTATAGCAAAAAAATTTTCCAAAGATGGAAAACAGTTGAAATTATGAACAACATAGCAGTGGTGGCTTCTGAGTTGGATTCATGTTGAAGGGTGATGATTCCAATTGGCTCAAAGTTTGTAGTTTGATATTACAGGTTACTAATGCCAAAGTTAAAGATTTAATTCTAGTAGTGAATGCCTGTAATCCCAGCTACTTGAGAGGTTGAGAAAGGAGGATCTTAAGTTTGAGGCCAGCTTGGGCAATTTAGTGAGATCCTGACTCAAAATAAAAAAGGGATAGGAATATAACTCACCTGTGGAGTGCTAGCCTACCATGTACAAGGCCCTGGGTTCAGTCCTCCAGTACGCACCCCCGCCCCCCGCCAGACTTAACTCTGCCTTTGTGGTCTTAGTTGACTTCAGTGTCTATGTTTGGGAGAGAATCGGGTCATAAAATCAACCCAACTGCGTATTAAAGAATCCTACCTTCCAAATGGCACCTTTCATGTTAGGGTATAAACAATACTTTCTAACTTACTTCTCTTCAATGTAGGAAATTGGTAAATGTTATTAAAATTGTGTCTTTAGTGGAACATTAGAATATATTAAAACTGAATTTAATGCACATGGTCCATATAGGTGCCTAACACTATCATCATCTTATATGTTGCCACTGGCATATAAGTTGAATTAAAATTTGGGAATTTGTTCTTTCTGGTTGGTGTTTATGGACTTTGACTCTTACTAATGCCTCGTCTCTAGTTACTGATATTTAGCAAAAGGGCTCACTAAGGCATGAGGATGTAAAAATATGTTTATGTGAGAAAGGCATTGTGCTATTAAAAACCTTCTAATTCAGTTTTGATGGATTTAACACATGGTGAATTAAGTTTAGTCCTAACAGTGACATTTCTAATTCCTGTTTTATTCTTTTTTTTTAGAGAGATAGAGAGGGAGAGAGAGAGAGAATTTTTTAATTTTTTTTTTTTTTTTTAGTTTTCGGCGGACACAACATCTTTGTTGGTATGTGGTGCTGAGGATTGAACCCGGGCTGCACGCATGCCAGTCGAGCACGCTACCGCTTGAGCCACATCCCCAGCCCTCCTGTTTTATTCTATTTTGGGTTGGAGTAAATTTTTCACTTCTGAGTTACACTTAAGTGATTTGGGAGTAGTTAAACATATTTTTGTGGGGACAAGTGCATGGAGTACTGCATACTGGCATATGTTAAGGACGTCTGAGTGGCAGGCCACTCCTCTTGTGCTGGACGTGTGAGTAGCAGGACGCTTACCCATAGGCACAGCCCTGGGCGTGAGGCCATGTGTTGCAGCCCGTGTGCTTGCTCCATGGCCCACTCCTTGATTGGTTGCTGCAAGGACATTAGCAGAAATTGCACTGGTGGCTGCCTGTAACCCGCTTAGCTACTGCCTGAGTATATATACATGGTAACTGCTCAATAAAATCAGACCTGCTTCCTGCTTGGCCTCTGGAGGTCTTGATCAGCAACTCTGCAGCCACACTCTCCTCTACCCTGTTCCGTGGACCTCCTTGCTGGATGAGAGCGAGAGCCCACCCATTTTAAGAAGTGTTCAGTTAAATTTAACTGTGTTCTGATTTTTCTTTGCCCATGCCCTTTGGTTACTGTTATGGTTTGGATGTGAGGTGTCCCCCAAAAGCTGGTGTGAGACAATGCAAGGAGGTTCAGAGGAAAAATGATTGGGTTGTAGTCTTAACCCAATCAAAGAATTAATTCCCCTAGGAGATTAACTGAGTGGTAACTGAAGGCAGGTGGGGTGTGGCTGGAGGAGGTGGGCACTGGGGGCGTGCCTTTGCAGTATATATTTTGAATCTGCCAAGTGGAATCTCTCTCTGCTACCTGATCATCATGGGAGCCACTTCCCTCTGCCATAACTCTTCTGCCATTATGTTCAGCCTCACCTTGAGCCCCCAGGGAATGGAGCCAGCCTTCTATGGACTGAGACCTCTGAAACTGTGAGCCCCCAGATAAACTTCCTCCTCTACAATTATTCTGGTCAGGTCTTTTAGTCACAATAGTGAAAAACGCAGACTAACAGAAATTGGTAAGAGAGTGGGATTGTTACTGTGACTAAGCTGACCATGTGATTCAGAAGCTTTTGGAGTTTTTTTGAAATTTGGGGGGAGCAATTTCAAGATGTATAGCAGCACAACCTGAAAATACTTTTTTTTTTAATTTTTTATTGTTGGTTGTTCAAAACATTACAAATTTCTTGACATATCATATTCCACACTTTGATTCAAGTGGGTTATGAACTCCCACCTTCACCCCATACACAGATTGCAGGATCACATCAGTTACACATCCATTGATTTACATATTGCCATACTAGTGTCTGTTGTGCTCCGCTGCCTTTCCCATCCTCCACCCTCCCCCCTCCCCACCTCTCCCCTCCCCTCCCCTCCTCTCTCTCTACCCCCTCCACTGTATAACCCTGAGGGTCTCCTTCCATTTCCATGCAATTTCCCTTCTCTCTCCCTTTCCCTCCCACCTCTCATCCCTGTTAAATGTTAATCTTCTTCTCCTGCTCTTCGTCCCTACTCTGATCTTAGTTACTCTCCTTATATCAAAGAAGGCATTTGGCATTTGTTTTTTAGGGATTGGCTAGCTTCACTTAGCATAATCTGCTCTAATGCCATCCATTTCCCTGCAAATTCTATGATTTTTTTTGATTATAGTAAGCAAAGCTTAATGACTGTTTCTGGTGGGAGCCCAGCAGATCAGAATGGCAGTAGGACTCTAAGACAGGGTTCCAGAGGGTTTAGAGGAAAAGGAGACACTATTGGAAACTGGAGTGTTAGCCATTTGTGTTATGCTCTGGCTGGAAAATTGTCTGCATTTTGCCTGTGTCCTGAGACTTTCTGGATGTCTCAGGATGATTTTAAAAACAATGGGCCTCTTAATCTGGTGGAAGAAATTTCTAGACAGCGTAACATTCAGTTGGCGGCATGGATATTATTGGCAGCTCTTGGCCAAAATTTATTGTGATAATCAGGAGCAGAATGCAGAGCAGAAAGATCAGAAAAATGTGGACTTGAAAGATCAGAGTCAAACCGGGGCTGAGGAAAATTGCAGTTGTTCAAGATATTACCGTCAGTAAAAGAAATGCTAAAGATACCCAGAGGTAATAAGAAAGATGGCTTGCAGGCATCTCAGGAATTGGCAAGACCGTATCCATCTCAGACTCAAGGAAGTAAAAGTAAAAAAATCTCTTGAGAAGAGACCAATGGGCACCCTTCTTGTTCAAGGGGGCCTAGGAAGTTTTTTCAACATGCTCAGCTACCTAGGTACTCGGAGGTTGCTGCAGCCACGGCCTCTGGAACTTGGGCTACTGCTGGAGATGGTGTGAGACCTTGGTGTCATCCATATGGTGCTGGCTCTGCAAGAATGTAGGAAGCTAGAGTTAGGGGGTCACGGAGGCTTCCACCAAGATTTCAAAGGAAGACCTGGGAGGCTAGAAAACGGCAGCAGGGTCAGAGTCCCTGCAGGGCACCCCCTGAGAAGTTAAAGCGTGGAGAGGTGAAGAGGAAGCCAAAGCTGTGGTGGAGACCCCCCAAGAGTTAAGAAATGCCAGTAACATGGGACATCATCCTAGGAAAGCTGCAGGAATCGAGCAGAGACAACCTGTATAAAATGGGGTTATGTAAATATAAAATTTTGTCTAGAGATAAGATTGCTTCTACTCTAAATAATAGCAGTTCAGGAAATCTTTCTCATAATCCTTGTTCCTTAATCATCCCAAAGTCTTCCCAGTCTTCCAAGTAGGGGAGGTCAGGTGTGGAGCTCTAGCTCAGTGGTAGGATGCTTACCTAGCATGGACCAGACCCAGCATGACACACACAAAATTATATATATGTATATATGTGTGTTTCTGGGTGTGTGTGTGTGTGTGTGTGTGTGTGTGTGTGTCTAGGCTAGATAGAGTTTTACTCAGCCGTCAAGAAGAACAAAATTATGTCACTTGGGGATAAATGGAACTCAAGGTCATCATGCTGAGTGAAAGAAGCCAGACTAGAAAGTCAAGAGTCTGACATTCTCTCTCATATGTGGAAGTGAGAGAGAAATAAAAAATGAAAAGAGGCGGGGAATCTCATGATAGCAGGAGACGACAGTGGAACAGAGGAGGGGTCGGAGGGGGAGAAAGGAGAGGTGGGAGAGTATGGGAAGAGCAGATGAGGGTTGCCAAACCACGCCATGTGCCTGTGTGAATACATCACAATGAGGCCACTTGGATGAATCTCCACAATGCACCAATTTTTTTTTTTTTTGGTGTTTTGGTACCAGGGATTCAATTCAGGGGCACTCAACCACTGAGACACATCCCCAGCCCTATTTTTTATTTTATTTAGAGACAGAGTCTCACTGAGATCCTTAGGGCCTTGCTTTTGCTGAGGCTGGCTTTGAACTTGTGATCCTCCTGCCTCAGCCTCACTAGCAGCTTGGATACCAGGCCTGTACCACTGTGCTCGTGCACAGTGCACCGATTCTTAAAAAAAAAAAAAAAAAAAAAAAAATGTTTAAAAATGTAGGTAAGTTTGAGAGTTGCAACAAATATTTCTCCATATTAATATTTATACTGTGCGCTCATTGTGTACAAGTTTGTTGGCTTCAGTCCAAAGCTTTGACCTTAAAATTCCAACATGTCTACTTTGAATAATTTTGGCAATGAGTGTATATACTTACAAGTATTATATTATCACCATACTTAAATGTTTTTTTTAAATCAATGCTTCTATCATAAGTGTTGCCATGTATGATTTTATTACATAAGTAGCATAAACAAGTAGCATAAACCCTCTGCCCCCAATCTGGAATTTGGCTCCAAAGTAAGAGAGCTGAGTTCTCAGGCATATCAAGTTTTAAAGACTCTTGAGTTTTAAAGGCTCTCAGGTATTCTTTAAAGTAGATGAGACTTGCCAACCCCCACTAAGACGTTGTTACTTTGCCAAAGGCACACTTCTGATTAATGTGATGATTTTATCTGGTCATTAATTGATACAGCATTATGAAGTTGCATCATCTCTGTCTCATAAAATTCTAGGAAATGCTATTTAGGAGCTAAAAAAGAATCTTACTTGGGTTAAAATAGATCATCACTAGCTAGGTGCCATGGCACACACCTGTAAGCTCAGTGAGTTGGGATGCTGAGGCACGAGGACCCTGAGTCTGTGACCAGCCTCAGCAACTTTGCGAGACCTGGTCTCAAAAAACAACAACAACAACAACAACAACAAAAACCATCTGGGGATGCAGCTCAGTGGTAGAGAGCCCTGGGTTTAAAACACAAACAGGAAATTATGTATATATAACCCAGCTGTAAAATTCTGATTCTTGAATGTGAAATTTGAGGAGCTTCTTATTTTCCATAGTTTCACACTGACAACCCAGCAGTTTCACTCTGCACTTGTGTGTGGCAAACTTTGATGCATATAAGTCAGTGAGCATCTTCACATTTTTGATATCCCGTTTTGATATGCAAATGGAAACATAATTATAAAAGGCAATGGGGGAAGGAATGGCTACTGCAGGAGAGAACAACTTGCTACTGAAACCCCATAATGTCCCTTTTTACCATAGGATACATTTGTGTCTTTTTCTTCTGCCATTCCTTTAGCATGTGAAAACGTGAGATAAGTGGATGAACATAAAAGCATAAAATGAAGAGAGGCTTTTTGTCTTTGAATTTTGGAAAATTTGTTCCTATCAAATAGAAGCAAAATTCAACTTACAAAACATTCGGTGACCTGTAATGATAAAATTACAGGCAAAATATTTTTATGGGTTCAACTCATGATGATTGAGCTAAGAGTCAAGTGATAAAAATCAAGAAAACAGTTATTTTAATTGCAGATGAAGTTCTTCTTTGTATCACACTTTTCGTTAAAGGTTGAGGGGAAAAATGAAGAAACCCAAAAGTAATGAGAGGAAGGGGTCAGCAAACCTGATAGTGCTGCTGCTGAGGGAGACCATAACTGTGGGTCCGTGTAACAACGAATGGGAGGGGAGACTGTAGAGCAGTGATTTCCTATTAAGAAGAAAGAAGAACGGGATGGGTAGGAGGACTATGGAAATATTTCCCAGTAGGTAGTGGGAAATCCAAAACTCGTTCTGATTTGGGCTAATTCTCACTATTAACCAGTGTCGTGCTGAGCAGTTACCCTGAATGACGTGATGTGATCCTTCTCCCTAAGGCTGCACCCTCTGCTTAGGTGCTTTAGATGGAGATCAGCAGTGGTTCTCAGCAGCTCTGCAGGCTCTCCTTGGGCTTCCATGTCTCCAGAAGCCTTTCACCCGTGGAGCTCGGCCTTGGCTGCCTGGGGAGACCAAGATTTCTCCCCATTACAGCTGCCACAGTATACGTGACCCCTTATGGTTGCAGGAACCATGTTGCATCTTCCGCTGAGTTCTGCATGCTGCTGGAGCTCAGCCCGGCCCCACAGCTAAGTGGGTCTGCATCTGGCAGAAATGCTCGGATCTCGCGCAGGGCCACTCGTACATCAGAGAGAACTGTGGGGAAGCCGAGTATGTGTTTCTCATGAGGGTTTGAGGCAGATCCCAGGGAAGTCCTGGGCTGTGAGGTTATGAACAGGGGGCAACAGGGAGCAGAAAGGTCAATGGATGTTGAGACCTCATCCTAGATTACTGTTTGGGACCAGTTTATCCTTCTCAAGGGACTGGAATGTTGATCACAGGCTCCGCACTACTTTGTGGTGCCATATAGGAGATGCTCACTGCAGGGACAACAGCGCTGGCCTGGGATATGACTATTTGTGGGGCTATTTAGAAGTGCGTGGCTGTTAGATATGGGATATAAAGACCTGGAACTGGGATATCCATTTGGGACAACACAGAAGGCCACCCCAGCTCTGGAGATTCCCATGGAGTACGTGCCTGGGGCTCAGTTCTACCTACATGGTGGAGTTCCCCCGTCCCCTGTCCCCTGTCCCCACTACCAATCCTGCCTTACAGGCGTGCATGCAAGCAGATTTTGAGAGCACTCCCAGTGAACTCTCCACTTGGAAACTGCCACCTCAGGGATGCTTTTTTTGGAGTCCCCATCTGACACTACTGCCAAACACAACCAGCATTAGCTTCAGAGAACTGTGTGACAGAGGGTCTATGATTGTCTTCTTCAGGACAACTTAGGTCCTATTGTGGTCATCAATCAAATGCAAAGTATCAAGTGATCTAGAAAGGAAGTCTTAGTCTCTCTTGGTGTTTATGTACAAGATTCATGGATGGGTGTGAAGGTCTGTGCCACCAGCCATACAGGAAGAACAAGAGGCAAACCCCACTATCATGGTAATGCTCCAACCAAGTGCCTGCCTTCCCAGGCCCCACTGCACCAGAGTGAGGAACACACAGGAGTCTCACCCATTTCCTTGAAGTCTGGTTGGGGAGTCACATTTATTAAGGACTTAATCATTTTTTGCTCCCCAACCCCCCGCCCTCATCAAATGTTATTTCAGAACCTTAGAAATGCTTTTTCCCGTGGACCACTCAATATCTACCATATTTACAAATTGGAAGGGTTGAGTCTTCCTTGTCTAAACACGCTAAATGCAACCCTCTGATGGTTCATGTGCTGCCACTGACTGTATGTCCCCTCTTGTCCTTTCTAGTGTGACAGTGAGTTGACTCTGAGACTAAAGGAATGATGCAGCAGACCCTCCCGGCAGACAAGGGAATAGTTGGTGTGGTACCTGGAACCATCCTTCATAAATAGGGCAGTTCCTATTTTCACCAGCGTCCTGTGTTCCTATTGGGATTTTAATATCATCTCATATTTCATGGATCAACTCTTTGCTGGGTGAGTGCTTGTCACCTCAAAGTCATAGTAGTACCTCTGCCGTGTATCATCAATGGGGTTTTTATATTAGGACAAAAGGATTTAAGATGTGGCAAGTGGGTACCTAATACCTGGCTGTGCAGAAAGGGCTTCTAGTTGTTCATATTATTATTGTTATTTTTCTCTATGCCCCCACTAAAGAAATTCTCTCGTGCTTTCAACCTGTGCCCCATAGTGTTCAGGAAAACATAGAAAGCTGACATTATGTCTTTTTTCATTAGTTTTGGGGATTCTTCTAAGTGCTGTAGAAGAAATTCTTCTATATTCCTTAATACAGCCTGTATAGGAGTCCCGGGGTTATGGCAGGGGATACACAGGTCCACTCTAGGTGTTCTTTTGGGGACATTTATCAGCACACACCTACAAGCATGTAACTGGTTTTGCTCAGTTACTTTTCTGGACACTTAATGTCATTCACTGAAAAAAAACAGAAAACAGTCCCTGGGATTAATTCCTTTTGTGGGTCAAATATTCACAGACCTCATGAGCAGGTCAGAATATTAGCTTGGGGACCTTTTTGATGTGCTAGAAGTGTAAAAGAATCCTCCCACTTTAGGACCAGATTGATGGATCCCGAGACCAGCTAAAAGTTGTGTGGACCTTGGGGTTCAGAGAAGTTGCCCAGTATGAAAAATCGTGACAAGGGAAGGACAGAGAAAAAACACTACCTATTATGATTCCTGTGAAGGAGCTGAAGTATTGAGGTTGCCCGTAAAGCAAAAAAAATCCAAATACCCTGTGCATTGGGTCTGAGATGTCTTGCAGAGAGAACAAGAGGCAAACACATCCTCAGCATAATAAGTTCCCAACTCTGCCTGTCCTCCCTTCATCCACACTGTTCATCCCAACCACAGCACCAGGGGACCCCAAACTGGAGTAATGATGAACGACTTGTTGTCAGATCTCTCTGGGGACTAGCGTGTAGTACGCAAGTGCGTGTAGGTTTATGCCTTTTTCGTTGGAAACAGAAAGTCAGTAGGAAGCGGAGGCCCATGACTGTCTTGACCAGGTCTGCCATGGCCAGATAAACACAGAAGGCTTGTCCTATACACTGGAGTGTCAGGATCAGGGACTCGGATCCACACAATGGATTCTTGCAAAGACATTTTGGAAGAAAGGCCAGGCCTCTGCCACTGCTGCCCACTCTTCTCTCCGCAGCAGTCTGTCTTTCATCTTGGCACTTTGCCATGATGGTGCACTGCTGCTGGTCAGTTTCATCCTCAATACATTCCTTTGCTCAAACTTAAGTTGTCCTGTGTCAGGTCACCCTGACTGGAGCAGCCCTGGAGCTTCCGTTCCACATTCTTCTGGCTCAAAAATAGCATCCAAAGTCCATGGAGACAAACAGATGCCAAGGTGCACCATTCTGAAACTGGGATTTTGCTTTGAGGCGGGAATTCCTTCTGGTGCACTGACATTTATCTGGTATTTCAAAAGGTCATTAGAAAGTGAGGAACATGGGTGAACCTTTCTATTCTTTGAGCTCCATGAGCAACAGGCCCTTGCAGTATTGGTCTAGAGCTAACTCCAGGAAGACTGGCAAAGCCAGGGTCTGCTCTGCAGCCAGATCAGCAGTAGTACAAGGTGTACCATCCCAGGTAGAGTCAGCACCAGGGTCACATCTGGAACCTGTGCCAGCATCGGAGAAAGAGCCATTTCTCATGACCCTATTATAGGGAACACCGGCTCCAAAACCCTTTACACCTTTTCTGTGATGGAAAAGATCCAGTCCAAATTTGCTGTCAGAGCACTTCATTCTAATGAATGTAGTAAGCTGCTGAGCTCTTTATGGTAGGCTGGGAGGGGGATCGAGACCATTCCTTTGGCACCAATACTCTTAGACCAGCCATTTCCTGACCATTTCCTGCATAATGTTATGCACCAATCCCAGCTGCTCCTGTGACCTGGACTAGATTCTTAATCCCACTATTTCCCTGTCCATATGCAGGTATTAGAGATAGGACACTAAGAGTACCAGCTTCATCTGAGATAGGATGGATAGGAAATAGAACATTTACTTGGCTCATTCAGTGGGGAGAGTATTAAAGGGCAGGCAGATCCATACATCTGCTAGCCATCATATGAGCCCCTACTTAGAGCTGCCACAGGGAATGTGCATCTCGGTGGAAGAAGGAACAGAGGACTGATGAGGTTGGACAGAAGATGTCACTTGGGAATTAGCAAGACCGAGAAGGCTTCTGGATCTGGAAGTGAGTGAGGATGGCCTGGGGGAGATGTCTCTTTCACAAGAGTGCTAGGTCCCAGGTCATCACATGGGAGGAACCATCCCTGGGTAGAGAAGAAAACCCAGCTATTTGCAGAAGTCTCCATCCACATCTAAGACTTCCTGATCTCCAGCTCAGAACACAGTCACTTTCCTGGGAGTGTGTGCATCTGCAGGCTGTAGCTGGGGCAGGCTGGGCCCATGTGATGCTCTCTTCTTCCCTAGGAGTTCTTCAAGAAGGTATTGCCCTGTGGCTGCCTGTTCTCTGTGTGGTGCCCATAGCACAAGCAGGGCAAGTACCACCTAAGACTTTCTGATCATACCAGCATTGGACATTTCAACAATGTGGCCAACTGTGTCATCACTACCTGCCTTGGGGATGTCAGCATGAAACCTGGGGACAGTGACAGGGTGGTCAGGCACTGCATCAAGGTGGCCAGTGTTAGGTATACAAAGTCCCAGAAGTTTTCTCTAGAGATTTGTGTTCTCTAAGACCATGCACAATTCCTAAGCTCTCCCATCAGGTCGCAGACATAGGGCCAATGTCTAGTTGTGTGTTGGATGCTCTCATTTGATTTTGGCCCCTTTGGGTTTAAACGTCATCCCTCTTCTTGTGAGTATTGCTCACTGGGTCCCTCTCTTGTGCCCTTCTGTGCCTTCCTGGACACCTGTCTCATTCAGGAAGGATAAATCAGCTGAGGCACATGAATCTTGAGGGGCTGAGCTCCAGCTCACCCCACCTGGTTTATCCCTTCCCACCCTTGGAGTGCTTAATACCAAGGAACTTCTCACTGCAGGCCGTCCTCCTCCCTGCTCTGCAGATCACATCGACATGTTATCTGAAGAAGACACAGGGAGAATTGTCCAGGTGGTTTTGCTTTCTCCAGAAGAATAGCCGCCCAGACCAGGTACCTTTAATCAGGCCATCGCCTCATTAAAGACCCTCTTGAAGGCATGCAAAGTCATGGACCCTCAGAGTAGGATTCACCTTGTAGGAGACATCTTTGGTCTGGATTCTCACTTGGGAATCAGTTAACTGTCAGGCACACATGGTTGGCCAGATTGACTTTCAGGTGTGCCCTGCAGAGCAATGGAACTCTTAGCCCAACTGAAATCTAAACTGTCAAAACAGCTGTGGAGTTGAAATGGGGATGGAGCTCAGCTGATCCATATTGAAGCTCCCTTCCCTAGTCCCTTGGAGTCATTAGTTGATCCTATCAATTATTTTATATCCTTCAGGTTCTCTCATGAAAGGAATCTGAGCTTGCAACCTTCTTTCTTAAATTCGTCCTTCCTTTGCCCCATCTTTTAGGGAAAATGCTCCCCAAATGTCTCATATTCCTGTGCCAAAGACAATGTAGTAAGCATTAAGGAAACTGACCATGACAATGTAACAAGCATTATGGTTTGCTTATGGAAACTGCATTTTTCACTATGGGGTGAATGTATTTCGAATCAGAAAAAGGAGTGAGCTTGGAAGGACTGTTTGAAGGTTGGAGGTTTGTTCTGGAAAGGCAACAGTCCCTACGATTGGCTCTAGTGTTTCAGCTGGGCTCTTCATGAGCCAGCAGAGTGAGCACTTCCCTGGCTTCATTGCTGGACCATCCTGCTGGTTTGTGGTTTCCATAGTGCTGCTGTGTATGTGGTACGTGAGGCCTCCGGTTTTAGCAAACTAAGAAATAAAATTCTTTAGGAAGTTAAACCCTTTTCCTCTTCAGTCTTCACTATACCACTGACAACAGAAGATCTCTTACCTATAATAGAGTGGGGACATCAGAGAAATCTGGTCCAGGTCAACTCAGCTCACATCCTAATAGTTACACTTTGGAGTGATTTTTTTTGTGTGTGTATTTGCTGTAAATCCTCACTTTTCCATTGCTCCAACTACTAAACTAGTCTGAAGATCATTACTCTGTGCCTGCCTGGCAGTGACAAAACTTCCATATAGATTTTCACAGGGACCTAGGGGACTCATGGATTCCTAGTGGATCCTTTCTGATCACATCTCCTAACTTTATGTGTAAAGGAGGAAAATGGATCCCATACTTCCCAGGGAAGTCCTTTCCTTGTCAGAGATGGCACCTTGGAAATCGTTTCTAAGTACATGGGCAGAGAGTTGTATGCAAGATATTTCTTGGTGGAGTCACTGGCAGAAGTGACATCTTGGACATGGCCTCAAATCTGGCTGCTGGGGCAGAGATTCCAGTGGGGTTGGGCAGTCAGGAGGTTCTCAGACCTGCTGCTGGAGACCCCTGCCCCTCTTCCACTATGGCTGGGTGTGGCTGGTACCTGGAAACACATCAAGAGCTCAGAGGAAGGGACACTGGTCACTGGTGGTGCTGGAATGTGAGGTGAAGGCGGCTGAAACTGTCTCTGGCTGGCTAGTTTGCAGGAGGACCTGGCTTCTCTTGTGTCGCTGTGGGATATTGATTGACATTCTTTGTCCCTGATTCCTCATCTCAAAACAAGAAAGATGAATCCTTCAGGCAGGCATCAACAGTGTGGCTATGAGGTTCATGGGAGGAAAGATAAGTGTGGGTGCCTTGCTCAGTCCTTCCTCAGAGGGATGATGACCAAAGTAGTGATAATTGTGTCAACTGCCTCCTCTGGAGACCTGTGAGGTGGGTGTACGTCATATCACACTTCCCACATGAGGAAGCTGCATGTGCTCAAGGTGATGTCCAAATGGCCATTCCTGAGAGCCCGGAGGAGTTAGTGGCGATAGCAGAAGGTGATTGCCTGTGGTAGGGAGGGGCTTTCCAGAGAGTCAGGAGACCAGGATCCTCCTTTCCAGCTGGAGATCTCAAGTCCAGAGAGCCAGGGATGTCCTAGTAAGGCACTTGTTTACCATGTTGTTTGAGATACCTGCAGCAGAGGGCCCAGAGCAAGATCCCGGAAGAGGCTGCATTCAGGGTGGGTTTGGGGCTAGAGGTGGGGACAGAACACACATTTTTGACTTGTGGAAATGTCACCATAGAGGCATAGAGCAGTGTTTGGTCTCCCTTGAAGCCAGCCCAGGGGAAAAGAGAGAGAGAATGGGAGGGAGGCACCCAATGGCTCCAGTTGGGATGCCTGAGTAGAGGGTCCAGGAATCAGGTTAATGGAATTTCAGGCCTTCTATGTGCCCCTGGGACTGTGTCCTCATCTTCAGAACGACTCCAATGGCACACGGAGCCATTCCCTTTCTTGGCACCTTCCTCACTGATCTGGTGATGGTGTACACTGCAATGAAGGACCATGTGGGTGTGAGTGATTCTGTCCTTGGCAACCAGCATCCCGAGGGTTGGAGGAGAGTGCCCTGCACTTGGCTGAGAGACCCCAGCACTTGGACAACCTGTTCTCCAGAGAGTCTCACAGAGGCCTCTGTGTGCTAGAGCAGTCACATCTATCTTACCCAGGAGTGAAGGAGGCTGCACAGAAGCCCGTGTCCCTGTTCTCCATGTGGTGAGGCTGGCCGACAGCTAAGCTGCATCGGAGTTTAGCAGAGCTGACGATAGTCTCTTTCAGGTGGTACCATGAGAATAGAGTGAAGTTGAGACCCTCTGAGGGTAGGAAATACGTATGTGGTCCCTACCTCCATCGTGTGTATGGCCTGTTTGCTTGTCTTCAGAGAGAGTTGGGAATTAGAGCCCCAGAGCTCAGTTCCAATGTTCCTTTCCTCCAGAGCCAAAGGCTGAGCTGCTTCAGGGCTTTATCATGGACATCTCATGACCCTGGTGGGCACTGGAATTAGTTCATGACAGAGGGTCAGGGTGTGGGGTGTTATTGGTGTATAATCCTCATGATGGACTTTGGTTGGGTTCCCTCCATGGAAATCTTATCAACTTTAATAAAATGAAGAAAGTAAATTGGGTGCCACAATAGGGGGAGACTAGGAATGCTCTATGCCCTGGGGCTTTATTAGGAAGGTTTTGTACACACAAAAAGAATAGAAGCATCCCAATGGGAGGTGTGTGTAGAGGACTAGAAATAAGTACAATTCTGTGGCAGGGACTCCTTGAACCCAACTCTGAGAAGAGCTTCGGGCTGGGGTGAGATTGAGGGAAGGAGGTTCCCCTTAAGGAAGGAAGTCCAGGACACCAGCCCCTTCCTCTTTCCTCTCCCAGGGTCCCCACGTCATTCTCAGTGCAGGCCCTGTGGGCTTGCTGCCTGTTTTCCTTACCCTGGGAAATCAAAGCTCTTCAAGAGATGCAGCTGTTCCCAGTGAGACAATTTGGAATGGGAGGAGGAATTTGAGGTCTGTTTCCATTCCATTGAGTGGCTCAGTGAGAACGGGTGAGGGCCAGCGTGGAGGTGTGTGAAAGCCCAGGGTGGGTGGAGAAGGTCTTCCTGGCTGGCAGCTGTGAGAGCCTGTGGCCACAGCTCCCCGGTTAGCCACACACCCTTTGGTGGGGTGATTGCTGGGGAACCAGGACTCCAGGTGCTGGGCAGGTGCTGGATGGTAAGGGGGTGGTATGTGATCTTGGCAGACTCAGATGGCTCTGCTGTCCTGCAAATACTAACCGGTCTCTCTGCTTAGCTCCCACCCCAGCCAGCCATAGTAAGCTCAGTGTCAGTCCCAGGGACAGCTGATGGCCTAAACCAGCAGAGGCAGACTGCCTCAGGGCCCCGTGAGGTTAGGACCAAACGTGGCCTGTGGAATGAGAAAGTTGGAACTCAGTTTCTAGCACCAGCACTGACCAGCTTTGTGACTGGTATGATTTTTCTTACTGATGTTACTTGAGGCACCGTGATCATCAATTTAATGAGCGCTTCTAATCAGTTATGTTTTACCTATCTTTATTTATACTCACTATGTATGATTGTTGTCTGTTAGTATGTTTCATCAAAGTAAAATATTAAGTTCAACCCTTGAAGTATTACACATTGTGTTTTTTTCTTATTCATGATAGCTCATATTTGGGGATAATTCCCTCTTAACATACTTAGATTCTTTTCTTATAAATAGACATGAGAACATTCAAACTAGTATTTATGCTAGTATTTAAGTACCTTTCTTTTTATTTTTTAATGTTTTATGCTAGTATTTAAGTACCTTTCTTTTTATTTTTTAAACTTTTTGTTTTAATTACTTATACATGACAATAGAATGCATTTATGCACTCTGATATATCATACACAGATGGGATATAATTTCTCATTTTTCTGAGTGTACATGTTATCGAATCATATTGATCATGTAGTCACATAGATTCATACAGTAATAATGTCTGTTTCATTCTACTATCTTTCCTATCCCCACATCCCCTCCCTTCCTTTCACATAATTTCCCTTTACTTAATATATGGTAACACTATTCTTTCCTAGGGTCCCCCACACCTTATTGTGAATTAGCATCTACATATTAGAGAACACATTCAGCCTTTGGTTTTGTGGGACTGGCTTATTTTGTTTAGCATGATATTTTCCAACTCCATCCATTTACTGGCAAATGCCATAATTTTACTTTCCTTTAAAGCTGAGTAATATTCCATTGAGTTATATATACCACATTGTCTTTATCCATTCATCTATTGAGCAACACCTAGGTAGGTTCCATAGTTTAGCTATTATGAATTGAGCTGCTATAAACATTGATATGGCTGCGTCACTACAGTATGCTGATTTTAAGTCCTTTGGGTATAAACTACGGAATGGGGTAGATGGATCAAATGGTGGTTCCATTCCCAGTTTTCTGAGGAATATCCAAACTGCTTCCCATAGTGGTTGCACTAATTTGCAGTCCCACCAGCAATATAGGAGTGTACCTTTCTCCCCACATCCTCGCCAAAATTTATTGTTGCCTGTATTCTTGATGATTTCCATTCTGACAAGAGTGAGATGAAATCTTAGAGTAGTTTTGATTTGCATTTCTCTAGTTGCTAGAGTCGTTGAACACATTTTTTATGTATTTGTTGATCAATTGTATTTCTTTTTCTGTGAAGTGTCTGTTCAGTTCCTTGGTCCATTTATTGATTGGGTTATTTGGTGTTTTGGCATTAAGTTTTTTGAGTTTTTTTATAATCGTAGAGATTGATGCTTTATCGGAGGTGCATGTGGTTAAGATTTTCTCCTAATCCGTAGGCTCTCTAATCACGATACTAATTGTTTCTTTTGCTGAGAAGAAGCTTTTTAATTTGAATCCATCACATTTATTGATTCTTGATTTTACTTCTTACACTTTAGGGGTATTATTAAGGAAGTCAGATTCTAGGCCAACATGGTGAAGATTTGGGCCTACTTTTTCTTCTATTAGGTGCAGGGTCTCTGTTCTAGTGCTTAAGTCTTTGATTCACTCTGAGTTGATTTTTGTGTAGGGTTAGAGATAAAGGTTTAATTTCATTTTGCTAAGTATCTTTTTTAGCTGGGCATGGTGACATATGCCTAAAATCCTAGTGAGTTGGAAGGCTGAGGCAGGAGGATCTCCAGTTCAAAGTCAGCCTCAGCAAAAAACATAAGGTGCTAAGCAACTCAGTGAGACCCTATCTCTAAATAAAATACAAAATAGGGCTGGGGATGTGGCAAGTGGTTTAGTGCTCCTGAGTTGAATTCCAGGTAAATCTCCCATCACCGCCACCAAAACCAAATTATCTTTCTGGTTTGAGATTGTCTCAAATCCTCCTTTACTGAAGCCAGTTGCATGGATGTTGCTCTTTTGTAGAGCTAGTCCACGAAGCTATCACATAGGGAGATTAGAGAAGCAGATGCTGTATCTTTTTTCTTTTTTCTGCTCTTTGTTGTATGAGTTTGAATTAACTTTTTTGCACTTTGGTGATGCAGGTGTATGATCATCTCTGTTAGTGTGTGTTTATATAAATATATCCTCACTTGCCTTTGCATTATTTCCAGATGATGATCTTTTATCCCCACCAGTAAGTTGAGTCCCCAAGGAATACAGCCCAAATTCCAAATACCACAGGGTATCAATGGAGTAAACACATAAAATATTATTGTATAAACTAATTCTAAAAATTTCTTGTCTTCTCCGAAAATTAAAGAGAAGCAAATAGTTCCCAATTTATTTTATATGAGTTATATTGTACCTTAATAACAAAGTCCAACAAAGATAGTACAAAATGAGGAGGAGGAGGAGGAGGAGGAAAAGGTGTTAGGAAATCAATATTTTATTTTATTTTTAAAGAGAGAGAGAGAGAGAGAGGATATTTTTTAATATTTATTTTCTAGTCCTCGGCGGACACAACATCTTTGTATGTGGTGCTGAGGATCGAACCCGGGCCGCACGCATGCTAGGCCAGCGCGCTACCGCTTGCGCCATATCCCCAGCCCGAAATCAATATTTTAAAAAATGCTGGTAAAATTTATAAACATTACTAACAATGTTTAAATACATATTAACAGGATCATTCAAATGTTCTTGTAGAGTATCCCTATAATGCAGTGGTCTTTGAATATATGTCAGAATACAAGGACATTTGATAAAATTCGGGATCTTTTCATGTAAGTACTCATAAAATTTTTGTTGTTCAAGAAATTATGAATGGGACAGGTTGACTGAAATAAGGGAAAATTATGCTTGTCTAGTTTTCTCAAATGCATGTATGTTATTCCATGATATTTTTGCTTTACCTACAGCATTTACATATCTGTAGAATTCTTAGTTGAACCAAATCTGAATTCAAAATTTAAATAGACTTCTGCTACTCGGTTAGATTCACTAATCTTTAAAGCCAGCTTTTGATCTTAGGCATCTCGTAAATGCACCCTCACCTGCATCGTGGTCTGATCATTCGGTGTCATAATTTGCTTGCTCACCAATAGCCAGTCAGTGAGGTAAAGTCTACAAAAAGCAAAGAGAAATTCTGCCACCAAGAAAAAAAGATATATTCAATGCATGTACAATTATATCATCATAAATTCTACTGTCATGTGTAACTAAAAAGAACCAATAAAAAATAAAACAGAAGAGTGACCATACCAAGAATTGGTGAGGATGTAAGAAATGGGTGCCCTCATATACTACTTGCAAAAAAGTAAAATGGTTCAGTCACTTTGGAAACAGTCTGATAGATTTTAAAAACATACATCGACCATTCTGGGTATTTACAGAAGAGAAATGAATGCACGTGTCTTTATTCGACACATACATAGATGTTCACAGGAGCTTATTTGTATTAACTAAAAGTGTTACACAAACTAAATGGCAATCCAGAAGTGAATGGATAAATTGAAGGTATCCATACAATGAGTTACTACAAAACAACAAAGTGAAGCAAATATATGCTACAACATGAATGTATCTCAAAATTAAAATACTGGGTAAAAGAAGAGAAAAAAAATAGATACATACTATAAGATTCTATTTATATAAAATTCAAGGATATGTATAGTGCAGAAAGAAAATCAGTAGTTGCATAAGGAAACTTTTGTGGGGGCAATGAATAATTTTATTATCTTGGATTGTTGTAGTGGTTTCATAGGCGAATGTATCAACACATCAAATGGTATACTTTATGTGATTTTATTTTTGGTCTGTCAACTATACTTCAACAAAAAAGTATTTTTTTAAAAAAAAAGTCAAAAGATATGGAAATTATATATGAGAAGTGAATGGGTACCAGATTCCAGTAGGCTAGTCAGGTTAGTTTGAAAATTTTGTAAGCATCCCCACTGTTAGAAACCTGCCCCAGTATAGTTTCCCATGAGCACGCAGCACTTACAGTAGCTGTCCCTTATCTGTGGGAGCTATGTTCCAGGACCCCCACTGGATGCCTGAAACCAGGGATAGTGCTGAACCCATTATGTATACTACTTTTTTCCCAATACTTAAAATATCTTATAGTGGCCAGGCATGGTGGTGCTAGCCTGTAATCCCAGCAGCTCAGGAGGCTGAGACAGGGGGATCTTGAATTTAAAGCCAGCCTCAGCAAAAGTGAGGCACTAAGCAACTCAGTGAGACCCTGTCTCTAAATAAAATACAAAATAGGCCTGGGGATGTGGCTCAGTGGTTGAGTGCTCCTGAGTTCAATCCCTGGTACCTCCCCCCCACACAAAAAAATCTTACAATAAAATTTATAAATTAGGCACAGAAAGAGACTAAGAATAATTGTAACAATATGCTATAATAAAAAGTTCTATGAAGGGCTGGGGATATAGCTCAGTTGGTAGAGTGCCTTGCATGCACAAGGCCCTGGGTTCAAATCCCCAGCATCACACACACACACACACACACACACACACACAAATATTCTGTGAAAAACAAAACAAAAACATTTAAAAAATCAAAGGAATTTAAACCCCAGTGATTCTAAGGATTTCAAAATGATGGGATATATCCAAAATGCAAGCACTATGAACAACTAGCCTTTGGAAGATGAAAGGAATGTGGAGGCTGCCTTCTGGTAGTCTTCCCTTGATCGCAAATACGCCATGGTCAAATGCCTCAAAACCAAAATTCAAACGAAGTAGTATTCTTGGGGGGGGGGGGGGCGGGGGTGAGACACTCTATTGTGTGGCACAGTGCTATTTGGCAGAGATTGAAGTTGTGTGAACTGTTTACTTGGTAATTAAAGCATTGCCATAAAAAAAAAAAATCAAATGCTGAAGTAAACCGTGGGCTTCTTTAATGAAGTTGAGGCAAGTACCAATTTGAAAGGCCAAGGGAGAAACCGCTACTTTAGAGAATAGTCTACTCTCCCACACACACACAAATTTTTTATTGGTGCATTATCATTGTATATCATGGTGGGGTTTGTTATTAAATATTCATATCTGTACACAGTATAATTTGGCCAATATAATTTCTCCTTTTCCTTCTCCCCTCCCTCCTCTGATTCCTTTCTCCCTTCCATTTTATGAGATTTCCCCTACCCCAACACACATCTTTCTTTTCCTTTTTAAATTTTTAAGATTCTATTAGTTATAAATGTCTGTAGAATGCATTTTGACATCATACATAAATGGAATGTAACTTCTCATTTTTCTAGTTGTACATGATAGAGAATTACGCCAGTTTTGTAATCATATATGCATAGAGGGTAATAATAACTGATTCACTCCAACAAAACTGTAGATATCATAGCAGGGGCTATCTGGCTTAACGCTGTATATGGTGTGCATTGGTTGCTGTTATTTGTTTCCCCCTTCAAGGGAAAATACTGGAAACCTTCAGAGACACTACAAGTCTATAGGTTAGAAACTGTACTGCCTCAGATCCACACTGGTAGATGGGTAGACACACAAATATGAAAAAAAAACAAAAAACACAAGGGAACAAATCACCCCAAACAAACCAAGATGCACCAACAATATAATCCAATGACACCACCGTGGAAGAAATGTCAGAGAAGGAGTTTAGAGTGTCCATAGTTACACTGATCCCTGAGGCAAAGGATGATATAAGGAGTGAAATCAGAGATAAAATTCAGGAGATCAAAGATTACTTCAATAAAAAGAGGTTCTGAAAAGAAATCATGCAGAAATCCTCAAAAATGAAGCACTCAATAGATCTAAGAATTCAGTGGGAAGCATCACCAATAGACTAGACCACTTGGAAGACAGAACCTCAGGCAATGAAGACAAAAATATATAATCTTGAAGATAAAGTTGACCACACAGAGAGAAAAGGCTATTTTAATACACAGTTCCCTGGTCTTGGCCCCTGCAGCAGGAGTTCCTATCCGCTGGTTAATGGAGGTGTGATTGCTGGGCAAGTGTGTCCAGAACGTCTTTTCTGAATTGTGGTCATCTTTAGAAAAAAAATGTAAGCATTGTTGCAGAAATTTTTCATTCCTAGGAGGTATGCAAAGCAGGGGAGGGTTGTAAATCATGGCAGCAGGTAGAAATAATTGAGATGAAATAATTTGGGGGCTGTTAGAAAGAACTTGGGCAGGCAGGCAGGCGTAACTTCCAGCTCGGGGACTGAGGAGAATGATTCCATCTTGGTATCAGCTCTCACTTATACTAATCCAGTAGCACTGGTTGTAACTTCTGAGATGAGAGAAAGGCAGCAGATGGATGCCCCTCCCCAGTACAGTAAGGACCCGACAACCTTGCCAGTCTTCATGTTTATTGTTATGAAGAGTACTGAGAATAATGGAAGCCTTTTACTTACCCACAAAGGTGTTTGATTTCGTTTAACTGGCCTTTCAAGTATAACTCCCAGCATAGAGTATTAATATGATCCTACTTCTCTAGAGCAGGTGTTGGCAAAATTGTGTAAAAAGTCACAATAGATTTTGACTGCCATCTCTGGTGTCTGTTATATCCATTCAACTCCCCTCAGGAGGTGGGAGAGTGGCTGTGGCAAGGATGGAACTGCGGGGAAGGAGGCCAGTTTAGCCTCAGCCTGCAGGTCCTGAGCTGCTCCCGGCCCCGGGAGGCTGTGGAGGCAGATTGTCGGTGCAGGTGGGAAGCCGAGACTCTTTGGCCTCACTGAAGAGTTTTATGATGGACAGGCCCAGCCCCATGAGGGCACGAGCTTCCCACAGTTGGTGCTGCAGCTAGCTGGGCTGCGGCTGCATTGTCTTCTTTATTTCACTTTGCACCTTGCCCGAGGTCTCCTGGGGCCACTTCTAGGGAATGTGACTGCCTGTCAGATGGAGTTAGCAGGCAGGGAGAAATGACATGTAAGACAGATTCCAGCAGTCCCTACTGCTTTCAGAACAGCCTCTTCTATAAGGACATCATCATGTCCCTGAGCTGAGATTGGGATTCTGGGATATGCTGCCTGATCCTTGCACTTGGAGTGCCCTCAGTGTGGTACTTCTAAGGTGGCATAGAGCTCAGAGGGTGCTGGTCCCTGGTACCACTACAGTTAGCAGCTGTGTCTGGGTGTCTCCATTGTGCCTGAGGACTTACATGTCCAGCTCAGAAAACACCAGTTCAGTGTTTCTCAGGAGACCTGATACCTCAGGCCTTGGAAGTAGCATACTGCCTCTGGTTTCCCCTCCTCCTTCCTGTATGGGAGATATCCAGGGCTAGAGAGGAGACCTGTTTCCACTTGGGAGCCCCCAATTTTAGCTGTTCTCATCTAGTGTGTTGTGTAGAAGAAGGATGTGGACTTGTGGAATTATGAAAGATGCCTTAGATGGAATCCGCCTTCAGCTTCCAGAGGTCCAGGGAGAGTCCCTAGAATTGTAGGATACAAAGCAAGGTAGTGTGGACTAGAGTGAGCAGATAGTTCCCTAGGTGCTCGGATGGAAGGCAGTAGATATGTTCTAGATCCAGGGGCTCTCTGTTTCCTCCCGCTCCAAGCAAGGCTTTGCTTTGTCCTGCTTCTGTGTCATCCTGGGGGACACCTCACAGTCAACTTTGGGACACCTCATTTGGACAGGGTCTTCCTCCTGCCTGTTTCTCGTGGATTGCCTTCCATCTTGGGGTAGCTGACTGGTCCAAATTGGAGCAGCCTAGGGGTTCCACAGAACAGTCATGCCATTGAGGACAACTACCCTGGGAGGAAGCTCAGAGGTGGCCCAACTGTACAGAACAAGCATAGAGCTCATTCCTTTCCTTCTTTTCCAGCTTTGCACAAATTTCTGAATACCTGGATTTTCCTCCTGCACAGAAACCTGGTGCAAAATCAGTGTGCTCACATCTGGGCACTTTTCAAACCAGGGCATAGCTGCTAGGTGGGCTTGGGCGGAGTGTGGGACAGGACCATCAGTGTGGTAATATATAAGAGGGCACACGGCATCAGGAGCATAGAGCTGGCAGAAGATATTTGTGCCAGGTCCAGGACCATTTCTCCCTCCTTCATTTTGTTCACTCTGTTCTGAGTTGTGGCCTGGCCTGAGCTGCTCTGAGACAGAGTCTCCAGTGATCTTTCCGAGATCATTTCACAACCCACTCATGAGCAGGGATGGGTGTTGTACCATTGAACCTGTGGTTGATGAACTCAGATGTCTAAGACCACCCATGTCATTGGGTCTCATACTTCGGCACATGTCAGAATCATCTAGTGGGCTTGTGAAAGCAGAACATTATTCTCCACACTCTGAAAGGGTAGGCATGGATCAGGATAGCTAAATGGGGTGCTGTCGCAGGTGTCTGCAGACACCACTTTGGAACCTATGTGGGCTTGTGCACACCTCCTTTTATAAAAAGGTGGGCATTCCATAGATGTACTCTTTTCAGGAAAATGAAGAGCAGAAGCCATTTACTTAAGTCATTTAATGGGGACTTAGTAATGATGTCCGGAGGAAGAGATAACTCTGGGAGGATGGGGAGGTGGGCCCATGGGTAAATTTCTGGGCAGTTGAGCACAAATAGTACCTGTAGATGTTTGCTAAGAAACTTGCAAAAATGCTATTTTTAAATGAGGACCTATATGACTGGAGTCCATGACTCTCCAAAGAAGGAAAGATGTCTGATATTTTGATTGGACTAAAAGGCTGCATGAATACCTTGTGGACACTGAATGCCTTACCAAGGACTGGGCAGGAGGCTGACTTCCTTGGACCTATAGATCTATATAAACCTTAGAAAATAGCCACTCTTGGATATCCTTCTTTCTGAACCTCTACCTTATGGGGACCTGTGCTTTCCAGTTTCTATTACTTACCGTAATAAATCCTGTTACTTTGCTCTCTTGTGTCTATGGATTTTATTCTTCAAATTCATTAGAGAAAGAACCCAACATGCTCTGTGCTATAGTCATGAAAACCATTGTATGGTCTTGTGGTCTATGAAGTGTGGCAGACTTTAGGTATGTTCTGATGCAGGCAGGTAACAGAGATGGCGAGTGGAGGATAAGGGTCTTATTAACAGTTCAACTGAGCACCTTATCAAGTTTGAGGTCTCACCCCATTTTTGCCTTCTTCACAGTACAACTCTGTAAAGTAGGGATTGGATCTTATCCTCACTCTTCAGTGGGACATAAAATGAGAAAGATTCTATGGTTACCATCACAGCTGGTTAGCGGTAATGTTAACTCAAGGAGTTAGAGGAAAGCTATCCCACTGTTGTTATTAAGCTTGGGAGGAGGCAGTGTCAATAGGAAATAACTTTCCTATAAAATGTTGCTATTACATAGGATGTTATTATATTGGCCAAAATAAAAGAAAATTGGAAAGAATAGTGGAACCAGTTAGGGAGAAATCAGGAAAGCCATTGAGTGACCAAAAGAAAAAAGTGCATTAGCAAGTTTTGGACTTCTTTTGTAGTTTCAATCTGGGGGAATATAATAGGGAGGAACTTGAGACCAGATTCCAGAAAGGTAAGATAAAGGAATTGGAAGCAGGCCCATCATAGACCAGCGCCTCTGAAGCTTTAATGAATCAGCTGTTGTAGACCATGCCAAGAACATGCATTCTGGTTCAGCAGGTCTGCCATTCTGCATTTCCAGTAAGTTCTCAGGTGAAGCCAGTGCTGATCTTCAAACTGCACTGAGGAGCCAGAGTCTATAGACTTCCCTTTAGAAAAGTCTGGATGAAGAGCCATTGGATAGTAATTGAAGACAGGACAGGATCAAGGGAAAGCATACTTTCTGTTTTTATTTCTGTGCTTGTTATCTAGTCAGATGAGAAGGAGCAAAGAGATGAAGAAATAGAAATTATATCTAAGATATTACTGCTGAGTAAAGAGGAAAGAGCTGGTGGGAACAAGCCATAAATGAGAAATTACTTTTGAAAATAATATGGATTGTTAGGTGGGTGTGGTGGTGGTGCATGCCTGTAATCTCAGCAGGTTGGAAGGCTGAGGTAGGAGGATGGCGAGTTCCAAGCCAGCCTCAGCAATTTGGCGAGGCTCTAAGCAACTTAGTGAAACCTGTCTCTGAATAAAATATAAATAGTTGTGGGGAAGTGGCTCAGTGTTCGAATGCCCCTGTGTTCAATCCTTGGTACAAAATACACACACACACACACACACACACAAATATATTGTTGATGATAGAGGAGAAAGGAAAGAAAAAAGTGCGCTATGTAACTTTGGAGGAAATGATGAGGAAATTGAGAAAGTGCACCTCAGATGGCTTCAGTACATTTGCATTCAAGTCAGATCAGATTATTGCTGTTGCAGAGATGATCAGAAGCAGGAGGGACTGCTAGTGCCCGGGCCCCTTATTTCTCCTCTCCATAACCATCAGGCATCAGAGGTGTCTGCTGAACTGGTTTTAGTTGATGAAACAAGATTAATTTGAATATAGCAGTGTTGTTTTTTTAAAAGATGTTTTTTCCCTTTTATTATGCAACTGTGAGCACATATGAATTGTACATATGAATGGGTTTTCTCTGTGACCCTCCCACACAGGCGTGTGTGGTACATGGATCTTGTCCAGCCTTCTGTCTTTTTCTTCTCCTGCCTTCCCTTTCTCCTTCCCTATTCCCAGTTCCTAATCATCCCTCTTCAACTTTCATGTGACTGATAGTCAGTTTTTTCAATAAGAACCTCTCCATGAACTTTTCTCTCAATTTTCACCAAGAAATTGGCCCCTTTGAACCACTTTTACTGTGTTTTATTTTCTTTCTCTTCTCTCGGTGACTTAAATTTCAAGGTCCTCCTGTTTTCAGTATTATTTTTACTGATCTTTCTCTGCCTTGTTGATCTTGTCTTTCATTAAATGTGATATGTTCAAGGACAATAAAGATGATTTAAGTGTTCAAAACAGTCATTAAATCAGTCCTGAAAGAAAACAGAATAGGAGTAGAATGTTTAGCTGGATCTAAACTCCCAGACCCCACTGCAAAGGAGTAATCTGTTCAGGGCAGAAATGAAGTGCCTCTGTGAATGTCAGTGGGGTCCCAGGTGAGAAGATCACCTGCTGTGGATTGAGTTCTTTCATTGGATATAAAAATAATTTGGGTAAAATATAATATTTGGATAAAATGATCTGATTATGTCCTTTTAACCTGACTTTCTTAACTAGACCTCTAAGCTCAAGAAATAAAATCAAGAATTACTTATTGTATAACATCAAATTGAAAATCTTCTGCATAGCAAAGGAAACAAGAGTGAAGGGGAAAGTCTAAAAAATGGGGGTAGGGGGAATTTTGTCAGCTAATCCTCTAAAATATATATTTTAATTAAAAATTAAAAAATTATATATATAAATTAATATTCAGAATATATAAAGAACTCAAAAAACTTAACACCAAAAAAGCAACATAATAAATACCCAAAAAAGCTAAACAGACATTTCTCTAAAGAAGAAATTCAATAAGTAAATATATGAAAAAAATATTCAACATCCTTAGCAATTAGGTGAATGCAAATCAAAACTATATTGATATTTCATCTCACTCTAGTTATAATGAGAATCATCAATAATACAAATAATAATAAAGGCTAGAGAGAATGTGGAGAAAAAAGAACACTTTTACACATCTATTCATTCATGTTTTAGATGGTGCATTATATTTACATATAAAATTAGAATGCCTTGTGATGTCTTCATACATGCATACGGCATAATCTGGTCAACCTTATTTCCCAATTCTTCTATTTTCCCTCCCCTCCTCACTCCCCACTGGTCCCCCTGTTTCTACTCACCTTTTCTGCATGGGCTCTGAAGCAAGCTGACTCTCTCTGCTAAGATACCCTCCTATTGCCTCTTGGGCTCCAAGTCTTCATACTTTCCCACATCTACTAGGGGTGGGGGAAATCTCTTCATGAATTTTGATCTCCCCCAAATAATTTATGAAAAGATTGTTCAAGATGTAATTGAAAGGACAAGACACATAAGAAAAAGGTAGGAGCTAACAGATTATTTTTGAAGAACGAAAACAAAATCCTAACCAAAGAAAGTACTTCTTTTGACAGCAAAGTAATGTTTGTATCTAATGAGAATTCAGGCATTTTTAAGGAGATTTATGTCTACTTTGATGCCAGTACCATGATGTTGTGGCTAATATAGCTCTGCAGTATAATTTGCAATAAGATACTGTGATGCCTCCTGAATCACTTTTCTTGCTCAGAATTGATTTGGCTATTATGGATCATTTATTCTTCCAAACAAAGTGTAGGACATTTTTTCCCCCTAATTCTTTGAAGCTTTTCATTGTATTTTGATGGGGATTGCATTGAATGTGTATATTGCTTTGGTAGTATGGCTATTTTGACATTATTAATTCTGCCTAAGAACATGGAGTTCTTTTAATTTTCTGAGGCCTTTTTTAATCTCTTTATTCAGTGATAAGTGATTTTTGTTGTATAGTTTTTTTTTACTTCCTTGGGTAGATTAAGTCCCAGGTATTTTATTTTTTTCTTGACTTTTTTTTACAAATGATGGTTTTCATGATTTCTTCTCTGCTGAATTGCTGTTTGTAAAGAAGCTATTAATTTAATGAGCCTTTTTTCTTGTACCCTGCTATTTCTTAAATTCTTTAATCATCTCTAGAAGTCTTTTGGTGGAATTTTGGGGGTTTTCTATATATAAGATTCTGTTACCAGCAAACAATGATAGTTTAATGACTACTTCTCTGATTTTTCTCCATTTAATTTTCTTCTCTAGCCTGATAGTCCTGGCTAGAGTTTCAGAAACTATATTGAATAAAAGTGGTGAGGGTCAATATTCTTCTTTTGTTTCTAATTTTAGAGGAATAGCTTTCAATATTCCTTCATTTAATATGATGTTGGCTATGAGTTTTTCATATATTTCCTTTATAATGTTGAGGTAACTCCTTTATATCCCTACTTTCTCCAGTGTTCATTTATTTTTATATTTTTATTAGTTGTTGATGGACCTTTATTTTTTTTTATTTATATGTAGTGCTGAGAAGCAAACCCAGTGCCTCACACTTGCTAGACAAGTGCTCTACCACTGACATACAACCCAGGCCCTTTCCAGTGTTTTTAACATGCTTGAGTGCTGTATTTTATGAAAGGTCATTTCTGCATCCATTGAGATGATTTTGTTCTTAATTCTCTTAGGTGGTGAATTACATTTATTGATTTGTGTATGTTGAACCAGCCTTGCATCCTAGAATGAAGCCTACCTAATCTTGGTGTATCATCTTCTTCATATGTTTTTTAACGTGGTTTTTCTAAAGTTTTATTAAGGATTTTGGCATCTATAAGTTTTTATATGGAGATATTCATAAGAGCTCACCAAGCATTTGTAGATTCACTTAAACCTAAAGCCAAAAACATTGATTTTGAGGACCCAAGACACACTAGATATTACTACATTGTTTTCTGCCCAAGTGGCACAATCTTCCTTTTGTGTGTTTCCATTCTGAAGACAGGGCTTCAAATATGTGTTTATATTATTTCCCTCTTCTGGGGAAAGCCATACGTGAAAAGAAGTCTTTTTTTTTTTTTTTTTTTAATCAGGTAAATTCTCCCACCAGGACGTCTCAGATAAGGCATCAGGCTTTCATGGCAACCTTTTGTTGTGATGCCCCCACTGTACATGCGGACAATTTTCCTCATGATTTCCTAGTTTGTGTGGCACTTCTATAAGTGTAGTATAATTCCAGTGACCCCTACCTTTCTTGCTTGGTCCAATTAACATTCTCTTACTCTGGCCAGAAAAGTTTTCCTCCAATCCAGCTAGGTTTTAACATATGTGGGCCTTAGGGAGGTAGAGCTTCTGCCTGCAACTCCTAAAATCCTTTAACGCCTTCAAAATCCTAAGTTCTTTTTCTTTCTAACATGGTATTTCCATTCTCCCCAGTATTTAGATATATCAAAGATCACAAGCACTCAGCTACAGAAAATGTATTCCCTGGTAAATTCTGGCCATCTTCACCATCCTGAGATCCCACCTTAGAAAAACCCATATGACATTAAGAATGGTTTCTGTGATACATTAGAGAAACTTGTTCTGCAAGGTCAGAAACATATACTCTTGACTGGGGTTCCCATACTCTTTCATGAAGATGTAAAATTCTCAGATATTTTCCCTCAGTGTTAGGTACTGAGGGAAATATATTTGGATTCTATTGAGTAATACAGTAATAACTGTATGTTTTAGTCAGCTGTTTAGTGCTGCAACCAAAAGACCTGATAAGAAAATTTTCAGAGGAGGAAGTTTATTTGGTGCTCATGGTTTCAGAGGCCTCAGTCCATAGACAGCTTGTTCTATTACTCTATGCACAAGGTATGCCAGAAGATCATAATAAAAAGATGTAGTACAAGAAATTGCTTCAGGACATAATCGCAAGGAAGAGGGGGAGAGAGAGCTTTCCTTAGAACAGACAAAATATAAATTCCAAAATCATGCCCTCATTGTCCCACCTTCTCTAGCCACATCCTAAATGCCTATAATTACTACCCAGCTAATCCCTATTAGAAGATTAATGCACTGATTATATTAAGAATCTCATATCCCAATCATTTCACATATAAACTTTCTTGCATTTTGTCATGCATGAGTTTTTGGGGAACACCTCACATCTAAATCATAACACTGTTTTTGTCAAGGTATTCTTTCTGCCTCATTATTCACAGTGAGTTTCTGTGTGTCACAACATACATGCTTCTATGTGGATTTTTAATTGTAATTATCTACTCTGACTTTTCTATTTTCCTAAGGAGATTTATATTATGATAATCAACCAGTTCCTGGCTGATTGAATGTATCTTACCCAGAATTACTCTCATTTTCCAAAAAGTACACAAAATTACCTGGTTGAATTTATGTGCTGCTTGGCAGCTCTTCATGAAGAACATTTTTTTTCCCATCAGTATATTCAAGAAACACAGTCTGGCAGATAATCATCATGCAATAAATCTATTTTAAATTGTGCATTGGCATAGATTTAGAGGATTCATCTTGGGTTACCATGGGTCTTGAAAGAATTATGAAGATTTATATGGAGATATCCATGAGAGCTTATTAGGTCTGTGTAGTACAACTTAGCCCTGAGGTAAGAACCAAGATGCACAATTTAACAAAAGAGGTGAAAGATCTTTACAATGAAACTACACAACTAAAGAAAGAAATTGAAGAAGAACTTCAAAGATGGGAAGACTTCCCATGCTTTTACATAGGCAGAATTGGCATTGTCAAAATGGCCATACTACTAAAAACATTATAACATAATTAATGAATTTCCTATTGAAATCTTAATGGCATTCTTCATAGAAACAGCAACTATAAAATTCATTTGGAGCCTGGGGATGTGGCTTAATGGTAGAGTGCTTGCCTAGCACATGTGAGGCCCTCTGTTCAATCCTCAGTACCACATTAAAAATAAATGAATAAAATAAAGCTATAAAAAAGTTACCTCATTAATTTTTTTTATTTGGAAAAAATAAGAGACCTAGAATAGCCAAAACAATCTTTAGCAAGAAAAGTGAAGCAAGGGCTGGAGATGTGGCTGAAGTGGTGCTTACCTGGCATGCGTGAGGCACTGGGTTCTATCCTCAGCACCACATAAAAAATAAAATAAAGATATTGTGACCACTTAAAAAATTTAAAAAAGAAAAGTGAAGCAGAAGGCATCACAAAACCAGTTTTGTTGATTGATTGTATATCCTCTTCTGAGAAGTGTCTGTTCAGGTCCTTGGCCAACTTATTGATGGTTTTGGTGCTTAGCTTCTAGAATTCTTTATTATATCCTAGAGATTAGTGCTCTATCTGATATGTGAGGGGTAAAAAATTGTTCCCAGAATGTAGGCTCTCTGTTCACCTCAGATTGTTTCTTTTGCTGAGAAAAACCTTTTTAGTTTGAATCCATCCTATTTATTGATTCTTGGTTTTCATTCTTGTGCTATAGGAGTCTCATTAAGGAAGTTGGGGCCTAATCCCACGTGATGAAGATTAGAATCTACTTTTTATTCTATTAGATGCAGTCTCTGGTTTAATTCTTAGGTCCTTGATCCATTTGGAGTTAAGTTCTGTGCATAGTGAGAGACAGGGGTTCAGTTTCATTTTGTTGCATATAGATTTCCAGTTTTCCCAGCACCATTTGTTAAAGATGCTATCTTTTCTACAGTGCATTTTTTGGCACTTTGTCTAATATAAGATAATTGTAATTTTGTGAGTTAGTCTCTGTGTCCTCTATTGTGTACCATTGCTCTACAGGCCTGTTTTGGTGCCAGTGCTATGCTATTTGTTACTATTGCTCGGTAGTATAATTTAAGGTCTGGTATAGCAATACCACCTGCTTCACTCTTCTTGCTTAGGATTGCTTTAGCTATTTGGGTCTCTTATTTTTCCAGATGAATTTCAGGATTGCATTTTCTATTTCTATGAGGAATGCCATTGGGATTTTGATCGGAATTGTATTGAACCTGTATAGTGCTTTTGGTAGAATGGTCATTTTGATAATATTAATTCTGCCTATCCATGAGCAAGGTAGATCTTTCCATCTAAGGTCTTCTTCTATTTCTCTCTTTAGGGTTCTGTAGTTTCCATTGTATAGATCTTTCACCTCTTTTGTTGATTCCCAAGTATCTTATTTTATTTGAGGCTATTGTCAATGGGGTAGTTTTCCTCATGTCCTTCTCAGAGGATTTGTTTCTGATAAACAGGAATGCCTTTGATTTATGGGTGTTGATTTTATATCCTGCTATTTTTCTGAATTCATTTACTAGTTCTAGAAGTTTTCTGGTGGAGTTCTTTGGGTCTTCAAGGTATAAAATCATATCATCAGCAAATAGTGCTAGTTTAAGTTCTTCTTGTCCTTTAGTTATTCCTTTAATTTCTTTCGTCTAATTGCTCCGGTCAGTGTTTCAAGAACTATGTTGAATAGAAGTGGTAAGAGAGGGCATCCCTTACTTGTTCCAGATTTTAGAGGGAATGCCTTCAATTTTTCTCCATTTAGAATGATGTTGGCCTGAGGCTTAGCGTAGATAGCCTTTACAAATGTTTGAACCTAAAGGGGTGTTGTATTTTGTCAAATGTTTTTTTCCTGCATCTATAGAGATGATAATATGATTCTTATCTTTAAATCTATTGATGTGATGAATTACATTTATTGATTCCCATATGTTGAATTAACCTTGCATCCCTGGAATGAATCCCACTTGATCATAGTGCACGATCTTTTTGATATGTTTTTGTATTCGATTTGACAGAATTTTATTGAGGATTTTTGCATCTATATTCATTAGAGATATTGAAAGACTGATTTTTTGTTAATAGTTCATCCACATTGTTTTCATTCATAGATCTTCTGTCAAGAATAAACTCTCCTATGGTCAGTAAGCAAGAACCTTTCATTTAAAATGTTGCCATTTCAAACAATTTTTAAACGTATTTAGTCTCTCTAGTATGAATTCTCTGGTGTTGAACAAGGCCTGATTTTTGATTAAAAGCTTTGTCACATTCTTTACATATGTAGGGCTTCTCTCCAGTATGAATCCTCCGGTGTTTGATAAAGCTTGAATGATGCTTAAAGGATTTACCACATTCTTTACATTTGTAGGGATTTTGTCCAGTATGAATTCTGTGGTGTTCCACAAGCACTGACCTTTCACTGAAAGATTTGTCACATTCTTTACATTTGTACGGCTTCTCTCCAGTATGAATTCTCTGGTGTCGAACAAGGTTTGATTTCTGATGAAATGTTTTGCCACATTGTTCACATTTGTAGGGCGTCTCTCCAGTATGCATTCTCTGGTGTTTGATAATGCTTGAGTGATGCCTAAAAGATTTGCCACATTCTCTACATTTGTAGGGTTTCTCTCCAGTATGAATTCTCCAATGTTTGATAATGCTTGAATGATGCCTAAAAGCTTTGCCACATTCTTTACATTTGTAGGGCTTCTCTCCAGTGTGGATTCTCTGGTGATTAGTAAATGCTGAAATATGCTTAAAAGCTTTGCCACATTCTTTACATTTGTAGGGCTTCTCTGCAGTATGAATTCTGTGGTGTCTAGTAAGTGCTGATCTTCGGGCAAAAGCCATGCCACATTCTTTACATTTGTAGGGCTTCTCTCCAGTGTGGATTCTCTGGTGTTGGAAAATGCATGATTATTGCCTAAAAGCCTTGCCACAGTCTTTACATTTGTAGGGATTTTCTCCAGTATGAATTCTACGGTGATCATTAAGTAGTGATCTTTGACTAAAAACTTTGGCACATTCTTCACATTTGTATGGTTTCTCGCCATTATGAATTCTCTGGTGTTGGACCAGATTTGATTTCTGACTAAAACATTTGCCACATTGTTCACATTTGTAGGGCTTCTTTCCACTATGACTTCTCAGGTGTTTGATAATGCTGGAATGACGCCTAAAAGCTTTGCCACATTCTTTACATTTGTAGGGATTCTCTCCAGTATGAATTCTATGGTGTTCAACAAGCACTGATCTATAATTAAAACCTTTGCCACATTCTTCACATTTATATGGTTTCTCTCCAGTATGGATTATCTGGTGTTGAACAAGATTATATTTTTGATTAAATGATTTGCCACATTGTTCACATTTGTAGGGCTTCTCCCCAGTATGAATTCTCAGGTGTTTGAAAATGCTTGAATAGTGCCTGAAAGATTTGCCACATTCTTTACATGTGTAGGGCTTCTCGCCAGTATGAACTCTCAGGTGATAAGTAAGTATTGATCTTTGAATAAAACATTTGCCACATTCTTTACATTTGTAGGGCTTCTCTCCAGTATGAACTTTCTGGTGTTTATTAAGATCTGATTTTCGATTAAAACCTTTGCTACATTCTTTACATTTGTAGGGCTTCTTTTCAGTATGAATTTTCTGGTATTTAGTAAGGTCTGATTTTCGATTAAAAGCACTGTTACATTCTTTACATTTGTAGGGCTTCCCTCCAGTATGTTTTCTGTGATGTTCAGTTAGCAGTAATCTTTCATTAAAAACTTGTCAATTTCTTTACATTTGTATGGTTTCTCTCCAGTATGAATTTTCTGGTGTTGAATAACAAGAGATCTTCGATTAAAAGCTTTGCCACATACTTCACATTTGTAAGTCTTCTCTCCAGAATGATCCCTTTGGTTTGGATTAAGGGTTGAATTTTGTTGTAAGGCTTTGGAACTTTCTTTACATTTCTCAGAGCTCTCATTAACATCAATTTTCTGGGATACAACAACTGAGCTTTGATTAAAAGCTTGGCCACATTCTTTACATTTGCAGAGTTTGTCACTGTTATGAAATCTCAAGGATTGAGAAACGGTTGAGAAATTGTTAAACTTGAGACTTGCTTTACAATTACAGGGCTTCTCTTGGGCATGGATGCTATGATGCTTGACAGGGAGTGATTTCTGATTAAAAGTTTTGTCATATTCTTTAAACATGCAGGGTTTATCACTGCTGTAGTATATGTGGTATTTACTAAGGGTTGAGCAATCAGATACTTTGATACAACTTTTAAAGTTTTGGGGTTCTTTCCCAGTACAAATTTTCTTGTATTGAATGAGGACTGCAAGTGGATTAAGAGCTGTTTCATATGTCTCATATTTGTAAGATTTGTCTTGCTTATGAATATTTGGATCGGTAACAAGTTTTAAGCACTGAAGAGAAAAACTACCGCGCTTTTTATCTTTGCAAAACATCTTTGGAAAATGAGTATACAGATGTTTTCTGGCATTGTGACCAATGATAAACTTTCTATGAGGCTCTTCATATTCATAATTTTTATCAGTAATATACATATGCTGGTAATAACCTGGGATAGAGACCTGGCTAAAGATGTTACTTGTTTCAATACATATGTAGAAAGTTTTCCAGAAATCTGTATCTGAATTTTCATTAAACAATAGTGGGTAAGTAGGGACAATCCCACAAGTGTTAAAATTGTATGCTTCAGCACATGAAGGAATTATCTGTTTATTGTCGACTAATGAACACTTTGTAAAGAAACTCTCAAAATAATCACGTTCAGAAGATAGTCCTTTAGTTTTAAATCTCTTGTCTATAGAAATGTTCCAAAGGAAGTTTAACTCAAAGCTACATTTGAAATTGGTCAAGTTAAAAATTGAAGCATGGACTAGATCTCTTCTCAGATTTTCCATATTTTCTTTCAGAGAAAATATATGCTTCCAAAATTGCTGTAGATTTATTCTTAAAGACATACAGAATTCTTGAAAAGTAACAAGCATAAATGGAAGTATTTTCTGAGATATTAATTGTTCTTGATATCTGTTACCAGTAAAATTTTCATTATGAACAGTCACTGATAATTGGTTTTGTCCCTTATAATATGATTTTTGAACTTCATTCTCACTTATAATTTCCCATAATTTTCTTGTTGGTAAATAGTCAAGGTTGCAATTCCCATATCTTCCCTTTATTACTTTTTGTAATAAATATGTTATGCCCCGCTCTGATGAAAATTCTTCAGTATGATGAGAAGTTATGGCTGAAATAAATATAAATAAAATTGGTATTACTTAATAGACTGAGGTGAATATATTTTGCAAATGTACCATATGAAATTATAGCACTGTCGGGACATCAGCAGGAGAACAGTTTAATAAATACAATGCCACCATTACTCTAGAAATACATAAACTAAGTAAAAGTGTACAGACAAAATTACATTGTGAGAACTACCAAAACCATATTAGAGTACATGTTCTTGCTCACATCCCACATGGGTGTTTCTGTTGGAGGGATGGGTGGGCTGAGAAATAAAACATATGAAAGTAAAACCATGATATATACACAAAAGAGAAGAAATGTTTTACAAAGTTGGTGCAATGATGGGTTAAGCCAATCATAAGGGGGTGGCACCCAACAAAGATAGAGCCAGGACTTGCTGTATTTATAGCAGTATCGATCAAAGGGAATTCATAGGTATTAAGATTTCAGTGTGGGAGGATTCTTGTCTCTGTACTTTCTTCTTCACACAATAATAGGATATGGGTGAGGGTAGGCAGTTTGTTTCGCTCTTAATGGGTCATGCCCATCACTGATGCTGTTCTGAACTGTAATGGAGCTATGTAGGAAGCCACATAAGCCACACATTCTCAAAACAGCAGGATTTCTGCTGGGATTTCCAGACACAAGACTTTCCTACCTAATGGCTTCAATGTTGTTTTAGTTCCCACACAGCTCACAGGTGATTTTCTGCGTATCCCCCTTACTTATTTTTTAAATGCAAATGATGGGCAGTTATTTAAGGATCCTGGATCCTTGTTCTGAGGGCCCAACAACCTATTATCATGATACAAAAAAAGAACTAGTAGCAAACATATCATTCCAATAATACACGATGCAAAATATGTTGAAACATATTTCAAGGTTTAAAGCAAAAGGAGATTGAATGCAGTCTCACAGGCCATAGCAGAAAACCTATTTGCAATTCTAGCCTACAAAGTCAGGCAGAGGGCCATTTATATAATGTAGAAAATCTCAGGCTGCAATTAAACACCAGAGATCTTTTACCAACTCCACTGGAAGTTAGAACATTACCAATAAAACTGCCAGAAGTCATGGCATCCTTACAGGGATGTCCTTTGCCAATTCTTGGAGACCAATCCAAAAATATAATCACTATTTCTAGAAACTTTATGTTGTACTGGCATGACATTTGCACATTTCATTCATTTAGGAAAGGTACAAAATTCTATTGCAGAACAATTGGAGCAGTAAGGTATTGGTAAATGTTCCATGGAAATGACTGGCTTGTTATGAGAACGTACTATTTTAATAACTGTCCTGACATATAATCTTAAGTCCCATGGGCCAGCATGATTGGCTGGTCTAGGTCCCCCATATACTCTTTCCCTCAAAAGATAGTTTTAAACAGCCAGCATGTTTATCATGGAACCTGCATAGAGGTAACTGCTCATTGTAGCCAATATAATGAAATCCAGTTACATGGATGGGTGTAATGTGAATATCTGTAAAACATCCCGTCATATCAGGATCATTAGTAAATATTGGGATGGATTCTCCAGTCCACACCACCATGTGTACTACAGGTGGATATGGAAAATAGGTCCAATGAGTTTCTACATGGACCCCACATCCCTCGACAGTTCAATAGAGTTATCATGACCACAAACATTGTGGTTGGAGATTTAATATCTCCTTTTTGTTGAACCATCTGCTCAGTCTTTTGGATAAGATTCTTCAGTTGCTTACACACTGGCAGTTTGAGTGTTTGCATGGCAGGGCCATCCATGCTCATCCTTTTCCTCCATATTACCTTACTATTCCTGCTGGGGTGAGGATTGACATCTCTGGTTTAAATTTTAGTCATTTGAATGTTGGCTCTAGGTCCATGTTTGATGGCATGTTTCAGTACCCAAATAGGACAAAATGAACCTTCTGGGAAAACACAAGCATGATCTCCACCCCCTATTATCACTGAATCTGGTCCTTTGCACTATCCTGTTTGTAAATCTTTCCACCAAACTAGGACCAACAGACCTGTTACAGTGGAAGACTTGTCTCAGCAGCACTATGGCCTTCAGAATCACAATTTTAAAAATTTAGAACCAAAAAAATCATGATTAAGGTTATTTAGTGGGGTCTTATCCCCCCTTTTTTGTGTAATTGTAGTTTAATAAATAAGTGAGCCCACTCTACAATGGCTTGATCTTGAGGATTATAAGGAATGCCTGTTTATAATTAACATGAAATTGGTGACAAAACTTGAAAGAAGAACTAGTTCAAGCTAAATAATTATCAGTTTTAATCTGTGAATGACAGTGTAATGCTGCAAAAGCCCATAGGCAATGAGAAATAATATGTTGAATAGCCTATTTTTCACAGGCAGAGGCAAAGATAAATTAAGAACAAGTATTCACAATAATATGAATATAATAATTTTTGCCAAAATGAAGCATGTGAGTTACATACATTTGACATAGCTGATTTGGCAATAAACCACGGGGATTATCCCCTGTTGGTGAAGACAGAATATGTATAACACATAATTAATACTGGCAAACAATTTGATAAGCAAGTAGAAGAATTCTGATGATGAAAAATGTGTGAGGCTTCTACAAAATCAAATAAAGATATTTGATGACAAACAGCAATAAGTTTTTCAATATTATCATTAACTGATGCCAAAGGATCTGGAAGCTTCTATAGAATAAGCTCTGATATGGCCAATGAAATGAAGATTTTTGATGCATTTGAATTGTCATTTGTAAAGTATGGAACAAATGAAATGATGCTTTTGGTGGTATATCTACAACAGTAGCTGTTTCAAAATGTTTAGGAACTCCCACAATATGTACACTATCACTATAAAACACTAACTGGCTCATTAGTAAAATGAAGTAAAGCATATGAGGGTTTGAAGTTCTGCTCACTGTTGAGTAGTTTAAGAAGTTACAAGACCAAACTGAACAACATTATCATGAGAATGATGACTTCCTACTTGACTAGGAAAATAAGCAAAAGCTGTTTTCAAAATATTGGAAGATTGCCAGAGCCAACTATGCTATTGGATAGAAAAGGAGGTTACAATAATAGAAGGCTCTGATCCAACCAAATGTAAGACTCATGTTCTACCTTAATGAGTAATTGAAAATCACAAAACCATGTAATGCAGTCAAGGACTTTGAGGAGAGTGAGATAGCCAGATCTGGCTAAAATCCAATTTTTTTCCCCTGTCTTAGTAGGTAATTACCTTCGTTCCCTTCTTGCACACACACTTATCTGAGTATTAGTTTATAAATCATAATTTAATTGTTGCTCCAAATCACAAATGATCCTGCCCAGTCAACAGTTCTAAAGTGATATATACTCCATGCATTCTGTTTATCTCTGCCTGCTCAGAACAAAATTCCATCCAATTAGATTTCCACAACAAATATTCACATCTTGAAAGGAAAGCTTTCACCAGGGTAACCCAATCACTACAGGACAGGGCCTCAGTACACACTGATTCTACCAAGCTTTGAACAAAAGGTGAGCTTAGGCCATGCATGAAGCAAGTGGATTTTAACCCTTTTAATGTTTTAAAAAGAAAAGAAATATGAATTCTTATATTTTGGTTTGGATTACGTGGATCTAACTGCCCAAAAATAGGGTATAATTTGAATCCCAATAAATTTTCCCCACTGTTTTGGTGGCTCTAAGGCCCTGTTGAAACAAGAAAAATTTTACACCATACCACACCCCACCCCCAGACTTCACTGCCTAATGGCTTCAACAATGTTTTAGTTCTAGCACCGTCCATGGATGGCTTCCCAAAAATGGTAAACAAGATGAGTCCATTACTAAGGAGTGTAATATAATTTCCCTCCCTAGGGAGGGATACTGTGTTACTTGTCAAACATAGTCTTTCCTTCTTTGTAATATAGCACTGTACAATTAGGGAAAAAATCTACCTACTCTCTTCTCTCAGTGAAAAAAGGGAAATGTAAAATAAATGCAAACATATGTGACCTTCTTGGGGACTCTCTAAAAACTGGTTTCTATCTTTCATGACAAGGGTCCTGGAGAAAATAGATATTTAGATGACAATAAAATATATTCAACAGAGGTCTATGGACTCTTTAAAATTATATATGGACAAAATTTTTAATTGGAAAAATACATGTCTTGAGAAAATTCACAAGAAAAAACAAGTTTGAGAGACAATTAAAAACATGGCATAGCCTATATCTGTATTACACAGATGACACCCAACACATGACGATCAAGGTAAATGACTTGCTTTGGATTTTTTAAATTTTTGTTATTTACTGACTTATTTCATTGACAAATTAAACTTTATGTATTACTAGTTATATCATGGTATTTTTGAGTGTATATATATATATATATATATATATATATATATATATATATCTCCAGTGAATGAAAACCTGTATTATTTCTTATAATAATCATTTTGTGCTTAGAAAACACTTGTTCATTCTATTAGCATTTATCTGGAATACAGCACAATACATTCACTACACTCATGTGGTCCAACAGAACTCTCAACCTTCTTATGCCCCTTAAAATAAAATACTGCAGATGTAGAACAACACTACACCAAACACAGTGCCTGGGAACATCAATTTACTCATCTGAGTTGGTTCCAAACTCAGATGCTCCTGCAACTGAATTTTTTTGATCTGCTTTATTTCACAATAAATGACAAGATTTTTTTTACAACTAATAAGAACAATTCCATATTTTTTCTCATTCAATCATCAATGGGCACATAGGGTGAGTCCATAACTTTACTATTGTAAATGATGCTTGCAATAAACAGTGGAGATATCGCTTGAACATGTTGATTAAATCTCCTGTGGACACATAATTAAGATTTGCATTTCGAGTTCACATAAACGTCTACTTTTAACTTTTATTATATATGGTTCTTGAGATTAAGCCCAAGGATACTGTACCACTAAGTTATGAAACAAGCCCTTTTAAACTTGTTAGTCACTAAATTGTTGTAACTTGTCCCAAACTTGAAACACTTGTATGGCTTCTAAATTAGCTGGGATTGACAGTATGCATCACTCTTGTCTATTTTTTAATAACATTCAAACTATTTACCAAAATGACTATAAAATCCATCATTGGCTGATTTTCAAATGGACAAACCAATTAAAAATAATACACCACACACACACACACACATAAATGAAAACAAGGCTTAACCAATGTAACAAACTAAAGCAGCAGGAATTAAACATTAGAAAACTGAGAGTTATGAATTACCTGAAGTATAGAAAATAAAAATTTAAAATAAGTTTAGTGAGCTAAACCAGAATACAGAAAACTGAACAAAAATCAGAGAAAAATTACTGATACAAGCAGAAATTTTATATTTCAAAAATATAAAATTTTATATTTAAAGAATTTTATACTTTAAGATCAAGGGTTAATGTGCACAGCTATAATCCCAGCAAGTTGGGAGACTGAGCCAGGAGCTTCATAAGTTTGAGGTAAGCCCCAAGTTCATGAAATCATGTCAAAAAAAAAAAGTTTTTTTTTTTTTTATAAACATGAGGTATAAACCCAAAATCAAAACCTAAGAAGTCCAATTATCTCCAATTGGTGGGGGGGGGGGGCATGAAAAGACTCAAAGCAGGTTTTCATCAAAAACTAAAAATTCACAAAGAGCTGGGCAGGGTGGTACATGCCTATGCAAAACCAATGATTTGGTAGATTGATGCAGGAGAATCACAAGTTCAAAGCCAGCCTCAGCAACTGATCAAGAACAACTAAGTGAGAACCTGACTAAACAATTAAAAAAAAAAAAAAAGTTTTGGATATGTTGCTCAGTGGTTAAGTACCCCAGGGTTCAATCTCTAGTACCTCCATAAAATTCAAAAAGAGAAATACTTGAGGTCACACACACAAAAAAAGATGTAAAGCCTAGAAACGTATTTCTATATAATTATTATGCAATTCCTTAGGAAGATTTATAATACAGAATGGATTTCTGAATATATGTTCTTGGTTGGCATTTTTTTTTTCTTTTACCCGTTTGACAATATTTGATCTGTAAATAGCGAAGAAAAATAAACACTTTTAACATATATAAATGCCTCCAAAGAGCATCACCACTAGATCTGTCCTCTAAAACTACTAAAATAATCCATTATAATGAAAAATAAATCTGTACAGCAACACAAATTACTTCGAAATTTTAAAGTTCTCTTGGGGAAAAAACATCACTTTCAAAGACAAAACACTTAATCTGGCAATACAATTTGAAAGACAAAAGCATAAAAATCAATATAAACTTGTTAATGTATATGCAACATTAAAATAACTGTAAAATTATCAAAATTGTGAAAGTATATATGAACAAAACAAAATTTTATAATAAATCAAATTTAATTTATTACTAGCTCAAAATACAGTGTAAATTTAATGTAATTTTTAAAAATTATTTTTAGTGTTAACAGACCTTTATTTTATTCATTTATTTATATGCAGTGCTGAGAATTGAACCCAGTGCCTCACACATGTGAGGCAAGCACTCTAACATTGAGCCATAACCCCAGCCCCATAATGTAATCTTTATAAAATCTTATGTGAGTTACAAAACAAATAGCCATACAATATGCAAAGGGATATGGGAAAGAAATCAAAGCATGTCAGTCTGAAAATCAATGAACCAAATTAACTGATTAAGAAAAGTAGAATAAACAATTATAAGAAATAAAGAAACTCTGAAAGGAGTAATTCTTCACTTTTAGAAATTTGTTAGATTGTACCTGCAGTATTATAAAACACCAATCAAATCACAAAACTTGACTAATAGAATTTAATCTAAAAAATACTATTGTATGTAGTGTATAAAATGCTTTAAGTGTAAGAACACAAATAAAATGCAAAAGAATATGAGAATATTGCATACAACATTAACCAAAAGAAAAGTGGAATAAGAAAATTACAATATGCAAAACATAGTTTGAAATAACAGTTACATGGGGCAAAACAGATTTTTAATAAAGAAACTGTGACAGGTAGACTAGAAAATTATATGATGATGAAAGTAGCTAGGTGCTCTAGCACACACCTGAAAACCCAGCAGCTAAGGAAGCTGCTTAAGGAAGCTCAAACCAGCCTCACCAACTTAGAAAGGCCCCAAGCAAGTTAGGGAAATCATGTCTCAAAATAAAATATAAAAAGGACCAGAGATTTGGAGCAGTGGTTCAGCACCCTTGGCCTCAATCCCCATTACCAAAGTACATTAATTAAACTTAAATATGAAAACTTTTTTCCCCCTCCATTATTACAAAAACAGTATGAACACTTGTAACTCACATCGTACTTCCCAAATATAGAAAGCAAATATTGAAAAAATTGGATAACAAAAATAGGAAATAACATTGTAGTATGAAATAACATTGTAGTACTAGGAGATACAATGTCTAGCTTCCTGTAAAGTCAAACAAAATGGCAGTCACCAAACAGAAAAAAAAAAAAAAAAAGAAAGACTCAGAAAAACTATTTTGAACAAATTACATTTACAAAAGTAATGTTCTCAATAGCAAATGAAATATTATACTGGATAGAACAACTCAGGTTATAAAAAGTTAATATATATGAAAATATTAACATTTCCTACATATTATGGAATAAAATTAAAATCAAAAGTGAAAGAAGGACTGGGGTTGTAGCTCAGTGGTAGAGCACCCACCTTGCACCTGTGAGGCACTGGGTTAGATCCTCAGCACGACATAGAAATAAATATTGTGTCCAACTAAAACTAAAAAAATATTTTTAAAAAAAGTGAAAGTGATGTTAGAAAATGCATAAATATTTCATAATTAGTTGATTTGGTCTTTTTCATGAATTGAAGGGCAAAATTAAAAGATATTTCTACTCCTCAAAGTTTTCTGGAAGTTCATGCAATATCTATTAAACTCCAAATGTTATTTTTCCCAAAAAGAGAAAAAAGATATTCTACAAATTATTATGAATAACTCAAAAATATTCAAAACACAACCAAATTGGAACAATGTTCTGACTTAAAAAGCTACAATATTCAATAGTTAATACTGGCAATAAGACCACTAGGCATATAGAATTCTAAGTGAGTATGGTAGTAAACCCAAAGTTTATGGCAAATTAAGACACTTGCAATTGTTAAAATATTATTCAAAAGAGACATCATGTCAAAGCAAACAAAATATTCCTTGAAATAAGTAAATAAGAAAATTTAAAATATATAAACTACAGAATATTTTTCAAGTCCAAAAAGGTAGGAAATTTTGTAAGAGCTATAATAAGGAAAACCATAAAGCAGACTTTGATAAAAGAAATAAGTCACTAGAAGCTACTGACGTGGATCTGGGGTTGTGGCTCAGTGATAGAGTGCTCACCAAGCATGCACGAGGCACAGGGTCCAGTCTTCAGCACCACATAAAAATGAAATAAAGATATTGTGTCCACTTAAAACAAAAAGTAAATAAATAATTTTTTAAAAGAAAAACACTGAACTGTTCTACTAGTATAAATAAGATAGCTAAACTTAACAAAATGGAGAATAGTATTTGAGATGGAGGAATATAAATAAACCTTGTTTTTATGAGATTTCATTTTTTTTGAGATGTAAAATTTCTAAAGACATATTATATAACAATTTGAACTAAATATATTTGAGATGTTGGAAATAGCAAGATTTATTTGTGGTTTTGATCACAATTAAAATTTCAAACACTATACAAAAGATAAAACATTTTCTTGTCTGCACAAAAAAAAATGCCATTTTTTCCCTAAAAAGCAAGAATTGAAACCTAAGTTATTAAGGATAGCCTTTAATTTGCAATCTTCCTGCATCAGAATTCCAAGTAGATGGAATTAAATGAATTTTTATTATCTATATATTGATGAATTTGTTCTAATGTGTAGCATAAAGCATTTTAAAGGTAGCTTTCAAAATTTTGCAGTTTTGTTCCAATTTTGTTTGCACATTGGTGCAACCACTCTAGAAAGTAGTATAGAGATTCTGCAAAAAAAAAAAAAAAACAAAAACAAAAACAAAAACAAAAAAAACTTGGAATGGAATTTAACCTGGTTATATCACTATGTGATATATATACAAAGGAGTTAAAAATCAACTATCACATTGACACAGACACACCAATATTTATAGCAACACAATTCAAAATAGCTAAGCTACAGAGCCAACCTAGATGTCCAATGAAAGATGAATAAATGAAGAAACTGTAATATATATATATATATATATATATATATATATATATATATATATATATATATACAATGAAATATAAATTGGCCATAAAGAAGAATAATTTTGTGACATTTGCTTGTAAGTGGATGCATCTGGAGACCATCATCTACATTAAAGAGCCAATTTAAAAAAATAAAGATTGAATGTTCTCTGATATGTGCATGCTAACCCATAACAAGGGAGGGTGGGGAGGGGAAAAATAGAAGTTTATTGGATTAGACAAAGAATGAAGAAAGGAAGACAGAGGGCTGGGGATACAGCTCAGTTGGTAGAGTGCTTTTCTTGCATACACAAGGCCCTGAGTTCAATCCCATCCTGCATGCACACACACATACACACACACACACACACACACACACACACAAAGTAGGATAGAAATAAAGGAGAATGAATCTGATTACATTCATATATACATATATAAATACAACATGGTGAATTTCAACATTGTGTACATCCACAAGATTGGTTTCCCAATTAGAATAAGATGTATTCCATGCTTGTATAAAGGATCAAATGGTTTTTACTTTTTTGCATAACTAAAAATAACAAATAAAAGGAATTATTGTGGGAGAGGTTTTCAAGATGGCAGAATAGAGAGGTTGCCTTCCTGGCTGCTCTGTGGTGGGAAAACAAAAAAGCATACACACAGTTTTTCCAAGATGGGTTTAAAAAAAAAAAGTGAGGAGTGACTTGGAGAGTTGGGGGTTGGATATTTTAAAAAATTAAAAAAAAAAAAAAAAATCCCAGGCAACATAGCTGCTGCCACAGCCAGGCTTGAAACACCAGCCAGAGTTGTTCCGCCATGTGTCGCGACCCCTTGTCCGCAAGGAAGACGCAACTCAGGAATCTTCTTTCAGCAGTTTATTCAGGCCCTTGATATTTCTTCTTCTCCCTCTCGGATGCCCCTCCCAGCCTTAATAAAGCATCTCAAGCCCCAATGCAAAGCTGCCACGTGGAGCTTTCTCATAGGGTGATAAGGGATTACGTGCCAACTCTCCAAAAAAGGAGTTGTTTATCACAGGCCACAGTGGAAGCCGGCACCATCTTCTAATGGCGGCCACGGTCTATAGGAACGGCTCACCACAGCCATGAGCACAATGGAGGGATAAGGGAATTAAAGAAGCCTGTATGGATTCTTGGGAGACCCAAAGCATATCTGGAAACAGCATTTAGATATCAACGACATTGTCCAACAAACCTGAAAGATGTAGTATCCAATATCCTGCTGAGGAAGAGTAGCTACCATCCCTCCAAGAAGCATGCAGAGGACATCATAAGGAAACATTCTGCAGCCACAGCAAAGAGGCTAGCAGCAGACAGAACCAATGCCTAATAAATCCAAGTTTGGCCTGAAATGCAGGCCCAATAAATAAACGCACACTGAATGACATATAGTGTTCTTACATGACCAGGACAAAATCAAACATGGAGAGAGGTAGTCTCTTAACAGACTACTGGTCATGTTCAGCCTCCAGACACCTCCCTCTCCAATCTGGCTCCTTACAATACTAGTGAGAGAGATGCTTCTGGTAAGGAATTTGGAAGAACAAGGGGGAAGAAATTGGAGTCTGAATCCAAGACCAGGAACTGTAGGGTCTCCATGTGAGGTATGGGACTCACAGTTGGCACCCCAACACAAAAAGGGAATCCAAGTGAAATCCTTGGGGTATAGTCTTTCAGCCTGGACCAATAAGTCTTGGACTCTGGAAGTGTGCTTATTTAAAATCTCCAAAACAATGGGGTTCAGTGAAGAGTCTGGAGCCTACTTCAACCTAAACACTGCCTCCAGGAATTCTGACAATTATATTACCTCTTGCACTCCAGCAATCCAGAGGTTGGAGCATTATGCTCAAGACAACACTCCAGATCACTTCAAAAGGCAGAGATTCTGAAAGAAAAATAATAATAAAAAACAGTAGAAATCCTCAAAGTGAAGAAATCAATAAATCAAATAAAAACTCAATAGAAGAATCAGCAAAAGACTAGACCACTTGGAAGACATAAAATCAGGCAATGAGACAAAATACATAATCTTGTAAATGAAGCTAACTATGCAGAGAAGATGTTAAGAAACCATGACCAGAACATCCAAAACATATGGGATGACATGAAAAGCGGAAGTTTGGAGATTTATTGAAATAAATGAAAGAGCAGAGATCTAAACCAAAAGAATACACAAATTTTTCAATAAAATAATATCAGAAAATTTCCCAACCCTAAAGAATGAAATGGAAGATCATATAGAAGAGGTTTACAGGACACTAAATGCATATAATTAGAATAGGCCCACACCAAGACATTATAATGAAAATGACTTACAGAATAAGGATAGAATTTTAAGGGCTGGGAGAAAAAAATATCAGATTACATATGGAGTGGGGGGAAATTGGGATCTCAGTTGACTTCAAGCCAGACATCAAAAATAAGAGGTCCTAGGATATTAATACCACATTCTTAGGGAAAAAAAATGGATTTCAATGAAGAATACTATATCCAGAAAAATTAAGCTTCAGATCAGATGATAAAATAAAAAACTTCCATGATAAACAAAAGTTAAAAAAAATTCACAACTCAAAAGCCTGCACTACACAACATTCTCAACAAAATATTCCATGAAGATAAAATGAAAAACAAACCAAAAATCAGCAATGGGAGGAATTATGCTACAGGAGTAATCAATCAAAGGAGAAATTATTTCAACTTAAAAACCAGAAATAAACCCAAGTGGCTGAGAATACATATCATATCTAAATCATAACCTTGAATGTAAGCGGACTAAAGTCATCAATTAAAAGACATACACTGGCAGAATGGATTAAAAATGAAGATCAAACGATATGCTGTCTCCAAGAGATTCCCCTCATAAGCAAAGACATCCACAGAATAAAAGCAAAGGGATGAAAAAGAATATATCACTCACATGGATTTCCTACACAGGCAGGAGTTTCTGTCCTCATAACAGATAAAGTTAACTTCAAGCCAAAATTAATCAGGAGAGACTAAGAAATACATCTCATACTGTATAAACAAATAATACATCTACAAGACATAACACTTGTTAATATTTATGGAGCATCTACACACACCAGACAAACCCTTCTCAATTTCAAGAATCAAATAGACCATAGCATAATAATACTGGGTAATTTTAGCAGAACTCTGTCACCAGAGGACATATCCTCCAAAGAATAATACAAAAAACTAAAAAGTACAATCAACAATTTAGATTTAAAAGAAATATATTGAGTATTTAATTCATTAACAAGTGATTACACTTTCTTCTTAGCAGCACATGGTTGCATCTCTAAAATAGACTGTGTAGATATTTTTTTCAATTTTTAGATTATCCATTTTATTTATAAGTGGTGCTTAACATTTTAAGCCAGTGCCTCACACATGCTAAACAAGCAATCTACCTCTGAACAACAACCCCAACACCAAATAGAAGATATATTAAGCCACAAAAAATTCTATGAAAATTAAAAAAAAAAATAGAGAAAATACCCTGCATTCTAACAGATCAAAATGGAAAAAACAATTAGAAATCAATGATAAAGTAAAACAAACAAACAAAACAAAAAACTGAAGCTAATCTAACATTGAACAACCAATGCAACCAATGCATAGCAGAAGAAATCAAGGGCAAAAAACAAGTTGATGACGATGTGGGGAAAAAGGCACACTCATGCATTGCTGGTGGGACTGCAAATTGGTGCAGCCAATACGGAATGCAGTATGGAGACTCCTTGGAAAACTGGGAATAGAACCAACATTTGACCAAGGTTTCCCACTCCTTGGTCTATATCCAAAGGACTTAAAAACAGCATACTACAGGGACACATCCATATCAATGTTTATAGCAGCAAGATTCACAATAGCTAAAGTGTGGAAATAACCTAGTTGTCTCTCGGTTGATGAATGGATAAAGAAAATGTAGTATATATACCAAATAAAATATTACTCAGCAGTAAGAGAGAATAAAATCACAGCATTTGCAGATAAATGAATGGAGTTGGAGAATATAATGCTAAGTGAAGTTAGCCAATCCTAAAAAACAAATGCCAAATGTTTGCTCTAATTTAAGGATGCTAATTCATAATGCTGTGGTGGAGAAGAGGATTAGATGAAGTCTAGATAGGGCAAAGAGGAGGGAAGGAAAGGGAGGGGCGTAGGGGTAGGAAAAACAGTGAAATGAGATAGACATCATTACCCTGAGTACATCTATGGAGACATGAATGATGTGACTCTCCTTTGTGTACAACCAGAGATATGAAATTTTGAGCTCTATACGTGTTATAGAATTGTAATGCATTCTGCTGTCATATAATAAATTAAAACAAAAAAATGTTTTGAAAAAATAAATAAAATAGATAAACACAGCCACACTAATTAAGAGAAAGAGAACAAGTCAAATTACTAAAATTTGTGATGGAAAAGGAAATATCATGATGGACACTACTGAAACACAGATGATAATCAGAAACTACTTTAAAAAATTATAATACAATAAAATATAAAATCTTGAAGAGGTCGACAAATTTTTAGAGACATATGACGGAACCAAACTGCATCAGGAGGACACATACAATTTAAACACATCAATTTCAACTAATAAGATAGAAGGTGCTATCAAAAAAAAAAAAAAAAAAGCCAAAGACCAACTGGATTATCAGCCAACTTCTACAAACCAAGTGGATTCTAAGCCAAATTCTAGCAGAAATTCAAAGAATTAACACCAACAGTCCTCAAATCATTTCATGAAAACAAGAAAAAAGAGAACCGTCCAAACTCATCTCATGAAGCTCATCCTGATAACAAAAAGCAGACAAAGACACATAAAGGAAAGAAAACTGCAGACCAATATTCTTGATGAACATAGATGAAAAACTTCTCAATAAAATCATGGCAAATCACAAACAAAAACATAATTAAAATAAGTGGAGTTCACTCCAGGGATGCAAGACTCGTTCAACATAAGAAATCAATAAGTATAATACATCACAACAATAAAATTAAAGACGAGAATCGTAATTATCTCAATTGATGCATAAAAAGCATTTCACAAAATATAGCATCAACATATGTTCAAAAAAAAAAGCTATGAATAGTAGTTATATACTTCAACATTATAAATGCTACATATGCTATACTCAAGGACAACATCATTCTAAATGGTGAAAAAAAATGAACGAATTCTCTTAAGAACTGGAACAAGACAAGGATGCCCTCTTTCACCACTTTTATTTAACATCATCCTTGAAAACCCTTCCAGAGAACTTAAGACAAAAGAAATAAATTAAATGGAAACTAACAGAAAAATAACTCAAACTATCACTATTTCCTAACAATACATTTCTATTTTCAAAAGACCCAAAAATTATCACTGGAAAATTTAGAACTAATAAATGAATTCAGCAAAGCAGCAGGATACAGAATCAACACCCACAAATCAAACATGTTCTTGTACATCACTGATGAATCACCTGAAATAGAAACTAGAAAAACTCCCACATTCACAAGAACCCTCAAATTAAAAAAAAAAGTGTGTGTTTTGTGTGTGTGTGTGTGTGTATATATATATATATATATTTGGGAATCAATCTAACAAAAGAGGTGAAAGACCCCTACAATTAAAACTACACAATACTAAAGAAAGAAATTGAAGAAGACCATGAAAGATGGAAAGATCTCCCATTCTCCCATGCTCTTGGAAAGGCAGAATTCGCACTGTCAAAATGGCCATACCATTAAAAGCATTATAAAGATTTAACAAAATTCCTACTAAAATACCAATGACAGTCTTCATAGAAACAGAAAAAGCAATCATAAAATTTATTTCGAAAATTAAGAGGCTCAGAATAGCCAAAGCAGCCTTTAGAAAGATAAGTGAAGCAGGAGGCATCACAATACCAGAACTTAAATGATATTACATAGATATAGTAAAAAAACAGAATGCTGTTGCACCAAAACAAACATGTAGAAAAATGGTATAGAATAAAAGACACATAAACTCACAGAATTACAATTATCTCATATTAGAAAGAAAGCACTGAAAGCATTCATTGGAGAAAAGATAGCCTCTTCAACAACTGTGCTGCAAAAACTGGAAATCCATATGTAGCAAAATGAGATTAAACCCCTATCTCTCATCCTGCACAAAAATCAACTCAAAGTGGATCAAAGACTTAGGCAATAGAATTGAGGTCCATCACCTAATAGAAGAAAAAATAGCACCAAATCTTCACCATGTCAGGTTAGGAACTGATTTCCTTAACAAGACTCCTAAACTGCAAGAAGTAAAATCAAGAATCAATAAATAGGATGGCACCAAACTAATAAGCTTCTTTACAGAAAAAAAAAAAAAAAAAAACAATGAGAACATGAATAGACAGACTACAAATTGGGAGCAATCTTTGCCACGTGTACTTCAGAATGAGCATTATCTTCAGGAAATATAAAGAATCAAACACTTAACACCAAAAGAACAAATAACCCAATCAATAAATGGAACTAAGAAATTTCACAGAAGAATTGCAATTGATCAACAAATATTTGAAAAAATGTTCAACATCTCCAGCAATTAGAGAAATGCAAATCAAAACTACACTTAGACTTCCTCTCACTTGTCAGAATAAAAACTATTAAGAGTACAAGCAACATGAATGTGGAAAAGATGTGGGGAGTAGGACTGCAAATTGGTGCAACCATTCTGGAATGCTGTGTGGAGATTCCTTAAAATAAAACTTGTAATGAAAACACAATTTGACCCAGTTATCCCACTCCTCAGTTTATACTCAAAGAACTTAAAATCGGCATTCTATAGTGATATAGCCACATCAATGTATATAGGAGCTCAATTCACAACAGCTCAATTATGGAACCAACCTAGGTGCTCTTCAACAGATGAATGGATAAAAAAAAATGGTACATTTACACAGTGAAATATTACTCAGCCAAAAATAAGAGTGATATATGGCTTTGCTGGTAAAAGGATACAACTGGGAAACATTATGCTAAGTGAAATAAGCCAATCCCAAAGAACCAAAGGCCAAATATTTTCTCTAGAATGCAAATGCTAATTAATTCACATTAAGGGGGTAGCTAGGGAAAAACAAAGGTACTTTAGATTAGATGGAGGAGATTGAAGAAAGAGGAGAGGGTAAAGGTGTAGAAAGGATAGTAGAATGAATCAGTTTTATCCTAGGTGAATATATGATTACATGACTGCTGTAATTCTACATCAGGTACAAACAGAAGGATGAGAAGTTATACTCCATTTATGTATGATTTGTCAAAATGTGTTTTACTCTCATATAAAACTAATTAGAAAAAAATTTAAGTTTAAAAAAGAATAAATAAAACTAGGTTTTAGATGTAAAAAAATATTCTTCAAGTAAAGAAAATTAAATATTAATACTTATTTAGAAATCCCAAAGAAAGTTATCCTCACCCAGGAAGACCAGGTTTCTATAGTTCTCTAACATCACATCTCTGTATAAATTCTTCTGAGCAGGTTCCAGGCAATCCCATTCCTCTTCAGAGAAATCAATGGTCACATCCCTGAATGTCACTAGTTCCTGAAATGAGATAAATAATAAATAAGGAGACTAATTAATAAATAAGGAAAGTAAAGAACACACTGACCATATGATTATTCATAGTTTTTGTTAATTGACCTATTCAGTTTTATTTCTATTTTATCAACTAGTGCATTACCTTTGGCCTTATGAAAATCTCCACAAATCTGCAATCCTAAACAACAAGCCCAATGAAAACATTCAAGGCCAATTCATACACAAAGCGCTTTCTTTAGATATTGTTTTGTAAAGTCCAATAAACTAGCCAATGAAGGTTCAGGAAGGATTACAATAGACTATATCTATAAAAAATACGACTTTTAAAAAATAAGTAAGCAAAACCAAAATGCCATTAGGTATTAGTTATTTATATGTATATGTGGGTTAAATTTAGCTTCTACCAAAGTGGAAACTATCGTGTCTACACATCCTGGGCTGTGCCTAAATTTTTCATATTATTTGCCTTGATCACAAATAGTACCTTGCCTTTTAAGAATTTATTGGCTTTTTAATAAATTGCAATGGCTGAAGCCAAAATTAAAAGTATATTAGCCATCAGTAAATTCAATGTCTCTCTCTTTTTTTAAATTTTTTACAAAGTGTTAGCCTTTCAGAAAAACATAAGAACACAGGGTAAAATTATTTCTTAGGGGACTTTTTATCCAATTAATCTGAAAATAGTCACTTCAAATTTTAATGCAGTAACAATCATACTGAAAAAAAATGCCTAGGCTTTTAATTAATAAATACCATTTTCAGTGCAAAAGATTTGCGGATGTATTTGTATTTGTCTCAAATTTTTAAAAAATCTCATTTCAGAACCAACACATAAGGTACAAAATAATTTTTATAGAACCTCATTTCCATGATCAACTTCATTCTTGTTTTCTGAAACACTTAAAATATTATCTGAGTATTCTTTTAGTTTAGAATTATAGTTTTTGTTTAGCTTACACACTGAAAATATGAGAAGTGTCTAAAAATATCGACAATTGGTGCACAAAAAGGAGGCAGTATATTAAGTCATTCTTTCACACTATAAATAGAACTAAGGTTAGTAAACACCAAATTTTATGTAGATAAGTAAACTTCTTTCTGAAAGATGACAGATATCAAACTAGTTTTACAACAGTTTAATGAGGGGCTTAGCACATGTATTATAAGCTTGATTTTTTTCTACAAAAACGTTTTGGGGGCTGGGGATGTGGCTCAAGCGGTAGCGGGCTAGCCTGGCATGCGTACGGCCCAGGTTCGATCCTCAGCACCACATACAAACAAAGATGTTGTGTCCGCCGAAAACTTAAAAAAAAAAAAATAATAATAATAAATAAATATTAAAAAATTCTCTCTCTCTCTCTCTCTCTCTCTCTCTCTCTCTCTCTCTCTTAAAAAAACGTTCTGGCAGCATTTGGGGGAAATAATAAATTTACTGAGAATATAACAACATATTTCTAAAGGGGGCAAGAATACTGATTATTTTCCTTAGAAGTGAAATACTTGTCATAAAATGTATGACAGTCACTTTGTAGGATTGCGTACATTTTAAAAATACCGATTAATCTGCAGGGAATTCCACATAGGCACATTTAACAAAATTTTCTCCATCTGGTAAGGTTTTCGTATAGGTGACTCCTACCATTTCAATCATTTATTTTTTTTTTTTCCTTTTTGCTTCTTTATTTTCTACTTCCTCTTCTATTCATCCTTCTCTCTTCCCATACTTGCATTTGCTGCTCCCTTTTCTCTCAAAGAAGAATCAGTTAGTTATCTGATAGTTCTCAAGGAGTTTTTTCCCCCTATTTGTTTTGCAGTTTTCTTTACCACTGTTTTGATACCAATGTTGTCAGTATTATAGGCAGTTATACCAACATTGATGACAGAATCCATTGCATGGTGTGTAACCTCTCCTGCATTGTGCTCATATTTGTATCTGACAATTTGTTTCAATAACAATGATATAAGAAACTTTTAGGTAGACCTAAGGGGAACATTCATTGAAGACTGTGAGTTTAAAATATATTATGGGATTTATAAATGTTATTAAAATAACAAGCAGCAATGTCAATCCTTTTTTACCATTTCAAATTTACACATATTACTCTTAAGAGTTTTTCACATATTGATTCATAACAACCAAAATAATCTGATAGTAATAATAGTATTTATCTTTTATGACATTTTCTGAAATGTACACTAAATGGTACAACCTGATACTTACCAAAGTTTATTTGTCCTGTAATTCTGGGGGTGGGGTGGGGAGGATAAACATTAAGTTCAAAATAAATTAAAACAATTTTCAGAGCAAGAGTTATTATAAATAAGAAGAGTCATAGACACATGTTAAGAAGACATAATCAAGTCAATGAAATGATATTTATTTTATGGGCACATACATAAAATTGTAACTTTCTATACATAAAAATGGATAAATTTTCGTGTAAAATAATAAATTTGGTTTTTAAAAAAGTTATAAATCTATGGGGATTGAGCCTTTTTTAAAAGACACTATAGAGATAATCACATTTAAACATAAAAAATAAACAAGAATTACATTTGTGAGTCTTAAACATTCTTCAATTTCCCTTGTTATTTATAATTTGTTTTGAGATCTATTTCATAATTTTCAGACATTTCAATCATATGATTGTTGTTTCCTTAACTGAAAATTCATGGAACTTTTGTGGTTTGTGTCTGGGAACTGGAAGCAAAATAAAAAGAAAGCCTACAGGTTGCAGTCAGCTTCATGACCTCCAATAATAAAGCAAACACCTCTGGTAAACAACAGGCAGAACATTCATTGTCCAAAGAGAAGCACAAGAAAAAAGTTATAAAGAAGAGATTCTGTATCAAATATGATGGTTTCCAAAGGTTATTTAGAAAACTCTTGACAATGTTCTTAATGAAAACAAGAAAATGTTTATCTTTAAAGAGAAAATCTGAGAGGATTTGGGCCAAGCAAATAAGGCTAAATCTGTGCAAGAGCAGATTGGTATGAAGTCTCAATTGACATAGAAGGACATATCACTGCCGTGATACCAGTGGACAAGTCAAAATATAATAAAATGTAAAGCCCAATGTCAGTCTACTCATAAAAATACATTAGTTTTATGCAATTGTTTAGCTTTACACGTCTCTTATGCTCTAAAGTATACGTCAGTAGGCTTTCTTTAGCATTCTACAGAATGAATCTGCCCTAATTACTGCATCCTTTCAGGGCTAGCTAAGTTGTTAGGGACAAAGGATGTGCATTTCTCAAGTACTTAAAGACAATGGAACATCTAAACATAAAGTAAACAAAGCATGTTTCATTTCTTCAGCAATGTTCAGTGAGCCCAAAACATCCCCAACAGAAGTCTAGATTACCAAGATTTTTTATGCTCCTTTTTCAAAAAGAAAACTTTTTCAATCTTGCAGGTCATGCAGTCATGGCATGAATTTACAAAAGTGTAAGAATGGAAGGGAGGCTCTCAATATAGGAGATATATATGGGTATATATATATAATGTAGAGTTAAATTTGACTATTGTGAGAAGCAAAGGAAGTAAAGTAGGTAAATATGCTAAACACAGATGTGAAAGATAGAAAAGGAAGACTGCAAGTTCTAAACATGAAGTACTTTAGGAGGTAAATTTAATGCAGCCCCTGACCTGGGCCACACAACTGGAGACCAAGCATGTCTTCTTCCCTTGTCCTTCCCTAGGCTTCTTTCTCAGGAGTGACTGTCCACAATTCAAACCCACATCTTGAAAATAGGCCTCTAAAGAAACAAAACATGTGGTTCTTCAAAGACTTTATTTGTAGGTTCAAGATTAATTTAACTAGAAGTCATTTAGCTCAGACCTCCCTGATTCCAAATTTTATTCATATAGTTTTAAAGGAGAAAAGACCCCTTTAAATGAGTAAATACATAAAAATATTCGCATTTAGTGAGTTTTGTTTTGTTTTTTATTAGGGGTTGAAACTAGTGTCAATTTACAGATTTACCACCGAAAAATATCCACTGAAATATTATTTATTTTTCATTTATTTGTTTGTTTAAAACAGGGACTCCATAACTAGTCAGGGCTGATTTTATATTTCAAAACATAAACAAACAAAAGCACCCATTTTCCCAGAAAATATATAATTTTGGTGCTATCTCCACAATAACAAATCATTAATATAAATCATATGTGAATAATTCTAGGATTTGCCAAGCCATATCTCACATGATTTAATGTTAGCTTAAAATGTCCAGATAATAATATATATGCCTGACTCTTACAAGGGTTCAAAGAAAAGGAACAGATTATTTAATATATCTGGAATTCACCGATTTAATTACAACACAATTTCAAAGAATCGAGTTTGTTTTTCTTCAGCCAAAATGGAAGAGAGATTTTTTTCTACTTACAGATAAACCATGGAATTTTATCTAAAATAAGCTACCAAATAGAGCACACATGAGAAACCACTAAAAACACTTTTGGGTAGAAGAAGGCCAAATAATATTCTTACATAATGTAAGGGCACGTTATTTTCTAAAACTCAAGTTATATCCAGTTGTTTTGGTTATATCTGTTACATTTGAAGCTACAGAAACAAAATATACTTTACAGTTAGAGAAAAGTTAAACATGAAACAAGTTTTTTTGTTGTTGTTGTTTTGGTCCCTTGTTTGTTTTTGTCTCTTTGTCTTTGTCTTCCTTTGTATTTCATTTTGTCCTAAGGTGACAAGCCAAGGGAAACAGTACTGAATATAACACACATGCAGGATCCAAGGGTATAGTCAAGAAAATCCTGGCATCTAAGACATTCTCCCATCCCTTTTTTTACTCACTGAAATACATTGTGGAACTTTTATATGCACAACTGTGTGTGGGTTTTGTTGGAACTTTGGGATAATCTTCTTGCATTCACAACTCAGAGAAAATTAAGATAGGAGAATACATTCTATCTGCAGTGAATTGAGGCTAAGGAAAGAATACATACGGAGCAGTTACATAAGTAGATTAATTGAATAATGGGAGATGCTTCTAAGCCACAGGACAACTAATTTTTCCTGTGACTCCACTGCAACCCTCAGGATGTCTTCTAGGAAGATTTTATAAGGAGGCTGATAGTCTATTGACAATCTAAGTGAATGGCCCCTGTGGGTACCAAGGCTATTCAGCAAGCAGTTCTCAAATCCATGACCAGGTACAAAAATAGGACAGTGGATCAGGGCATTCGACTTAGTAAAGTTTCTCTTTCAGTAAGCTTTTCAGTTCCTATGACCTAAACAACTATACAAAGAACTCAAAAAATTAAACAATAAGAAAACAAATAACCCAATCAACAAATGGGCCAAAGACCTGAATAGACACTTCTCAGAGGAGGACATACAATCAATCAACAAGTACATGAAAAAATGCTCACCATCTCTAGCAGTCAGAGAAATGCAAATCAAAACCACCCTAAGATACCATCTCACTCCAGTAAGATTGGCAGCCATTATGAAGTCAAACAACAACAAGTGCTGGAGAGGATGTGGGGAAAAGGGTACTCTTGTACATTGCTGGTGGGACTGCAAACTGGTGCGGCCAATCTGGAAAGCAGTATGGAGATTCCTGGGAAAGCTGGGAATGGAACCACCATTTGACCCAGCTATTGCCCTTCTTGGACTATTTCCTGAAGACCTTAAAAGAGCGTACTACAGGGATACTGCTACATCGATGTTCATAGCAGCACAATTCACAATTGCTAGACTGTGGAACCAACCCAGATGCCCTTCAATAGATGAATGGATAAAAATAATGTGGCATTTATACACCATGGAGTATTATGCAGCACTAAAAAATGACAAAATCATAGAATTTGCAGGGAAATGGATGGCACTAGAGCAGATTATGCTTAGTGAAGCTAGCCAATCCCTAAAAAACAAATAACAAATGTCTTCTTTGATATAATGAGAGCAACTAAGAACAGAGCAGGGAGGAAGAGCAGGAAGAAAAGATTAACATTAAACAGATACATGAGGTGGGAGGGAAAGGGAGAGAAAAGGGAAATTGCATGGTAATGGAGGGAGACCCTCATTGTTAAACAAAATTACATATAAGAGGTTGTGAGGGGAATGGGAAAATAAACAAGGAGAGAAATGAATTACAGTGGATGGGGTAGAGAGAGAAGATGGGAGGGGAGGGAGGGGGGATAGTAGAGGATAGGAAAGGTAGCAGAATACAACAGTTACTAATAGGGCATTATGTAAAAATGTGGATGTGTAACCGATGTGATTCTGCAACCTGTATTTGGGGTAAAATTGGGAGTTCATAACCAACTTGAATCTAATGTATGAAATATGATATGTCAAGAGCTTTATAATGTTTTGAACAACCAATAAAAAAATAAATAAAAATATAACCCTTTTTTAAAAATTGAAAAAAATAAATAAATAAACAACTAAAACTAATAACTTAGAGGTGAAAACATATATTTTACGTCATAGTTTTAGAGAATGCAGTTTGTGGTAGGCTCATTCCTACCATGGCATAAACATCATGGAAGAAGGACATGGAGAAAAGGTGTTCAGCTTTAGGGAACCAGGCAGTAAAGAAAGACCAAATTACTGAGAGAAGGTAATCAGATTCAGGGCTACACTTGTGACCTACTTCCTCCAACCAGTTCTGTCTTTCCACAAGTCCAGTTAGACTAATATACTGAAGATATAGAGCACTCATGAAACAATGTAAAGTCTATCTTTTAACCTTCCTGCAACTGGGGACCATGATTACAACATGTGTGATTTGGGAGACATCCTAGATAAATGCATAACAGTTGTCAAAGATATTCTGATAAAGTGACCACGCCCAAGAAAGTCAAAAGTGGGAAAGGCAGAATCCAGTGAATGTTCTCTCCTTTCTTACCATGAGAAACATTGTCCTCTTTAAAACAATTATTTTTGAAAGGATCATCCATTATTCGTGGGGAAATAACAATTAAATCACTATGCCAGTTTCAAATAGTGCAGGGAAAGGAAAAAAGATATTTGAGGACTTGTGGAAAGAGTTCAAAATTGAAGGCTTCAATGTCAGCTCAGTGAGCAGTCAGAATGAGGGAATGGGGATCTTCAATTTAAAATCCTGCTTCTCATATTGTGAAAGAATCAGAGAAAATGAATGAACCCTGAGGAGAAAGGAAGAACTAATGTCCTCAGTCAACAAAGCTACTCTTTGACTTTTTGTGTACTCAACACAAACTGTGGAGACATAGAAATATCCAGTAATAGCTCCTGGCAGACACTGTCCAGAAGTTTTAGCTGCTGGCTCATCTGCCACAGCATGTCCCAGAAGGGTCATAGGGTCATGAGGTCAAAGCAGTGGTCCTTGATCAGATGAATGTAAAAATAATTTTAGGCAGGACACAGTCTCTCTACAGCTGATTCACCCTTTCTTCAATGAGCTACCCTCATCATTTCAGTATTCCCAGCTAAACATATTCTTAACTATCTGGCATTCTAGGTATTTCAGCATGCTTTCTAGAGTTCTGCATGACCTGCACTTCAGAAGAGGCCTCTACAGAGTTACATGGACCTCACAAGCAGAGAAGACTCCAGAGTTCCAGAGGCATGATAGACAAAGTGCTGTGAGGCTGTAGAAGGACGACCCCTCATTTATGACTGCTGACCCAGTTGAACAGTTCACACCAAGAATTCATTACTAGACAGAGTTCCAGGCCCCACACAGACATAGAATAACAGTAGACGCAATTCAAACCCTGCCTGAATGATGTCAGAATAATACATCCTTAGCTGAAGCTCTTCTAAACCTGTTTCTTCTTTTCAAGGGACCTTTGCATTTTATCAGAGCTTTACCTTGGCTTTCAAGAACTGGGAGTTTTCTTACCGTTCCTTTAGTGGGCTACTCCTTTATTTTCCTTTCGGACATGGAATCACCATTGTCTCTATGTCATATTACAGAGATAATATTCAAACAAAAAAAATCTGGACTCTGGACAGAACTGCACAAGAAAGAACTGGCTACCATACAAAGGAAGGAGGTAGTAGAGGCTGGTGGCTGTACAATCAAGGCTTCTAACAATTGTTCTCTCAGTCTATTTTCATCAAAGAAAACCAAAGATTTTGGACAGAAGCACTACTTTTAAATTAAATAAAATAACTTATTAGCTCACTTAGGTAAGGAGTCTGTTTGAAACACATTTCAAAAAGAAAACCTACTCGCAGAAGAATATACATTTACACATTCCAGATTCTAATTGATGAAGAGTAGCTCCAGAAAAAGCCATTCTCTGGAGATGAGGCATGGGAATAATATGCTTTAATTCTCGGAGCTTAATATCCCCTCTGGTCCCTTAAGATTTTTTCTTTTTTTTTTTTTTTTTTTTTGAGAAAATTAAGCAAGCCCAAAGAAGAAACTGATAAATTAAACTCCACTAAAATTTAAAAGTCCATGAAAAGGTAAGAGGAGGTGAAAAGAGATAATGCTACCTGAGAGAAAATACGTATATGAAAAGAGTATCAATAGAAATGAATTATCAGTGAAATATGTAAAAAAGGATAAAAGTAATAAACATACAAAATGATTAAGCAGAATAAGATCACATAGGAAAGTGCTCAATGTTGTAGGTTTACTCAATGCTGTAGGTTATCAATAAAAAGTAATATATATTCACATGAAAAGTAAGGGTAAATGTTCCTAAGGAATAAACACACATGCATGCAAGGCACCATGGCTGATATGTTTCACTAACATTTACCAGTCAATTTATGTCAATCTATTTTATATAATACACTGTTTCATGTAAAGTGTAAAATATTTATGAAACACTATTTGGAGACAAATAAAAATAACACTGTCCATATAATCAAAAGAAAAAAAAACATCAAACAATTCAAACTCCATAAGCAGTGCAATGGGTGAATAAGCTCCAGAAGTTTACTGCAAAGACTAACCCCCTATTATTACATATATGGTGCTCCCAATTTTATCTGTAACAACCAAGGCACTGATTTTGCATATTCCCAATTATTCTTTCATAAATAGTTTACTGGACAGAGTTTTACCCAGTGTCAAGAACAAGATAATTTTAACAAAACTTGGCTTTAATTTCCCTCCCTCCTTCTATACCATTAAAATTGACCTGCTTCAGCCTAAGCCAAAATGTACTCTTTTTATGCCCTGTCTTAAGTATGTAGCTTTTCTTGAACTTGTGACTTTCTTGCCCTACTTCAAGTACTCAGCATTAACAGCATGTGCCACTATGCCTAGCTCGATCTAAATTCTCCAATTTTCATCAATGCCTCCAATTCTGAACTTCCTTGTGTTTTATTTGCTCCTTCCTTTGGGGCGGGGTGAAATAAGTCCGCTTCATGCTTTGATCATAACCCTTGCTGTTCTATCACTGTGGCTTATTTTAAAACTAACTTTTTTCCCTTTTTCTCTATTTCCACTATGTCTTTATAGCCATAAAGAAAATGAGATTGACCTTTCTGCCATTAAACAAGCTCTCCATCCTTCAGAGCCTGTACCACAAAAATGAAGAAATCCATGTACTCCAAATTGGTATAAATGTCAAAAATTACTGTCATGTATAATGAAAATAACAAATAAAACTAAAAAAAAAAAAAAGATCTAAGAAATGACACAAACTCTCTCAGGACTACAAGTAAATTATGTAGGGACACCTGGAGTGTACCCATTGAAATCGCCTGGTCCCCTTTACCCCTGAAAATTAAAAACAGAGATTCTAAAACAGAAATCCCCTGAATTTCTCCTTTGGTAGCAAAGTAATAAAACCTCAATTTTCCTTTTTCTCTAAACTTTGTACTCATTACTGTTGTATCGGAACAAGGACCAAAACATTTGTATCAAATTTGGTGTCTAGCAGGGGACCTGAGAGTGCACCTGCTTCAATCTTCATAAGCAGGACTGGAACTCTGTGTAATTTTGCTTCCATTATAGAGGATACAAAGTGGTTGGTTGATAAGCCTGTTGAAGCCTAATCACTGGAAAATTAGGAGATGGGGTAAGATTGCCTCAAGTTGAACTGGAAGTGCTTTTCCTCTAAGTAAAGGGGAAAAAGAAAGATACCTTCCCAGAAACTACCAAGGCTCCTTTTGCTTCAGGGAATTTCTGTCTTCTCTACCTTTATGGTATGAATTGCTCCACCATTGGTTTGCTTTGGGGAAAAGGAAAATGAATGCAGTAAAGTCATGACAACTAGCCACTTGATAATCTCCTTCACTTTGCGTAAGACCCTTGACTGCACACATCTGCTTTCCTTCAGATGTGCATCTTGTTCCTATTTGTGTAAACACCTTTGGCACCATTGGTAGAGAAGTCATGGTTAAGTTTAAGTATGAAACATAATTCCTGCCCCTCCTTGAGGGGAGTGTTAAGCTTTTTGAATTCCTTGTATATCCTAGAAATTAACAACATGTCCAGGTGGCAAATATTTTCTCCCATTCTGTAGATTATGTCTTCATGCTCTTTTTTTTTTTTTTTTTTTGGAACACAGTGTAAAACCCAGGACTTGACAAATGCAAGACAGATGCTTTGCCGCTGAGCTAATCTCAGTGTGATTGTTTCTTTTGCTGTGAAGAAGATATTTAGTTTGATGCCACCTCATTTATTCATTTTTTAATATTTTTTAGTTATACATGGACACAATATCTTTATTTTGTTTGTTTATTTTTATGTGGTGCTGAGGACTGAACCCAGTGCCTCACATGTGTCAGGCAGGTGCTCTGAGTCACAACCCCAGCCCCTATTTATTCATTTTTTTATTATAGAGTCTTGTTCAGGAAGTCAGTTCCTGTGCCAAGGTGTTGAAGCGTTAGACCTACCTTTTCTTCTAGTAGTTGCAAGTCTTCTAGTATAATTTCTAAGTCTTTGATCCACTAAGAGTTGATTTTTGTGCTGGGTGAGAAACAGGAATTAACTTGAATTCTATTACATATAGATTCCCACTTTTCCCAAGACCATTTGCTGAAGAGGCTATCTTTTCTCCAGTGTGCATTTTCAGTACCTTTGTCTAATATGAGGTAACTTGTATGTATGTATGTATGTGTGTACGTATGTATTTGTTTGTTTGTTTTTAGTTGTAGTTATACACAATACCTTTTATTTATTTATTTGTATGTGGTGCTGAGGATCAAACCCAGGGCCTTGCATATGAGAGGCAAGTGTTCTACTGCTGAGCCACAACCCCAGTCCTGAGGTAACTTTTTATGTGAGTTTTTCTGTTTTCTATTCTGTTCCATTGGCATTTTTGCCTATTTTGGTGCCAATATCATGTTGTTTTTGTTACTAGAGCTCAGTAGTATAATTTAGGGCCTAGTATTGTAATACATCCTGCTTCATACTTCTCCCTAAGAATAGTTAACTATTCTAAGCCTCTTACTTTTCCAAATGAATTTTGCTGGCTGCTTTTTCTATTTATAAATGCCTTGTTTAACAGAAGTGGTAAAATGGGATATCCTTGTCAAGCCCCTCTTTTTAATGGGAATTATTTCAGTTTCTCCAGTTAGAATGATGCTTGTCTTTAATTTGTCATATATACCTTTTACAATGTTGAGGAAATTTCCTTCTATCCCTAGTTTTTCCAGTATTCTATACAGGAGTGGAGGCTCTATTTTGGCAAATACATTGTCTGCAACTTGAGATAATTATGTGTTTTTTGTCTTTAAAACTATTTATGTGATGTGTCACATTTATTGATTTCCATATGTTGAACCAACCTTGCATCTCTGGGATAAAACCCACTTCGCCATTGTGAACTATTTTTGTAATTTGTTTTTGTATGCAATTTGCCAGTATTTTATTAAGAACGTTTTACATCTATGTTCATTGAGGATATTGGTGTGAAGTTTTCATTCCTTCATGTGTCTTTGTCTGGTTTTCATATCCTTTTCTATTTTGTGAAATAGTTCAAGGAGGATTGATGTTAGTCTTTAAAATGGAGAATCCATAGAGTCCTATACTTTTCATTTTGGGTAGGTTTTTGATGACTTATTAAATTTTATTATTAGAAATTTATGCTTAAATTTTCTATATCCCTCTGGTTCAATTTGATCAGATCATATGTCACTAGGAATGTGTCAATATCACCAAGATTTTTTGGTTCACTGAAGCATAAATTTTCAAAGTATTCATTTATATTTCTGTAGTGTTTCTGGTGATATTTTCATTGTCTTTATGGGTTGTACAATTTGCATTTTTATTTAGCTGGACTAAAATTTTATGAATTTCATATTCTATCAAAGAACCAACTCTTTGATTCATTAATTTTTTTTTAATTTTTTATTTATTTTTGTTGTTGTTGTTGTTAATGTCAATTTCAATGTGTTGGGCTCTGATTTTATTTCCCATCTAGTATTGGCACTCATAGTGATTTGTTCTTCTTTATCTAGAGTCTTGAAATGTAATGTTAGATTATTTGTTTGGTGTCTTTCTGTTCATTAAATGAGCTCAATACTATGAAATTACCTCATAGAGCCACCTTCATAGTGTTCCAGAGGTTCTGATATGTGTAATGCTGTTCTCATTTACTGCTAAGTGTTTTTTATTTCACTCCTTATTTCTTCTCCTTTCATTTCATCAGTATGAAATGGCCTTCTTTGTCTTTTCTGATTAACTTTGGTTTGAAGTCCACGTTATCTTATATAAGGATAGGAATCCCCTGCTTGTTTATGAGGACCATGTGAATGATTTTTTTCCCCAAAATTTTTACCTTGATACTGCAGATCTCTTTCTTTTTGAGTAAGTCATTCGGAGACAACTAATTTTTGGGTCTTAATTTTTTATTCAATCTGTCTTTTTTTAATTATTATTTTTATCAGAGTTTAGACCATTTACATTCAGTGGTTTTGTTGTATTTTTTTTTAAGTCATGCAGACTGTGCATTACTTATTGTATTAGAAATCATTCACCTACTCTCACAGGTCAAATACTTCAAAATTAAATGGAACACTTTTAAATATCTGAGAGGTCAAGAAAGAAAGTACAAGATAAGTAAATAAAAAGGGCTTTGAACTAAGTACTAAAAACAGCTTAAAATATCAAAATATCTCAAATGTAACAGTACCGAGAAGAATAATTATAACTTAAATTATTAGTATCACAAAGAAGCTAGAATAACAAATTATTTTTTAAATATGTAGTAGGAGAAAAAAAATAAGAGTAGGTGCCAAAATATATAAAATTAAGAAAAAGAATACAGCTAAAATTGGACTAAAATAAACAAGTCTAATCAGGAAGAAAGAACAGAAAAACATAACTTTACAGATGCCAAAAATATGTTACAGTAATATTACAATTGTATGCCAACATATGTGAAAGCTTACATAACGACTCTATATTAGAAGGATTCATGTGCTGCTAAGAAAGTATATTCAGTCACTGATGGATGAAATATTATATGTATACATACATATATGTCTTAAGTCTAAATTATCAATTGTATGTTTTACTTCTATAACTTTTTTATTTAGTTATTGTTTGAAGATCTATCCAGTGGTGACATAGGCATATTAAAAGTGCCAAGTATTATTGAATTGTGGTTTATTTCTTCTTCTTTAAGTTAGCATAAACTTATTTTATTTTTTAATTTGTTGTAATTAGTTATACATGATAGTAGAATGAATTTATACACTTTGATATATCTTACACAGATGGAATATAATTTCTCATTTTTCTGAGTGTACATGTTGAAGAATCCTATTGATCATGTAGTCACATATATACATGTAGTAATAATGTCTGTTTTATCCTACTATCTTTCCTATCCCCACATCCCCTCCCCTCTTTCCCCATCACTTCCTCTACCTAATCTAAGGTAACACTATTCTGCCCTAGTGCCCCCCCACACACACTCACACACCTTATTGTGAATTATCATCCACATATTAGAGAAAACATTTGGTGTTTGGTTTTGTGGGATTGGCTTATTTCACTTAGCATGACATTCTCCAACTCTCATCATTTACTGGCAAATGCCATAACTTCTCTCTTCTTTAAAGCTGAGTAATATTCCATTGAGTATCTATTTAATATTTTCTTTATCCATTCATCTATTGAGGGACACCTAGGTTGGTTCCATTGAGAAGGATTTGTTGGATGTACATAGATGCTCCATTGTTTGGGTATAAATATTTGATTGTTTTGTTGATGTTTGATCCCCTTAATACATATGAAATGGCTTTCCTTGTCCCTTCTCATTAATTTTGCACCTTCTCATATCCGATAAAGTTCATTTTATCTGATGAGGATAGAGACTTTTGTCCCTTCTCATTAATTTTGTCCCTTCTCAGATAAAGTGGACTTTATCTGATATGAGGATAAAGTGGACTTTATCTGATATGAGGATAGAAACCCCAGCTTATTTACATGATCCATGTGAATGAAATGATTTTTTCCATTTTTTTCACCGTCAGTCTTCAGATGTCATTGCCTATGAGTTCAGTCTCTTGGAGATAGCACATTGTTCAGTTTTCTATTTTAGTTCAATCATCCAGTCTATGTCTTTCGATTGATGACTTTAGTCCACTTACATTCAAGGTTATTACTGAGATGTGCTTTGTATTCCCAGACATTTGGGTTTATTTCTAGTTTTTAAATTGAATTAGTTTCTCTTTTTTTCTAATTTATTTTATATGACAGCAGAATTCATTACAAATTATATTACATATATAAAGCACATTTTTTCCTATCTCTGGTTGTACAAAAAGTAGAGTCGCACAATTCGTGTCTTCCTACATGTACTTAGGATAATAATGTCCATCTCATTCCACTGTCTTTCTTACCCCCATGCCCCTCCCTTTCTCTCCCTCCCCTTTGCCCTATCTAGAGTTCATCTATTCCTCCCATGATCCCTTAGTTTCTCCTTTGATTTCCTATATTCTTTTTTGTAGTTCCTACCTTTGTTGGATTTGATTTTTTTTTTCATTTCATCTTCATAGAATATTTTGTTGGCAATGTTCTGTAGTGCAGGCTTTCTAGTTGCAAATTTTTTAACTTTTGTTTATAATAGAAGGTTTTTATTTTATCTTCAAATCTGAAGCTTAAATTTACTGGGTATAGGATTCTTGGTTGACACCCACTTTCTTTCAGAGCATGATGCATGTTATTCCAGGATCTCCTAGCTTTGAGGGGCTGGGTTGAGAAATCAGCGGAGATTGGAATTTTTATCCCCCTATATGTAATCTGATATTTTTTTCTCTCACAGCATTTAAAATTCTGTCCTTATTCTGTATGTTAGGAATTTTCATTATAATATGCCTTGGGTCTGTTGTGATTTTGTATATTTGGGGTCCTGTGAGCCTCTTGTATTTGATTTTCCATTTTATTCATTCGGTCTGAAAATTTTCTGATATTATTTTATAGAAAAGAATGTGCACTTTATTGGTTTGTATCTCTGCACCTTCATCTATCCTGATGAATCATAAATTTGTTTTTTATGTTATCCCATAGTTCTTGGAAGGTCTGTTCATGATTTCTGAAAATCCTCTCCATGGTCAAATCTATTTTCAACATTATATATTTTGTCTTCATTGCTTGATGTTCTGTCTTCTAAGCAGTCTGGTCTGTTGGTAATACATTCTATTGAATTTTTAACTCCATTTATTATTTCCTTTATTTTGAGGATTTATGCTTGTTTTGTTGTTGTTGTTGTTGTTGTTTTAGAATCTTTGCCTCTTTATTGAAATGATCTTTAACTTCATGTATTTTCTCTTGAATTTCATTTCTTATACCATCATTTACTTTACAGATAAAATTTAACTATATACATTCTAAACTCTTTACTTAACATTTCTTCCACTGTGGTATTGATGAATTCTGTTATTGAAGTATCTTGGTTTGTTTGGGGCAATTTTTTCCCTTGATTTTTCATGTCTGTTTGTCTACCCATCTAATAGTATGGATCTCAGGTAGGAGAGTTTCAACCTTGTGGACTTTATTGTTCTAGAAGGTTTCCATCATATCACTGTTTAGGGGAATACAAATAATAAGAACAACAATATGCAGCATTATACCAAATAGTTCCCACTATGATGTCAAAAAAGTTAATTATCACAGTAAAGAGAAATGATATGATCAGTTATTGCCTACTATAAAAATAGAAAGTTTCCAAATGTTTTATAATTTCAAATTGTGGACAGGGAAAGGAGAGAAGTCATATACAATGTAATGATTATAAGGGAGGAGGAGAGAAGAATAAATAAACTTTTAAAAACAGTAAAATAGAAAAAAATAGATTTGCAGTTTGCAGAAGAAAAGAGAGTATCAGAAGAAACAGGTAGGAGAAGAGAATATATGTGTATATAAATTAAAAAAATTAAGAATTAAAAACAAAATCAAAATATACTAATCAAAACATCCTAGTTTACAAAAAACTAACCCATGAAAAATAGCTGCCTTCAAAAATGGTAGAAAATAAAATATGAATTGTATAAATGTTCATGTACCATTAAGGTCACAATTAAACAAAGAAAAAGAATTGTAGAAAATCTTGATGAAATGTTAAAGGATTCTTTCCTTTGGAGTTCAAAAAGTTCTCAGCATTTCAGGAGTTTTAGGTGGAGTCATTTGAAGAGTGCTCACACTGAGTGTTGTTATTGAAAGACGCTTTTTATTTCCTGTCATTTTAAGTTATTTCTAGCTTTTAAGTTGAATTAGATTCTCCTTTGATTGAATATTCTTCTATTGTTGTTTTTCCCTTTGCTGGCTTTGGTTTTTATTCTCTGTGCATTCTTGAAATATTTTATTAAGTTTTATAGAGCCAGATTTACAGGTGTAAATTGTTTTAACTTCTGTTTACCTTGAAAGGTTTTTATTTCATCTTCAAATGTAAACCTTGATTTTGTTGGATACAGTATTCTAGGTCCACACCCATTTTCCTTTAGAGCTTGGTATATATTATTCTAAGACCTCCTAACTTTTAGAGTGTGGGTTAAAAAAATCAGCTGAGATTTGGATAGGCTTGCCTCTAAATGTGACTAGTGTTTTTCTCTTGCTGCTTTTAAAATTTTATAATTTTTCTGTATACAAAGCATTTTCAAAATGATGTCTTAAAGTAGGTGTGTTTTAATTTTTTTTTAAATATCTGGAGTCCTGTATGCTTTCTGTATTTAATTTTCCATGTTCTTTTTAAGATATGGGAAATGTTCTGATATTGTTTGACTGAAAATATTGTGCATTACATTAGTCTGTATTTCAAAGCCTTCATCTCTCCCGAAGAATCTTAAGCTTAGCTTTTTAATGAAATCCCATATTTTTAAAAAGTTTTCTGCATGGTCCTTTAACATCTTTTTTTCCATAGTCATCTTTTTTTCCCCCATTCAAGATTATATATTTTGTCTTCAGGGCCTGCAAATGTATGTATCTTTCCCATGGTTTAGTCTGTTTGTGATGCTTTCCATCAAATTTTTAATTTGATGCCTTCATTTTAAGGATTTACAACTGATTCTTCTTCATGATCTCCATCTCATTATTGAGGTAATATTTTATTTGCTGTATTAGCTTTCTGATGTTGTTTTTTATGTGCTCTCTTAACTCATAGATAAGCTTTACCAAGAACTTTCTGAATTCCATCTCTGACATTTCCTCCACTGTGGTGTCCATAGGGTCTGTTGTTGAGGTATTCTCTATTGTTGGGGATTTTTTTCCCCCTTGATTTTTTTTAATATACTTGTGTGTCTATCCATCTATCTGGATAGATCTGAAGCTGTAGTTTCTATCTTATAAGTTTATTGTGCCTCTGTATTACTAGTACATCACAAATTAGGGGAGAGGCCAATGATGATAACAATCTTTGCAAACAGTACATAACAGCAGACAGGTACTTGGTTTCTATTTTGATATCTATAGCATCAATTGATACAATAGGCAGAAAGAGAAGGATCAACAATTTCCATCACTGAACAATAAATAATCATAAGTTATGTCTGACATAATATTAAAAAATAGGTGTTGTCTATTACTTCTTCCTTGTTAATTATTGCTCTGGCATTAGTGGTAGGGGCAGACATCATATACATCAAATAGTATTGAGGTGTTAAAGATAGAATTCAGTATGAGGAAAGAAAAAAGGTAGGAGGATAGAAAACATTTTCAGTTTCAAAGGATAAATATGGCAGACGCAGTGGAAATATAGGTTATGTTGTTAGTGAGGAAGGGGAGAGGAAAAACAATTATGAATATAAAGAAAAAGAGAGAAAATAGAATTGGACTGCGAAAGAAAAATAAAGTAGTACAAAAGGCCATACCAAAAAAAAAAAAAAATCAAAATATGCTAATCAAAATCCCTAACCCTCACGGGCTGGGATCAAAGCACAATGGTAGATTGCTTGCTTTGCACATATGAAACACTAGGTTTGATTCTTAGCACCACATAAAAATAAATAAAAATAAAAATTCATTGACACATAAACAAAATTAAAGGGGGGGGGGGGACCTAACCCTCCAAAAACAGAATGAGAAAAAAAAAAAAAAAAGCTTCAACAAAATGACTAAAAATGAGGAGAAGAAAACAAATATATATATTCCCCTCCTCACCCCTGTCCCAGGGACACACACACACAAAAAAAAAAAAAAAAAAATTATATATAAGTATATATTTGTGGGAACAATAATCCCAGGGAAAAAAGGAGAACAATGGTTTCCAGGAAGAGAAGGAAAACAATAGGGTCTGGACTTTCACAAATTCCCATCCTACAATTGTTTTCCCTGACTACCCAACCAATACATTCTACTATGATTAATTCTAACTAAACCCTATAAAACTCAGACCCATACTGTATGTAACCTGATGCCATTTTCTTTCTTGAAACTGTGCCCCTCTGCTTTTTAATAAAGCATCACTGATCCATCAAGGTCTGTCACCATTTTACTTACTTTTGCTTTCAGTAATAGTATTCACAATTTAGGACATTTTATGAAGCATCCAGGAAATGGTAGAGCTCAAGTTTTACATGAGTTTATTTGAGCTGTAATTCAGAATAAAAGATACACTTAAAGTTAAAAGGAATTGTGAATGTTAAAACAATTAGTGAGAAGAGTAAGGGAAACATTTTTAAAAACAAAACAATATCAAATGGATCAAATGCATTACAACAAAATGTCAATTTTTTTTAAACTCATAAATCAATTTGGGTCAGATGTTTTTCAAAAAAAGACACCAGTGAGCCAGGCACAGTGGCACATTCCTATAATCCCATCAGCTTGAAAGCCTTAGGCAGGAAGACTGCACAGTCAATGCCAACCTCAGCTATGTAATGAGGTCCTGTGCAACATAGTGAGACCCTGTTTCAAAATGAAAAACAGAAAGTACTTGGGATGTGAATTAGTGCTAAGACCCACCTGGGTACAATCCCTGAGGATGAACAGTGCATCTTTCTTTTATATTACTTTGATACTGAAAAGGAGATGTCTTTTGCATCTTTTCGGGTGCTATGCACAAACCCACTGCAGACAGTGAATTTTCTAATGAGCAAAAATTTTTTAAAGTACATGTGGACTATCATGAGCTAAAAGTATGTCATCCATAAGGTGAATAATATATGCATCAGGGAATTTTTCTCTTACAGGTATGACAGCTTGTGCCAAAAATTTTAACAAAGACTATTACACATAACACCTTCCAGTAATATCTCTTAAAATGTATTGCTGAAACACTAAGAGCAATTTTTGTTGTTTTTTCTTTGTTTGTTTACAATCATCTGGATGAAAGGGTATAGTGAAAAAGTAATCTTTTAGATCTATCATCATTAGATGATAATCAAAAGGAATGGCTGTAAGAGAAAGAAGTTCTGTTTGCTGTTAGAGTCTGTAAACAAGTCAGGATGGCGCCTGGCATTTTGCCAGAGAAATGTTAGAGTCTGTAAACAAGTCTGGATGGCGCCTGGCAAAATGCCAGAGGGAGTGGTTTGTGAAATAACACCAGTGAGCCATTAAGTGTGGAGATTTCTTATTGGTTGACTGATGTATCTAGTTTATGCTAATTAAGATAAGCTGTGTGGAATGTATAAATACCTCTGTTGTCCTACAATAAACGGCACGGCTCCTACTCCTGCTGTATCAAGGAACACAAGTTGTTTGTAATCCCCCCCCCCCCCAGTTATTTTGCTGCAGCCGGACTGCGGCAGTTTGCAAGGCACCCATGGGGCTGATAATGTGATTGACTGTCCTAAGATCTTAAAACAATCTCCACTTACTGGATTTCTTCTTAATCACAGAAGTTGGTGCATTCCAGAGACTAAAGGTTTGGTCTATATCACTAGCCTGAAGTTGTTCCTGGACCAAAATATTGGCTATTTTTAGTTTCTCCACTGTTAAGGGCCACTGACAAACCCAAATTGGCTCTTCTATAAGCCAGTTAATATTTTCTGCTATGATTTGGGACAGGAAAGGAAGTCAGTGCCCCTGCCAAAATTTTGACTGGGTGAATTAACTTGTCTTTCCTGAAAAGATTGGGCTATAGGTAAATATCCTTCTTCTTGATTCCTTTCAAATTCTCTAGGAGAAATAAATTTTTGGTTAACTTCCTGATGTGACACAATAGAGTTTGGAGTTATTAATAACAACACAGGATGCTTAGAATACTTTAAGCCCATGAATTTACTGTCAAAGTGTCTAAGATATATGGTTTAAAAATTCCAGAATTAATCTTTTTAATCCTCCCATTGAATGTATTGAGCTATCTGGGCAGGTTGTACAATTTGATCAATCCCTTCTAAGCTAGCAGGTGCAATGTGTAAAGGCCACTTCTTGTTCATTACCTTCTAGAAGTAACTAATTTGTCTGCTCCCGTATCAAGCACAGTTCTGAAATTTTTAAGGTTGATTTTAAGATCTAATAGAGTGTGCTCCTGTCTAACCAAAAGAGCCCAATACACCCCAGTATGGGGACCCAGAAGTCTGGATTTCACCCAGACCATTCACAGAGTAACAAGGCGAGAATATTACTTGTGCTATCCTATCCCATGGAGAAAGCTGAATAACACATTTTGTTTGAACTGTAATCATAATCTTTCCTTCAAAACTGGCATCAATAACATCTGGCAATGTGGGGACAGGTTCATAGAGTACTACATACATGGTGTATGTTAAAGGCATCTCAGTGGCAGGCCACTAACCTCATGCTAGGTGCGTGAGCAGCAGAAAATTTACCCTATAGGCACAGTCGTGGGCATAAGGCCATGTGTTACAGTCCCTGCGCTTGTTCCACGCCCCACTCCCCAACTGGTTGCTGCAAGGACAGTTAGCATTGGTGGCTGCCTGTAATCTGCTTACCTACTGCCTGAATATATATACATGGTAACTGTGTGAAAACAATTAGACCTGCTTCCTGCTTGGTCTCTGGAAGTCTTGATTTGAGACTCAGCTGCCACACTCTCCTCTACTCGGCTCTGTGGATCTCCTCGCTGGATGAGAGAGAGCCCATGCACGTGATGCCCAAGCAGGGACCTGACGTAAGCCTATAAGACAGGGTGTGGCCCTTCACAGAGGGGTGAGGAATGAGAAATGGGGAACCTACAGAGTTCCACCAAAGACTCTCAGCTGCAAGTGCTGCACATTCTCTTAGATACTAGAGGTTTAACCCTGAATAAGAGAGAAGCGCAGAAGTTCTGGGATATAAAAACCAACCCGTGGATCAATGTTGCTGGTGATTTTGATCCTACAATATGGGACAAGATAATGGCAAATGTATGGCAAGCTGAAGTGAGACAGGGGTATACTTTACCACTATTTTTTTTCCTATTATTACAGTCATTCAGCAAGGTTTAGGGGGCCCTGCAATAGACCCTTGTCATGTAATGATGGCCATGAGAGGAGATGAGGCTATGAAAAAAAGACAAGGGGGAAAAAGTGGGGGTGACAGTCTACCTCAAAGCAAGTGGTTACAGCAGGTGCAGGAGGGAAAGAGGCAGTGATACCTCTAGCCTTCATGGTGCAGGAAGAGGTGACCACAAATGGTGCAAGTGCGCCTTTTACTGACAGGCAAAGAATACATCCTTCCCTGAGTCAAGGGCAACTGCCTCCTTATAAGGCAAGGCCAAAGCCAGCAATGGACTATGACAGTTTAGAAATGACCAGGCCACCAGACAGACTCAAGCCATGGTCTCCCAGAAACCCTTTCCAGGAGGCCAGAGATCCTACTGAAGATATATGTAAGATAAAACAAGAAAAGTGGGGTAAGGGAACACAAGCCTTCCCAGTCAACACGGCCCCCACACTACAGCATGCTGCCACTTAGTATCCACACACATTGGGTTCTCTGAAAAAGTTAAAGAAGACAGTGAAAGAGGACGAGCTCTGGGGGCCGTTTGCAAAGCAGATGCTCAAATCACTCAATCTTGAACTTAATTGTCCTCAAGACTGGAAAGACCCACACGGAACCTCTCTTGAGCCCACAACATTTTGGAAGTGGAAGACATTTTTTTTCCTATGATTAATGTGAACAGGCCTACCAAATTATTTCAATCAGGTCCAACTCTGTGCTTTAAGGACCTGGAGGAAGTTACCAGCTGGGGGAGGTACAGTTTCTATACAGGGCTTAAGGCAGAAAGCCACTGAGGACTTGCCATAGTTTATTGACAGAGTAAAGAAGGTGGTAGAAGGAAAGGTGTCTCATGAAGGACCCAGGGAGGCCTTAGCCAAGGAACTGATCTAAGATTAAATAAGGAACATAGAGCAGCAGTGGTGCCAGTACAAAACTGCACACTAGATGACTGGACTTTGGCCACCCAGGATACAGGGACACAAGAAGCTCAAGCCTCTCTGCTTGCCTCAGCCACGGCAGTTGCATAAAGGCAGGACTAAAGAGGCTTGCAGACAGCTAGTCAGAGACTTCAAAAAGTGTGCACCCTTTTTCTCCCATTGGCCCTTTACACCCTGCTGGAGTTAATCCCTAAGAGTTAAAATCTAATGCTTTATGGCAAATGGATGTCACTCATTATGGTCCTTTTGGAAATTTCAAATATATTCATGTGGGGCTAGAGTTGTGGCTCAGTGGTAGAGCACTTGCCTAGCATGTGTGAGGTGCCGGGTTTGTTTCTCAGCACCATGTACAAATACATGAATAAAAGAGAAGTCCATCAATGTCTAAAAAATTATATATTCATGTAATCATCAATACCTATTTAGGCTATGTAATGGCCACAGCCTCCACAGGAGAAACCACAAAAAGGTCATCTCTCATCTACTTAAATGTTTTGGAATTATGGATGTTCCCATGTCTATTAAAACTGACAATGGGCCAGCCTATACTAGCAAGACATTCCAAGGGGTTTGCAATCATTGGCATTTACAGCACTTAATTGGGATCCCCATAACCCTCAGGCTCAAGGCATACTACAAAAAGCACCTAAGGAATTAAAGACTATGCTACAAAACAGAGGGGCGAAACTATACCAAGACCCCACTCAATGCCTTAAACAAAAACTTATTTGCTTTAATTTTTCTTTCAATGTCACAATCTTCTATAGAAACAACAGCCCATAAATATCAGAGCCCCCTCTCAGGGCCCTCCCATCTACCTTTGGTCTCATGAAAGGATCCCAGAAAAAATGCATGGGATGCTCTGGGGCCCCTTCTAACCATGGGTTGAGGGTTTGCATATATTAAGAGGAGCCTCACAACACCTGGGTGCCTGCCAGAAAGTCAAGCCCTGGACCTGAAGAACCACCACCCAAAAAGATCAAGGACCTAACTCTGGAGAAGAAAACCCACACACAAGGGACTCAACAATGCAAACGGACCTCACATAACCTGGGGTGATATTAAAGGTCTTGTTGAACAAGCCACCAGATTGGCCCCTTTGATGGATGGCAATACCACCCCTGGGAATGTGGTGATTGTCCTATTGTGTTCAACACTCACTGCTCACAGTGAAATCTCCCATCAGTTCGGTCATTAGGCCACCACTTTAGCAGTTGCTAATTGGGAAAGGACAATTCCCAAGCTCTTCTCAAATAATTCCAAACTTATTGATCTTGGGTTATCTATGCAGGAGGTAATCATACCCTGGAATACCATCATTTCCATACCAACTCTGCCTATTTGTTTCTACTTAGTGGATAAGGATACCTATAATATAGACAGTCCCCTCTGTTTTGCTCTTGCCAATGAAACTATAGTAGATAACTATAATAAGCCATACACTGGGCTGTCTCACACTGACCTTAGAGTTATACTTAATGCTACCTATAACCATACACTCCCCCATGGCAAATGCAAGAAACCCTTGCTGCCACCAGGCCCACAAACACTTGTTGGAAAGCCCCCCTCAGATTATGAGAGCATCCAATGGAATCAATGTGACCCTACCATACCTTATCTCCTTGATAAGCAGAATTTCTTTGGGAAAAAACAATATCTATGGTCCTGGGTGCACACAGCACCCTGGAACATAACTGATGTGCCCAATGACCATGGATTTGGCTTTGTGACAAATTATACCCATAACTACCATACACACGTTTGTGTTATGCTACCCTTTGCCATGCTAATAATCAATGATACTTATGGCATAAATATCACTCCTACAGAGGTCCCTTGTGCAGTCAATACATCCTGCTGGCTCACAAATTGCCTAACCCCTGCTATGAAAGCTAAATGTATATTTATCCTCAGAGTGCCCCCAGCAATCTGGTTTCCAGTGAACCTGTCCAGAGAGTGGAGGAGTCCACGGGATACGAAGATGAAGAATGAATGAGATCCTATGACAGACAAGGTATGCAATTGGCCTGATCATTGCTGGAATTATTGCCCTGATAGCCACCATTGCCACCACAGCCACTGTGACTGCTTTGCTCATTCAGAGTATCCAGATGGTTCAGACTGTAAACAATTTGTCTACTGCCATGGCAGAAACCTTTGCTGTTCCAAATGACACCACTATTTTAGTCATCCAGAAAGAATAGACCTCCACCAGGAGTAACTAGATTTTCTGTTTATGTTGCAAAGGCTCACTTGTGACCCTATGTTGCAACTTGTGGATTTCATAGTATTTTTGTCACCCAATTTGCTGTACCTGAAAATATAATCTTTCACTTCTCCAATTTTTGTCAATATATTAAGGGTGCTTGGGATGCTAACTATGTTATAACTACACATAACCTTACTAAGGCAATTGTCAAAATCAATGAGACTAAGGTATCAATCTTGACAACCTCTTTCTTCTTCCAGGGATTGACTGAACATTGGAAAAACCTGATATCCAAGTTAACTAATCCTTATACTGCTACTATTCTGGCCCTACTATTTAAAATAGTGATAATTTTTTTTCTTCTATTGTGAGACACTTATGTAACCATGTAAACTCCACCGAACAAAAAACAGCGATGCTGGCTGAAGTCCTTGCAGCACAGAGGAGAGAGATGTGGGGACAAGTGCATGGAGTACTGCATACATGGCATGGGTTAAGGGCATCTGAGTGGCAAACTACTCCCCTCGTGCTAGGCGCATGACTGGCAGGCCACTTAACCCATAGGCACAGCCCTGGGCATGAGGCCATGTGTTTCAGCCCCTGCGCTTGCTCCATGGCCCACTCCTTGACTGGTTGCTGCAAGGACATTAGCAGAAATTGCATTGGTGGCTGCCTGTAACCCGCTTAGCTATTGCCTGAGTATATATACATGGTAACTGCGCAATAAAATCAGACCTGCTTCCTGCTTGGCCTCTGGAGGTCTTGATTAGTGACTCCACAGCCACACTCTCCTCTACCCTGTTCCATGGGCCTCCGCACTGTATGAGAGAGAGCCCACACATGGCAAGACTTGAATTCTTCTCTAAGTAAATTCGCTTCATCCCAATACTAATTCTATGTTATCTGGTGGCAGTGGCCCATGAACCCCTATAGGGAAAAGCGGTGGGCCCATCTCAGGAGTTAAAATTAGTCCCATGGCTGGTCAGAGTCCTAAGTTTTCAGCCCCTGGGTGGAAACATCCTGAAAGAATAGTAGTGATGGACCAGCTGGGCTAAGCTTGATGATGTCTGTCGGTGAGCCCTTGGCTCCTCTTCCTGTATAAACTGTAACGCCCCTACTGTTTGGCAAGGCTAGGCAAGCCCCGCCCCCAGTTTCATGGAGGCAGTGAAGACATATGTGGAGTGGCAAATTGTTGTTAGTTATTTCCACCATGCCTGCTGGGGCCTCCGTGAACCAGGTGTTCACCTCTCCAATGGCGTAGGTGCAAACCAGATGGATCTCCCCAGCTTCATGGCAATCCATAGTCCCTAGCCATGTGCCCAGTCTTACCACAGTTAAAACATTGGCTCTGAGAATAGCATCTCCTAGACTGAGGCTTTGTTTTAAAGCTGCAGCCATGGTCAAACCTTAAATGCATCAAACCCACAGCAAAAAAAAAAAAAAAAAGGTGAATAAATTCAAAACAGTTTCTTTTTACTGATGTGGTCAGATAATTTCTTGATAGACTTTATTGGCATTTTCAAAGGTTAACTGTTTGACCAGAACCTCAAAAGTATTTGAATCACCAATCATCCTATTTGCTGCCTGATAAAGGCATGTTACAAATTCAAATTCCGAGAATTTTTCCTCTGGTTCCTACCGGATCTGACTGAAATCTACATTATTTTTCACCTTTGGTAATTCTCTCCAGCCTCTTCTGGCATATGTACTTATTTGATCATAAACTGGTAAATCATAATTTAACTGTTGCTCTAAATCAGCAAATGGCCCTATTATGCCTAACATCTCTACTGGAACATCAATGCCATGCATGCAATTTCTTTCAGGTTGTTCAGTACAAAAACCCATCAAATTTCATCACCACAATACAAAAAAATAAATCCTCTCCAGACAGACACACTTTCGCTAGTGTGACCCTGTCATGGGTAGTAATGCCTCGCTACAAATTGGTTCAATTAGGCTCTGAACAGAAGGTGAATTTGAGACATGCCTGAAGTAAAAATATTTAAGCTCTATCTTAGTTTTAAAAGGAACCACAGCATGAACTCAAACACATTTGTTTTGTTTGTCTATCATCTCAAAAATTGGAAAAAGCTGGAAACCTGTAATGTCTTTTCCTTCCCCCAATGCAATCCTAAGACCATGTTGAAGTGAGGAGAGTATGGCTACAGCCATGTCGAGAAAGCTAAACCTCCTTCTCCTGGAGGGAAGCGACCATATCCGAATGGCAGAAGCAGGACAACCCCATGGCAGATTACAAAACCCATTTCCAGCTCACATTCTCCACTGGACTGGGAACATTCTGAAACCCATAGCACAGCCTCTCTAGAATTCTCCCATGTGGCTCCTTCCCTTCCATCTGGATTTCACTTCCTGAATCTCCACTTGGGTTACCATCCTTTCTAGCACACACTCCATCAATGAGTTTCCCTAATGCACTTGTGGCTCATTCTCTGACCTTATCTGCTGTAATTGGAATAGCTTTAGGTCTTGCCCTGAGGCTCTCTGTCTGACATTTATCATCTATAGACCTGGTATGACTTGACTCCACCCTTAGTCCAGCCACACACAGAGAATTTCTCCTTGGAGCAGAGCAAGGCTGCTTGTCATGCTCAAGGCTCCTAATTGCATTCTGCAGCCCTTCCGGTAAGTCCACAGATGACCAATGGTCATCCTTTCAGTCTGAGGAAGAACACATTTCTAAAGCAGACCAAACTTTCTGAATATTATCTATTGTATTCTAGGTAATTTAGCTGAAAGGCAACCTCTCCCAAGTTTGCAAATTAAGTGATTCTTCCTCACCAAAGCATGGACAGACATCACTGACTATTTTTAGAAATTCTGTGAGCTGGGTTCTTTTGATCTGTTTTCCCCTATGACGGATTAATGAAGATTAATCCGTCATAGGGGAAAATTATTAACAAGATCATGAAATAATCTGTCTCTCTGAAGACAATGAATTCCCCATGTTACTAATTAGTATCCCTTACTCTTCATTTACAATCTGTTCTCTTTTACAAACCAATTTATGTTAATCTGAATTTCTAAGTGTGCTTAACCAAGGCCAAACCCACCAAATTCACAATGAGTATCCCATGTTGGGCTCCAATCTCTAGCCCCCATCCACTGCAGGCTACTAAACCAAGGTCACTCGGGTGAGTTTTGGGTGACAAAAAAAGACGACACAGACACAGAATACCTTTCTCTGGACTTCAGGAAGGCTTCCCCAGCTCCCAGCCTCAAGCTCCCACAAAGAGTGTGGGTGGGGGGGAGAAATAAATAAGAGGCTGACAAGGTGTGGGGCATGTTCAGAGGCTTGGCTTTCATTTCTGGGAGAGCTATTCCATGAAACACTCTACCCAAAAAAAGGCAAAGGGTAGGGTTAAAACAGAGGTAGGTGTGACCTAACCACACTGGGTAACACATACTTCTGGAGCTACACCTTGATTATCCAAAGTGAGGTAAAGCCCAAATGTATTTCAGGATGCAATAGCTGTTCAGTACACCTTTACTCAGGATTAAAGGTGTGCACATAGCTTCTGTGCAGAGTGGCTCCCCCACCAAAAAAGGTATCCACGGAACAAGGATTAAATTGAGCCCACAAAGAAATAGTGAATCAGAGGCATTCCTTGTGCCATGGAGGGAGAGAGGAAAATATGGCATTAAAATAATTTTTTAAAAAAAATCCCAGGTAAAAACAATAAAAACAAAAACCAGTCAAACATTAACTACTGTACAACAGTCTGCTTCTTCCAGGTCACCAACAAGGCTGGAATTGTCTCTCCATCCCTTCTAGTAAAAATCCAAGAGGAAAATAAATAAATAGATAGAGACATAGATAAAAATTCAACAGGTAAAACCCTTCCATTCTAAAAAACACCAAGTTTAAGTACAAATCAGCTTAGAAATGTAATCACTGATTTTTCCACAAAAATTGACAGTGGGGAAAATGGAACAGGGGCCCTTCATGTTTTGAACATAACTCTTGCTGCTCTGTCACCGTGATTTATTTTTAAAATGACTTGGTTTTGTTCTGTCTTTTCTCCCACTCCCCTTTTATAACTATGGGAAGATTAACCTTCTTCTTCCCTTGCCTAATTATATCTCCCCTTCAGCCCATGCACCATGGCAATAAAAAAATCAAGACTTCAGGACTGGAGAGAACGGAGGGGGAATAGGGAAAGGAAATGAATCCAAAACAATTTTTACTATGTACTTATATGAATATACCATTGTGAATCCCACCATCATGTACACCCATAAGAATGGGTTCCTACAAGAATAAGATATATTTCATGCTTGTACAATTATATCAAAATAAATTCCACCATCATTTATAACTGAAATGAAACAATTAAAATAATAACTTCAGGGCTGGTACCAGAAGATCTATGAAATGTCTGCCTCTCTATGCTACAAGTAAACAAAAACTCCTGAAAGGGCACAGCTAGAGCATAGTCTTAGAATTACTTCATTAAAGGCACATTATTCCCCAGAGCAGTTAGAAATCACAGACTCTGGGAGAGGAGACCCCTTTGTTTTTTCCTTGCTAGTAAAGAAGTAAAACTTTCTCCATTTTCTCAAAACCTTCTCTTCATATTTAGATTAGCATTGGGAACAAGGGCAGAAAGAAAGTCCTTCTCTGCTTAACCTTGGATGTGTACACTTTCCCAAGATTTCAATCCATCTTTGAAGATATTTGTAACCCAAATCTGAATTTCTCACATGACATAGAAATGGCCACACAATACTAAGAATTTATACCCTCAGAAAAGTCATCAAACTCCTCATTTCATCAATATTAAAACACTAATTTTGGATCCTTTGGATCCCAAATTTTCCAGTGCTCAATATCTTCTCTCTCTCCCTCCATACACACACACACACACACACACACACACACACACACACACGTATTGGCCTTAGTTTATGACTTTTTTGGGTAAAATCCACCTGTATCTTGCCACTTAGGAAACACTTTTATATCTTTCAAATACTGCTGATACAATATATTTCATGAAAAATTGAAGCTGAAATTAGTGAACATCTGCTGTTTAAGTTGAAAAGCCCAGAGAGGGACACCACTGATTGCAACAAAAATATATCTAACTCAGGTTATTCTATCAAAAGGGAAATTCTCTCAAAACATTTGGCTCATTTAAGGACTGGATGACCTTCTCCACCAAGAATCACTGTGTTGTGCCCTTGTATCTGCATGAAGTGAGTTTTGCCTTGGAATACCTGTAAGAATTAACTGAGATAATCTTTCTAGTTCTTTGGAATAGTTTCATCTTCTTTCACAACTCTGAACACCCAGGTTACAAGGATGATCTTTTCTTTTCCTTCAATACTAGAATCAAAGTGACTGACCAACAATGGGTCTGCAAGGAATAGAAAAAAAAGTTGTGAGAAGATAATTTTAATGTCTAATCTAGGATCAACTTAGATGAAACCTATAACAGGACATTCCTGTGTTACTCAGGGTAACCAGTGCTAGCACAAGAGGCTCCATTCCCCAACCTCAAGATGCTCTGCAGGAGGAGATGGCTACACAGGGGCTGATATCCTCTAAGAACTCTAAGAAACATGGCAACTGTGGGTACCATGCAGGTCTTAAAGGCAGGACCAGGTAAAAATATGGCACTGAGGACATATCACCCTATCATGTTTTCAAAAGGAAAACTCAACAAAAAGACATTGTGATATGATATCTGTGCCTTAGGAGGATAAATGAAGAGGTTCAAAGGTGTTTTACATTAAGTGTTCAATAACTATTCTCTGCTTTTCTGATATGTGAATGATCATAAACAGCAACAAAAGATCTTTTTCAAAATGCCATGAATAACCAAGTGAAAAATGAATTAAAATATTCTGTTAGTTGAAATGTAGCATGGGTAAGCATTAATAACATAGTGAAATAGATGCAGGAAGAAAGCATTTAGAAAGACTACATTTTCCATAAATACGGCAAACACAGTACAAAACAGGTAGGTGATCTCTAGGTAGGAAAGAGTGACAAGCCATGATACAAACCACAGCTACTCCAAATATGAATCCCTTACATAAATCAGGATTCTCCTGTAATGACCCTCCCTGTTTTCATGACCCGTTCTGAGTCAGTGTAAGGTACAGACAATGGACTACACAAAGAGGACTGCAAATCACACAATCATAGCCAATCAAGCACAGCACAATACAAGCAGGGCCCTAGTTGCTAGTCCACTCTTACCATGTGGGCCAGAAAAGACAAAATATTGAGCTATATCTGTGTTGAAATGAAATTCAGTTGAGTACCTGACCTTAGAAAAGCCCAGGTCCCCACAGCTTGTCTAGCTGTTTCCAAACAACCCTTGTCCCTTGTTGCAGAATACCTAAGCCCACAGACTTACCATTTTCTGGCTTCTGCAACCTCTCTACAAATCTGCCATCACATGAACAGCAGATTGACAGAGACTATGACAAAACCACCCAGATATCAAGGAACCTGAAGATGATTTCAGAACTTTGTTTAAGCCATAGACAAAAATATTTTAAGATCATGAAGTCTACCCTCTATTATCTATCTGTGCCTCTCATTGGAAAGTTATCATCCTATAAAACTGGAGTGGAAAGGCTCCAGGCTCAGATTCCTCTAGTCCTGAGTGGCAAGACAAGAAATTCAAAGTCTGGTTGCAGAGCAAAAGATTGAAAGGTTCTTAGCTACAACTCTTCACAAAGAGTGTTCCACCTTGAATAGCTGACTTTGTAAAGGATGTATTTGAATTTTACCTCGAATGTAAATTTATATCAATTTACCAATAATAATATCAATAATGCATATTTACAAATAGTGAGAATTACTTTAAAATATAATAAATAATAATAGTGAGTTTTACTTTAAATTTTCAGGTTTTATAACTTTCATGTTCTGGTTGTATATGTGTGTGTGTGTGAGAGAGAGAGAGACAGAGAGAGACTGATTATAGGCATGAACAACAACAACACACACACACACACACACAGAGAGAGAGAGAGAGAGAGAGAGAGAGAGAGAGAGAGAGAGATTAATTGATTGATTGATTATAGGCATGAACAACCACACCCAGATCATCCTCTTATAATTTGAAGAGGCAGCTTGATCTTTCCAAAGGAGAAAGGTCACTACAACATCACTCCATGAAAACCAAATATGAGCTATTTATGCAACTTTGAAATTTTAGTGGTCACATAGTCCCTGAAAAATCTTGTAATAATTTATTTAACCCAACAAATCTGAAACATTTTCATTTTAATACATGACCAATTTAAAATTATTAATTAATTGTACATATTTTCAGCAAAAGCCCTTCACAACTCCCTCTGTGTGTTAAATTTCAACAACATTTCAAAACTGGCCAGCCACATTCAGGTGTGCCACACCTTCAGTGGCAAGATTCTGCCACATTGCAAATGCAGATCTGAGGTCTCTCATGCCCCTGAGTCCAGAATAGTGAATAACCTGATTTTTTTTTTCTTTTGATCAGAGGTGAGGAAACATGACTTTCCTCCCAAGATCTCTTTTGGCCCAAGTGGGGAAGAGATGGTGCCCTGAAAAAAGTAAGTCCCCAAAGGTAGAATGCTGTTTCCCAACTGCTGTTCATCAGTGGCACCTCCCCTTGCAGACATCAGACAGTGAATAATGGGTGATATGGTCTAAGAAGGAATGAATCCCATGTGGACTTCAGATCTGTCCTCACCTTAGACACCATTTTTTTTTTTTTATGAAGGGAATAGACTAAAGACAAACTTCTTACTTTGCATTTTACCCTTAACCCTAATCTTAGGCTTTGGTTGTTTCATCCTTTGGTGTGGAGTCCTATGAGAGTTTAAGCACTGTTAACATGTTTTCATGTCTCTATGCATTTTTATGTACTCAAATAATCTAACAAGAGAGTAAATATTAAATCAGAAGAACAGGAACATGGTACCTATTACATGTCTGCTGCTTGTCGGTTAATTTGAAATCAGCATGCCATTATTACTGGCATCCTGGTTGCAATGTGTGTTTCTTGCACAGCTACTAAGCATAACAAGCCACCACCAAGTTTTTAGACTATAATTAAGACAATTTAGGCTCAGTTTACCTAGGCTATTCCTCTACTGTCTGCCGGGCTCCATCAGGAATATATTCTATTGCTTGATTTGTATTTTTGGGAGAGAGTTGGCGTCCCCTGGAGTACTATTTTACTCCACCCAATGGGATCTTATTGTTCATGGAGTTGTTGGAAGTTTGAAAGGAAAAACCAGAAGCTTTCAAAACATTTAAGACCTAAACAGAGAACTGGTACACAGTTCCCACTGGTAGATTACCACAGGAGGTCAAGTCCTGGTGGCCCAGATCCAACCACACTAGCTTGTGTGGGACTCAGGCTCACAGTACACCCGAGTCCACCCCTCCACCCAAAGGGCGGACAACCATAGGAGCCAGCCTCTGGCACAGGAACACCTCTTCTGACCATCAGACAACCGTGGGAGCCCAGGTACAGCCCAGATCTGTCCACACCAACTTGCGAAGGACCCGGGTCCACAGTAAGTCTGAGTCTGCCTGCCCTCTACCTGATAGCCTAAGCCTAACCCACTTCCATCTTGGGACACTGCAGTCATCGCCATAGCCTTCACACCCAGTAGTCCCTAACTTTCTGATGGCAGACAGGGCCTAGAATCTAATGCATCTCAGAGCAGGCATCCCAAAGGGAGTGTGAGGCCACTCTTTCAGCCCCATCTCTGAAAGACACTGCTTCCATCTTGCGGCACCATAACTATTATCTCGAGTCACCTCAGCTATTGCAGCCACCACCTTTAGATGCAGTAGCATACATTGAGGGACACCAGCAGGGTCTGGGAGCCCAACATCATGGTGAGGTACAGACAATCTGCATGGGTACTACAAGAATATAGGGAAGAAACTGAAATATCTCAGATCCACAATGAAAGAAAGGAAGACACATAGAAACCATGAAAAAACAAGAGAGGAAAGTGCCCCAAACAAACCAGGACTCTATTTTAACAGAACCCATGGACAGTGAAGTTGATGAAATATCAGAGAAGGAGTTCAGAAGGTTCATAATTAAAATGATCAGTGAATTAAAGAATGACCTAAATGAGCAAATACAGGCAAAAATTGATCACTCCAACAAGGAGATAAGAGAGCAAAAGATTACTTCAAGAGAGAGATAGAGACTCTGGGGGAAAAAAACACTACTCAGAAATCCCTGAAATGAAGGATACAATAAATCCAATAAAAAAACTCAAAAGAAAACATAACCAATAGACTAGATCACTTGGAAGAAAGAATGTCAGATAATGAAGAAAAGTATACAATCTGGAAAATAAAGTTGACCACACAGTGAATATGGTAGGAAACAATGAACAGAACATCCAAGAATTATGGGACAGCATCAAAAGAACAAATCTTAGAGTTATTGGGATAGAGGAAGGCACAGTTTCAAACCAAAGGAATGCACAATCTCTTCAATGAGATAATATCAGAAAATTTCCCAAGAATGAAGAATGAATTGGAAAACCAAATACAAGAGGGTTACAGGACACCAAATGTACAAAATTACAACAGACCGAGGCACATGATAATGAAAATGCCTAGCATACAGAATAAGGATAGAATCTTAAAAGCCGGAAAAGACAGGAATCAGATCACATAGAGGGGGAGATCAATTTGTATCTCAGCAGACCCTCCAAGCCAAGAGATTGTGGAATAACATATAAAAAGCTCTGAAAGAAAATGGATGCCAACCAAGAATCTAATCCAGCAAAACTAAGCTTTAGATTTGATGATGAAATAAAAACCTTCCATGATAAACAAAAGTTAAAAGAATCTACAACTAGAAAGCCTGCACTACAGAACATCCTCAACAAAATATTCCAAGAAGAGGAAATGAAAAAAACAACAAAGAAAATCAGCAAAGGGAGGTATTACAGTAAAGGAAAATGTAATCAGAGGAGAAACAAAGTGAAGTTAAATGCCAAAAATGTCTGGGAATACAAATCACGTCTCAATAATAATAAATAATAAATCAAAGGCACTTCTGTATATCGGTGACCCTCAGAAAGGAAAATAAGAAAAACTACCCCATTCTCAATAGCCTCAAAAAATAAATAGATAGATAGATAGATAAAATACTTGGGAATCAATTTAATGAAAGAGGTTAAAGATCTATATAATGTAACTTACAGAGACCTAAAGAAAGAAGTCAAAAAAGACCTTTGAAGATGGAAAGATCTAACTTGCTCTTGGACAGGCAGAATTAATATTATCAAAATGACCATACTGCCAAAAGCACTATACAGATTTAATGCAATTCCGATCAAAATCCCAATGACATTCCTCATAGAAACAAACAAAAAAAAAGCAGTCATGAAATTCATCTGGAAAAAATAAGAGACCCACAATAGCTAAAGCAATCCTTAGAATGAAGAGTGAAGCAGATGGCATCACTATACCAGACCTTAAACTATACTACAGAGCAACAGTAACATGGTATTGGTACCAAAACAGACGGGCAGACCAATGGTACAGAATAGAGGAGACAGAGTCAAACCCACAAAATTACAATGATCTTATCTTAGACAAAGGTGCCAAAAACATGCATTTGTTGAAGATAGCCTCTCAACAAATGGTGCTGGGGAAACTGGAAATCTATATGCAACAAAATAAAATTAAATCCCTATCTCCCACCATGTACAAAAACTCAACTCAAAATGGATCAGGGACCTAGGAATAAAACCAGAGACTCTGTGTCTAATAGAGGAAAAAGTAGGCCCAATCTCCACCATGTGCCCCAACTTCCTTCATAAGACTCCTTTGGCACAAGAATTAAAATCAAGAATAAATAAATGGGATGGAAAAAACAAACAAAAAATAAAAGTTTCTTTGCAGCAAAAGAAACAATCTGTGAGGTGAATAGAGAGCCTACATCTTGGGAGCAAATCTTTACCCCTCACACATCTGACAGAGAGCCTACATCTTGGGAGCAAATCTTTACCCCTCACACATCTGACAGAGCTCTAATCTCCAGGGTATATAAAGAGCTCAAAAAGCTACATATCAAAAAATAAAATAACCCAATCAATAAATGGACCAAGGACTTGAACAGACGCATATCAGAAGATGATATACAATCAGTCAACAAATATATGAAAAAATGTTCATCATCATTAGCAATTAGAGAAATGCAAATCAGCACTACTCTAAGATTTCATCTCACTCATAGGAATGAGAGACAGAATGGCAGCTATTAGGAAGATGAACAACAGTAAGTGTTGGTGAGGATGTGGGGAAAAGGGTACACTCATACATTGCTGGTGGGACTGCAAGTTGGTGCAGCCAATATAGAAAGCAGTATGGAGATTTCTTGGAAAATTGGGAATGGAACCACCATTTGACTTGGCTATCCCTCCCCACAGTCTATGCCCAAAGGACTTAAAAATGCATACTACAGGGACACAGCCACATCGATGTTTATAGCAGCACAATTCACAATAGATAAACTGTGGAACCAACCTAGAAGCCCTTCAATAGATGAATGGATTAAAAAAGGGGCATATATACACAATAGAATATTACTCAGCAATAAAAGAAAATAAAATCATGGAATTTGCAGGTAAATGGATGGAGCTAGAGAAGATAATGCTAAGTGAAGTTAGCCAATCCAAAAAAAAAAAAAAAAAAAAAACCCAAATGCCGAATGTTTTCTCTGATATATAGAGGCCGATTCATAGAGGGGTAGGGAGAGGGAGCACGGGAGGAATAGACAAACTCTAGATAGGGCAGAAGGATGAAAAAGGAAGGGAGGGGGTATGGGGTTAGAAATGATGGTGGAATGTGATGGACATTATTATCCAAAGTACATGTATGAAGACACAAATTGGTCAACATACTTTATATACAAACAGAGATATGAAAAATTGTGATCTATATGTGTAATGAGAATTGTAATGCATTCTGCTGTCACTTACAAATAAAATAATAATAATAACAAAACATAATAATAATAATAATAAAATAATACCCCAAAAACATAATAATAATAAATAAATAATAATAAATCCGAGGGAGGAAAAAACTGGTACACTACCATGCTCACTGCATTCTATTGGCAAAGTATATAGACCATCTTACATCCAATGCTTGGCAAGAACATTCTGTGTGCAAATGGAACTGAAAAAACAAACAAATAAACAAAAAACACAGTGCCAAGGGCTGGGGAGAATGAAGAACTCGGGCTGTTTTTGCAGTCTTTTATTCTGCTTCCCCCCAACCCCAACACAGATAAATTTTTGTGACTTTTCAAATTAGGAAAATTTTTCCAAACACTGTATCTACTAAAAGTCTAGTCTGGGATGAAACTTATACTCACTACTGCCAGACTCTAAAACTCAAAGTGTTCTATACCAAACTAATCCTGCAGATGCTCTAGAACAAGGAAATGAAGCAAAATGTCTGCAATAAAGGCAGGATTCCTTTTAGAATTATATATCCTGTGTACTTATTTTTAGAATGTTCACAAGAGAACACATTACCTGTTTTGGAAACCCTGGAATAATGTGAATAAATAGCTAAAGAAATAAAATTTAAACATTTTATAAAAATTTCTTATCATGGGTTAAACTGGAAAGTGTTTACTGCACTTCATATATATGCAACGTTTTAATTCCTTTTTGGTAATTGTAAGCTATTTATCATTTTCAACCTAGACTAATGGAAAACACTGTACCTGAAACAACCTCTTAATGTGAAAGCAAGTACCCAAAACAGATCTCCTGGGGAAACATTTCCTCCAGCTACATTTTAACCCAACACCTGAGTATTGTGGAAGTCATCATTTGATTTTAACAGTGACAAGTACACTGGGAACCAAGCTTTTAATGTGTTAACCTTTGTGGAAGACCTACACAAACCACAGCACTTGCATTACCTAATTTCTATCCTTTGCACACAGTCATCTTTGAGAGACTTTTTTTTTTTTTTTTTTTTTTTTTTTTAAGTCTTTGAACTCAGTTCACACTTTCACACTTTTTGAGATTACAATATTGGCATGGCACTGTGGTTTGTACTCTGCCTGTATGAGCATCAGTGTGGGAAGGGTTTTACTGGGAAATATTTCAATCCAAAAGAAAGTCAAACTGGGTATGATGGTGCATGTTGTAATCCCAGCAACTCAGGAGGCTGAGGCAGAAGGAATGCAGATTAGACATCAGTGTCAACCACTTAGTGAAAATCTTTCTCATAACTAAAACAAAAACTAAAAGGGCTGAAGATGCAACTCAGTGGTAAAGCACATTTGGGCTCATACCTTTATTGAAAAACAAATAAATTTTGAAAAGGCCACTTACCAAATTGGGGCCAAAATGAAATGAAAAGATAACTTTTCTTCCCCCACCAGGGTTAGCACATATATAAATGCCTTAGAATACTAAAATCCATAAGAAGAGTAAACATGTCCTACTTTAAAGCAAAAAGCAAATTGTTGCTGTTATTCTAAGATACTTTACTTTGAGCAAATCAATCACATTTGCCATTTGCATTGATATATGATGTTCACACAAAACATACACACAGACTAAGTATTCATGTGAAGTTTCATAAATGTTCTCACAGTAAATACTTTTGTATAACAAAGACTAAAATCAGTCTTGATCAGAATATAACAAAAATCAGTTCCTTCTATAATAATCCGATAAGCAACCAAGATTTTAAGAACTAGTATACATCAACTAATTACACTAATACAAATGTTTCATTACATAAAATTTAAAAAATATGTAAAATAAAGTGAATAGTACAATATACTTGTTAACTAGATTCAACATCTGCTAATTATCTGCTATTTCTACTTTTTCTATGTCCCTACCTGCTTCCCATCCAAATCCCACTTTACTAAGTTTTGGGTGTGTTCAGATGGACACATATTGAATCTAACAAATATTAACTGTGCAGTTTTGACATGTACACCAATAAAATTTTATTGCTGTTAAGCATAGAATATTTACAATATTCCAAGAAAATTTTCTGTGAATCTTCTCAGTCAACATTTTCCTCCCAAGATGAAAGTTACAATCATGATTAAAAAAAAAAAAAAAAAAAAAAAAAAAAGGGATTCATTTTGCCTAAAATCATTCAAAATACATGAGTTTTAGTACATCTGTTTCAGGACACAATATTTGGGACATTCAGCAAGAAATCAATCCATTTGTGAGACCCATGGAAAAGTTCTTCACTGAAAAGAGTATGCATAATTTTCTTTGTCATTGCCAATTCACATGGTAAGTGTGATTGCATTGATAATTGTATTAGAAATAGTGTATATAGAGAGGAAACCCTCTTCATTGTTGTTAATGAAGTAGAATTACTTTCTAATCATAACATTTTGCTTTAGGAATCATACCAATTGTTACTTATTGAAAGACATGTACTTGACTGTTTCTCCATGGTTCCATGGTGAAGGACAATTTTTAAACAATTCCAAACTGCTGTAGAACAACACTCTTACAAGATACAATGAAAATGCATATGTAGAAAAATGAGATGAAAACATCTGAGATACTCACAATGCAAATCATATATTGGTTTGTGTGTCAGTGTTAGATGGTACATGTTTCTAAAGGTTGAGTCTGGATTCCTGTGCTGATCTTTTTACGATGGAGGCATGGTCAGTACCAGATACATCTGCAGCCCACATATGGAGAAACATCCCTCTAGAATGTGGTGGACTCTCCCTCAGGATGGTAGGCCATGCCTTAGTAGTGCAGTTGTCTCTCTCAAGGGGCCTGCATGAGAACTCATTGATGGTAGATTAATAGCCCTTCTCTAACAGTGAAAAACCTAAAGAGCTTTTATTTATGTTTATTTTATCTACCAATATTTACCCTGTTGGGAATTAAAACTGAGAATTTAAAAAACAACAACACTGCATTCAGTTAAACATATTACATGTTAACACACATAGAATTATTAGTAATATGTGTGTGTGTATTTTAGTTATAGGTGGACACAATATTTTATTTTTATGTGGGGCTGAGGATAAATAAAACCTGGTGCCTGCCTCACGCATACTAGGCAAGCGCTCCACCTCTGAGCCACGACCCCAGCACCAGTAAAATATATTTTGATCACAAAAAATATCAAGGGAAGAAGTGACGTTGTTGGAAAGTTTTAAAAATCTTGCTGTTTGGCTAATTAAAAGCCAGATTCCCCTCTTTCTATATTTTATGTCCAACCTGTGTCATGTAACCTGTGGAAAAATCAACACTATACTTTTGAGAGAATTAGAATTAAAAAGGCAAATAGCATTTTTCTATTACAATAAAATAGCTTTGAATCTGTGGTCCCTTAGAAGCAACTCTTGTTTTCCCACAACCTGTCTTGATAATGCTGCTGCATATCATTGCTTTTTACCATGTTCTACTGCTCACAGTGGCTTGTTTGTATATAAATATGTTTTACTATTTGGAAATATTTATTTTGTTCTTGTGTTTACCTTTTCCTACTCAAGCCTTTAGTTCCTTGGACCCTTTTTTTTTTAAATTTAAGCTTATACTACATGACTTGGCAGGGTTTTTTCCTTACACTTTGTTGATGTATAATTGATTTATAATAAATCAGACAGGTTTAGGTTGTGCCCTGAAGAACCTTCAGCACATCCATCATAATAAATATATCCATTCCACCCAGAATTTTTCTGCTCCCCCTTTATTACCCTCTTATTTGCATGAAACTGCTGCTGTGCCTTTTCTCACTGTAATCTTTGTGTGTGTGTGTGTGTGTGTGTGTGGTCAATGGACCTTTATTTTATTATTAATTTACTTATATGCAATGCTGAGAATTGAACCCAGTGCCTCACACATGATAGGCAAGCAATCTACCACTGAGCTATGACCCCAGCCTTTTAATATGTTATATAATCATACATTCTATGTGTTCTTGTCCATCTTCTAGCATATTTTTGAGTTTCACATGTTGTGTGTATCTATGCCTTCCATTTCAGTACTGAAAATTTCTTTTGTATATATTAAAATTTGTTTATCCATTCACTTATTCACCTTTGATATACATGGAGATTTAGCTCTCATTAACACACTTGCTGCAGACATTTCTCTGTGGTCTTTGTGTAGAACCATGTTTGTGTTTCTCTTGGTTGATGCCCAGGAGTGGAATATGTTGACCATGAGATTGGTGTACACTTTAAGAATCTGCCAAGCACTTTCTTTGCAACTGATCCACATTGTAAAAATTTTTAAATTTTGTTTATTTATTGGTATGTGGTGCTGAGAATGAAACCCAGTGCCTCACAAATGCTAGACAAGCACTCTACCACTGAGCCAAACCCCAGCCCTCTCCAACTTTTTTTCTTTTCTGCTGTTTTAACTCTTATATTTAAATCTGTTTTAACTCTTCTATTCTTTTTTTTTCTTTTCTGCTGTTTTAACACATTTAAATCTGTTTTAACTCTTGTATTTTTGCTCTTTTACTGCGTTTTAGATTCAACTTTTCAGTGTCCAGAAAAAAAGGCATACTGTGGGGGCTGTGGTTGTAGCTCAGTGGTAGAGTGCGTGCCTAGCAAGTGTGAGGCGCTGGGTTCGAACCTCAGCACCACATAAAAATAAGTGAATAGAATAAAGACATTGTGTCCATCTACAACAAAAATATATATTTTTAAAAAAGCTTGCTAGGCCTATGTTTGGAGTTACAATAAATTTATAACTCAGTATAAGGAAGAATTTAAATTTATAAAAATAGTGAATCTTTTCATATATGACATATATATATATCTCAATTAATTTGGGTCTTTTCTTAATTTCTTTTAAGTATTGTGCATAGTTTTTCAGGATGTAGGCCTTAAATACTATCTTAATAACTTCATTTTATTTTTTATGTGATGCTTAGGATTGAACTCAGTGACTCATAAATACTAGGCAAGTGCTCTACCACTTAGCCACAGCCCTAGCTCTTAAATATTTCATATCAAAAGTTTTGTTTTCTTTTGTTTTGGTACCAGGGATTGAACTCAGGGGCACTTGACCACTGAGCCACATTCCCAGCTCTCTTTTGTATTTCATTTAGAGGCAGGGCCTCACTGAGTTGCTTAGTCCCTCGTCATTGCTGAGGCTGGCTTTGAACTGTCAATCCTCCTGTCTCAGTCTCCCAAGCCATTGGGATTACAGGCATATGCCACCGCTCCCGACATCAAAAATCTTTTGATTTTCATTTAATTCTATCTATCTATCTATTTATTTATTTTTACCATTGAATTAGTTTTCTTCACTCAGCAAAAAATTGAACAGGAAAGAAGGATAGTAAGAAAGCAGCAGGATTTTTGCAAGAGCAAAGGTAAATAAATAACAGACTTCTCTGAAGAAAAGGTACCCTGGAACCACAACCTGGAATCCTAAAGGAAAGTACTGACTGGTTTTTTTCATAGGTTTTGGGCCTTCCTCCTTTTTCAAACTTTTCTCCCTCTACTCTCTCCTTACTTTTGCTCATTGGAATCACGTGTGTACACATCTATTTTAGTCTTTCTGCTGATTCCCCATTTGTGTCCATGGGCACATTTGTCAGCTAGGAATTTGGCCTTATTAGGGGACCCTCATTGTGCTCTGTCTGGATTTGCCTCTGGCTTCCGTCTTTGCCTCCTGGCCTTACTGCCCACACTGTTCTAAATCTCCCTCGGGTTGTTATCTGAACGTTTCTTTGATGGGTTGTGAAACTTATTTATAAATACTTAACCTTTTTATGTCTATCATAAATGGTGCTATTTCAAAAGTTCAAATACTGCTGAAGGCAAATAGCCATGTCTGTAATTCCACCCACTCAAGAGGAAGAAGGCACAAATGAAAGCCAGCCTGGAGAATTTAGCTGGACACTTTCTCTAAGTAAATGAATAAATAAATAAGTAATACTAACAGTAAAATAATTGAAGGGGGCTGGGGTTGTGATTGGCCCTGGAAGTGATCCTTAGAACTACCCCCCCCAAAAAAAAAATCACCGTCTGATATTTGTTGCTATGATATAGAGGAACTATTGATTTAAAATAATTTTTACAATGATTTTCATATTTTTGTATAACTTTATTTGCAGAATTTATCCTTTTATTTTAAGTTTTAATCTTTCATCAGTAAAATAAACTTCTACTTATTAGAATTTTAGGAAGTACAGATAGAATGAAAGACAAAAATCATCATGTTATAGTGTTTTTTTTAATGTTTCAAATGTGTTTTACGTGGACTTAAAGTTCCAGTATTTCCAAACATTCGATAATGGCATTATTGGATTTGAACTGCAAAAAAAAAAAAAAAAATGGTAAAGCCTAGGAGAAATAGAAATATTTCTATTTCTACAGAAAGCCATACAGTGATGATTTTCTTCTCTCCCAAGATGAATCCTAAACACTGGCCACAAGTGGAGAGAAAGTGTCTCATTCAAACTGGGAGTGACAGTCTCTAGAAACACTAATCTCTTTCAAGACAACTTCTCCTGAGGTACTGGCCAGTACTGGCCACTAATACTGCCAGCTCAAGGACTCAAATTCCTGAGTGCCAAGACTTGACACACACACTAAATCACCCACAACTTACATAAGCCCAGTCCCCTCCATTGTTTGGGGGCTCATTTTACTTATTTATTTTTAGAGACAGAGTCTTACTGAGTTTCTTCATGCCTCACTTTTGCTGAGGCTAGCTTTGAATTTGTGAATCCTCCTGCTTCAGACTCCTAAGCTGCTGGGATTACAAGGGTGTGCAACCACATTTGGCCAGAAATACATATTTCACTCAATTTCTCTTAATGGTATAACATCTTGCATAACTATAGGATGCTGGCACAAGCAGAAAGTTGGTCTCAGGTAGTGCAGCTTAAGCTTGCTCAGATTCACCAGTGTTACATATACTGGTATGTGTGAATGCTTCTGAAGCTTTATCATGTGTGCAGATTCATGTGCAGATTACCAGTCAAGATACAGGGTTATATCATAAGCATTCCTCATTCTGTCCTTTCTAGATTTCTATAAAACTTTGTGTAAACTAGTATTATTTCCTCCTTAAATTGTTTCTAAAAGCTGTACACAGTGTTGCATGCCTGGAATTCCAGGTACTCAGGAAGATGGGGGCCACCCATAATATTCTCATTTGAACAACATTGTGTTCATGAACTACACATTGTGAAAATTTTGTGGATCAGCTCTGTTCATCCAGCATCAATCTCCATGCAAGTTGCTGTATCTGTCAGTACGTTTGTCCATGTTATTACTCCGTGGTGTTCCATGGCGTGGACATGGAGCCCTTCATTGGCCACCCCTGAAAGTACATTGGGGGTGTCTTTAGGTTTGTGGGTGCTTTTGAATCAAGCTGTGACATATGTGATTAGGGATATTTTGGAACTGTTTCTATTTTTCCAGCATAAATGCCAAGGAGAGCCACTTTTGGGACTATGTGTAATTGTTTAAGAAAGTTTAAGAAAGTGACAAATCTATTTTTAAAGTTGCTCTATAACTTTACATTTCCAACAACAATATGTAAAGTGATCCAGTTTCTCTGCCTTTTTGCCAAAATTTGTTTTTTGATTTTTTTTAGTGTCTTTATTTCAGTCACTCTGGTGGATGTGGATTGATTTCTCACTGAGGTTTTCATTTCTATGTTCAAAATGGCTAATGAATGTTTTCCATGTCTTTACTTTCCCTCCTTCTGTTTTCTTGAATGAATACAGTTGATCTTCCTGTAGATCTTGTATCCCATGATCAGATTACAGCAATTTGTATCTTGTAGGAGCTTTTTGATAGAATGTTTCTATATAGACAGTTGTGCTGGACACAGCTTTATATTTTCCTTCAGAGTCTGGTTTTATTTACTTTGCTTTATTGCAGTTTCTAAAACTTCTGGAATTTTCCTTTTATTTAAAGTGTGATGAGTTTTCATCGTGAGTGGTATCGAATTATATCCAGTGCTTTGTTTTGCATCTATTAAGATGATTATCCATTATTGTGATCATGTATCAACAAACTAAACAAGAAATATTGAATTTCAAAGGCTGATACATCCTTACGTTTTTAGGATAATGCTCACTTGGTCATGATGTATTGTCCATATTTTATATGGCCATGATCAATTTATCAAAAATTTTCGAGGTTTTGCATGTCTTCTTGAGGTATATTGGTCTATAGTTTAATTTTGTGATGCCTTTTTTCCCTTTAAAAAATTCAAATACCAGTGGTCTCATAGGATGAGGACAGAAATATTGCTGCATCTTCAAGTTTTTGCAACATTTTGTGTAAACTTATCATTATTTCTTTTTTAAATGTTTGGTAAAAATTGGCACATGGGTGCATGTCTGTAATCTCAGGTACTCAGGAGGCTGAGGACGACTGGAGGATTGCAAATTCAAGGCCAAACTCAGCAATCCAGTGAGAACTTTTCTAAAAATGAAAATAGCTAGGGCTGTAATCCCAGCAGCTTGGGAGGCTGAGGCATGAGGAATGGGAGTTCAAAGCCAGGCTCCACAACTTAGCGACACTCTGGGTCTTAAAAATATACATATAAAGAAAAAAGGGCTGGGGATGTGGAACAGTGGTTATGTGCCCCTGGGTTCAATCCCTGGTACTGGAGGGAAAATTTTTTAAAAAAGAAAAGAACAGCTAGTGGTGAAGCCCTTGCCCCCTACCATGTGTCATGCTCTGGGTTTAATTCTCAGTCCAATTAAAACAATAATTTTTTAGAGTTCACCAGTGAACTGTCTTGAGCCTAGGTTTAATGGGAATGTTTCAGCCAATTCAAATTATTTTAATAGCTATAATTATTTTAACAGCAATTTGTATCTTGCAGGAGCTTTTTTTTTTTTTTTTTTAGGTTTTGCAGGTCATATTATTTAGTCTCTGTTTTGTTTTGTTTAGCAACCCTTTAAAAAACATAAACCCATTCTTGGCAGGTTTTAAAAAAAAGAAGGCAGCTACATGCCAAAATCAGGCACATAAGCCACAGACTCTTATACAGAAGAAAGGCAGTTCTCAACTACTAACTCTCCCAAACACAACCACCTCTCTTGCAATTTTAAGTAATTACAGCAGGAATTAGGGGTTCAAAAGACTGTAAGTAGAAGATCTAACTTTTCAAAAAGTGAGTTGATAGCTCAGAGGGCCCAAGTGACTTGCTTATTATACCATAAAAGCCAAATGGACACTTTCTCTCCTTCCCCTTCCATTTCTGGAATGCTTGTTCAAAGCTGAGGACTTCCTTTAAAATAAAGTACATTGGAGCTTTACTGCATTCACAGCTTAAAATATCTGTTTTACCAAATATTTTTTTCACACATTCTTTTTAGCATGTTCAAGAAATTCACACTAAAATAAGAATCATGGAAAACCTGTAATAATTTTTTTAAAATATTGGGCTAGCAGGAGGCTTAAGGAGGCTCAAAATTCAGTGCAGCCAGGTGGGGCAAGCTGGCTTCTGAGTGGGAGCCTGAGCAGGCTGCTGGCTGGAGGGGCAGTGCAGGATTCTGAACATTCCAGAGAGCAGAGTAGGTGCCAGCCAATGCTCCTCCCGGAGTTCTCCTAGAACACTCAGGGCTACCATGCAAATGCCTTAAAGGAAGAGTCCGATCCTGACCATCCAACATTTACCCTCTTACAGTAACATTGAATTACCAATTACTTTAATGCCACTTCCCAGAGTTGATCATGTGTAAAAACTAGAACATTCTTCTCATTTTTCTTCAAATGGTAAAACTAAAGTTATTCTTTGTATCTGAGTTTCTAGTTGTTACCCGTAAGCATTTCTAATTAAAAGCTACTTTTATTATAAATGAAGAGATTTTTTGAAGCAAAAACAGAAATATTTGAAACAAACTTTACCTAAATTTAGACCATGAACTTTAAAACTACATTAAATAAGTTTACTACTCTGTACCACAAAACCATTTCGTGGGTGTCAATTCTGTATATAAGGTTTAAAACCTCTTGGACCTTTTAAAATATATAATATATAAATCTGTAAATTATTATACAGATTTTGTCAATATTATTTTGACACATCATGTACCATCCATCTTAAGCAGCAGTATCACCTATCAACTCCTGAAATATCACAATTCCATCAAGTATAGATTCACCCAAAAATTTCATTTTAGATATGAGTGAATATGTTTTCACCATACCCTGTTCTTACATATCAGGTAAGGAGAATTTGATTCCTTTAAGATTAAAAACAAGCATGTTCTCTTCATTAAAAAAGATTAAAGAAAAAAAATCATCACTTCTTAATGATTCATAAACCACTCCTAAGTCTCCTTTTTATTCTACTGTATTTAAAAATTGTTCTTCCTGAAGTTTCAATTTAAAGTCCTCTCTAATTCTTTCCAGCAATTCTGGTTTAAAAATAACATCCAATGCAGTCATTGCTAGAGCCTTGGCTGTTCGCAAAGTGTAGAACTGAGCTTCTTGTGATCCTGCAGCTTTAGTGTACTCTTCAGTATGATTCAAGGCGTTGGATCCAATGTAAAAATATGGATGAATTCCAGGGACCACAAAAGAAACATTTCCAAAATCGGTAGATCCTGAAGTGTCATTCAGCATTGTATCTTCTGAAATGAACTCTATTCCCAGCTTTTCTCCATTCTCCATGTAAGCTTTCCATAGGCTCTTGTTGGGTAGAACATTGTAATAATCATGTGCTCCACCTTTAATTTCTACTGTGCACCCTGTAGCCAAAGCTGCAGATCTGAAGCAATCTTCTGCCTTTTTGGTCAAAACTTGAAGTTCTTTCAATGAGGGTGCACGGAAGTAATAAATTAATTCAGAGTAAGAGGGAATGATATTTGGTTTTACACCACCATTTTTTATTATACCATGAACTCTCCAGGTTGGTTTCATTTGCTGTCTTAACACAGACAAATTGTTGTAGGCAAGAACAGCAGCATCTAAGGCATTGACTCCTTCCCAGGGGTAAGCAGCAGCATGAGATGCTTTTCCATAGTATTTCACAGTCACATCATGTTCGGCCACATCGGGTAGATAAGCAGCATTTTCTTGGGATGGATGGGCCATGAAAACAACATCGAGGTTTTTAAAAGCTCCTGCTTCAATTAGATCAATTTTGCCTCCACCATCTTCTTCTGCAGGGGTTCCCAGGACACTTATCTTCACCCAGGGAGGAGGCCCAGGGAGGCTCTCTAGGGCCCCCCTCAATCCCAGAGCGGCCGCCGCCCCAACCTCGGCTATGAGGTTGTGACCGCAGGCGTGGCCGACGCCGGGCAGCGCGTCGTACTCGCAGAGGAAGCCCAAGTGCAGCGCGCACCGCGTGGCGCTCGGTGTCTCCCATTCTGCGCGAAAGGCGGTCGGCAGCTGATAGTGCGGCTGCACCACCCAGGAGGCGGCCGGCAGCTCCTGCTCGAAGAAGCCCGTCAGCACACGGTGGGCGCGGTGTTCCTCATAGGCCAGCTCAGGCTCGCTCCAGATGGCTTGGCTCAGGGCCCCCAGCCGCTCAGCCGCCTCGTCGATGCGCTCCGCCGCACGCAGTTTCAGCAGCTCCAGCTCTGAGAAGCCATCGCACGCAACCCCGACCGTCGGCCGCTCCCCTTCGGGTTTCATCGTGCCCAGGTCCCGCAACCCTTCAGGACTCCGCCCGCTTGCTCAACCGCACGGAGCGTCCCGCCGCACTTGCTCCTTGCAGGAGCTTTTGAATACAATGTTTCTATATAGACAGTTGTGCTGGACAACTTTGGGTTCTCTCTTTCTCATGAAAGCTTTAATAATTCTCGTTTTTTTTTAAGAAATGTAGACACATTTCTCTTTTATCAAAGTTGTTGAATTTGTAGGCCTAAAGCTGTTCATAATCTTTCCTTATTTTTGTATTCTTAAAGTTCATAGGCTCTCCAGTGATATCCTGATTTTTACTTTCTAATGTATTATATTGTGATCAGAGAATATAGTTTGTAAATTAAAATCCTTTTGGTTTTTTTGGTACTTGTTTTGTGGCTCAGACTAAGGTTGTGTCTTAAAAGTATTCTTTGCAAGCTGGGCCTGATGGCACACACCTGTAATCCCAATGGCTTGGGAGGCTGAGGCAGGAGGATTGAGAGTTCAAAGCAATTATTCTTCCTGGTACCCTGGAAACCAATGAAAATTGGAAAATTGTCCTGCTGTTTGGGTGGAATGTTCTGAAAATTGAGAGGAATGTTGAGATCTCTAACAATAATTGTGTATTTTTCCTGTTTGTTTATACTAGCTTTTTCCTTCATATATTTGGCACTCTTTAGGAGCGTAATGTTGAAGATTACTATGTGCTCTTATGAATTGACACCTTTCTCCCTAAAGGACCTTCTTTATTCCTGATATGATGGTATCTGCCTAGAAGTCTACTTTGCCTCATAAACAAGAAATTGAGAGTAGCATCCCTAGTAATAGGACTGAGTGACATCATCATATACCTCCTGCCATGATACATGGAATAGGTACTTGACACCTAATCACTTAGTGACAAGGAGTGCTTTGTTCTTGAGCACCTTCTATATATTATGGATGGATCCAGCACCCTCATATCTTCATGTCCCATCCTCCAGACCACTCTGCCAGTGGTGGAGGTGATGAAATTGATGATGAGATCCTCAAGTGGGGCATTCCTTGCCCAGTGGAGAACCCTAGATGGAGATACCAGAGTCTGACTTCAAAGCTCTGTTGGTTCTGTTGGCCTGTTCACAGTGCTCTGCCTAAGGTGCTGAGCTGTGGGCTCATGGTGCCTTTTCCTTGGGTGAAATAAATATTTTCTTCAGAAGGGGAAGTCTCACAAGCGTGTCTTATGCTTGCTTCTCAGCTGAAATTAATCTGTGTAAATCTCATGGGGGCTCATCTTGGTCAGCAGTGCGGAGCAGAGGTCAATTAATTGCCTCAAATGGTGTCTGGCTGATCTTTTGCCTTCAAGAGCCAGACAGTTGTACCTTCCCCCACAAACATCATCTGCAGTGTCCTTGGAGTTTTCCCATGTTCCCTAGAAAAGGGGCTGTTTTCCCAGGTTCACTGTTTCTAAGGAGTGGCTGAATGGTATTTCTTCTAATCAAGCCAACTACACTCCTTGTCAATGCTTGAATCATAGCTTCTCAGTCACAGTAGGCTTACACAGGAGTTTATGTTACTGACAGCACCTATAACACCAGTGTTTGTGGTACACAGCACATTTCAAATACGTGGACTAGGTGGAATGTCCCCATGCACAGATGAGGAACTGTGCTTCAATGGGATGTGTCACCAGTATGGCATCACTCAGCTAGGAAGAATAAGATCAGGATAGGGCCCAGGCCTTCTGACTACAAATCCATTACTTGGACCATGCTCAATCCTGCTTTACTTGGGATCCTGGAATAGTCATCCCTCCCATAATGTTCTGGACCAATCCTTCTGTAGAAACTGCTGCCTCCTGAGCTGCCTCTAGGTTTATTGTTTTATTTTTTTATCACCAAAACTTTCAAACATACATGAAAGCATGGTGAGATATGTTTCCACGTACCTGCCCCTGCACACACTTCAGTAGTTATCACTACCTCTGGATTGCATGTTTGACAGTTTCAACATGTAGCACTAAAAGATAAAGCTGTTTCACTATTTGCTCTTTACTTACTCTTTTACCTTTCTGTTTAAGAGTTTGCTTGAATCAAATACAGATAAATGCCACACATTGTAGTTTTTGAGCAGTGTCTTTGTTTATTCCTCTTTTTTCCTTCTTATTTATTTATTTTGGTACCAGGGATTGAGCCTGGGGTGCTTTACCACTGAGCCATATCCACAGCATATTTTTGGCTTTTGAGACAGGGTCTTCCTAAGTTTTTCAGGGCTGTACTAAGTTGCTGAGGCTGGCTTTAAACTTGAAATCTTCCTGCCTCAGCCTCCCAGGTCGAGCTCCTGGGATTATAAGTGTGCTCATTTTTATTGTTATTATTTATTTATTTGGGGGATGGTGCTGGGGATTGAACCCAGCCAGGGCCTTGTGAATGCTAGGCAAGCACTCTACCAACTGAGCTATATCCCCATCCCCATCCCCTTTTTCATTTATGATTTTTATTTGATATATATAAATACACACACATATAAAATATGTACAAATATTTGTGTGTGTATACACACACACACACACACATATATATATATATATATATATATATATATATATATATATATACATATAGTACATACATATATAGTATGTAGTTGTAGGATGTAATACCTTTATTTTGTTTTTATTTGTTTTAATTTTATTTGGTGCCAGGGATCAAACCCAGTGCCTCACACATGCCAGGTGACCACTCTACCACTGACCCACAGCCCCAGCCCTCATTTATTTTTAAATAAATAATTCAAATACAAACATTGTGTGTGTCTGTAATTTACAGCTTACATGTGGTTTTGAGGTGTATATGCATACATATATACACATATATGTAATCTTGTCATGTGATTCTTTCTGGAAGTATCCCTGTTCTCTGATGGCAGAACATGAACTAATAGTTCCACTGAGAAACACTTTTCCACCTGCAACTGTGCCTTGACCTCATGTCTTTTAGGAAATTTGTGGGGAGTCTGTATTGTTCTCTGATCTTGCGGACTTGGGTTCTGAGAACCCAAGGACTTCTACCTGTCTGACCTGTAGTTTGATTGGCAGCTGGAGCTTGATGGTTAACACTGGAAATGGGACTTTGTCAAACGTACTTCATGGAAGCCTGAAGATACATTAGGCTTTCAATGGTAGGTTGTAAGTATATTTGTGTGTGTGTGAGGGAGAGAGGCAGACCAACCTTTCATTACACTGAAATATTAAGACATGAGACTTAAATAATGTGGATTTCAATTAAGCATTTTGCAGAATCAGATTACGAATGCCACAAAAGTCTCCCATGGTGAAGATGAGTTGCTGAACACTAACTCATGCGTTCAGTAGACATCACCTGCATACCTCCTTGGGCATTGAGCTTTGGTGATTTCAGGTGGAATGAAGAGCTCATCCTTGGGTTCGGTGCACAGTCATAGACACTACATAGGGCAGAAAATTTTTGATGTTCTGGGTAAACATCCAATGACAGACCACCCTGCCTTTCTTCCTAAAATCTTTTTTCTTTTGCTACCTTTCTGGCCATCCATCCAACCTGCCATCACTGGTGAAGAGGCAGCTCATTCAGCCTACTTTTTTCTAAGATGGCTTTCCCTCTCCAGTGCTGTCATGGGATCCTATATTATTTCTCTCATGGGTCTCTCAGTTCTGGTCTCAAGACTATAAGTCCTGGGGGTGACTGTGTTCCAGCTTGTCACTGCTAATCACTTTCATCTTTGGGAACCTTGTATTTAGGATGAAATTGGCTATAGTGCTTGGGCTGAGTTCAGGGGTTCCTAAGCTCTACTCTGAGCCCCAACACTTGCTGCATTTTTTATCAGTGAGAGGAAATAGGTGCTGATGAAACCTGCATTGTGGAGGTGATGTGAGGAGGCAGCATACAGTATGGGGATGCTCAGTGCATGTGGAAGTATGACAGCAGGACTTGCTTCCATGAACGTGACAGCTAAGACCACTATTACTTATTGATAACCCAAAATGCCAACATGGATGAGAACAGATCGAAGCCTCGGGCTAATGAAGAGTGTGGCATGTGAGCAAGAGAAAGGTGGAAGGACAAAGCCACGTGGCCAGTGATCACCTAGTGCTTATTCTGCACTACAATCTGGTGGACAGTGTCCACTGGCATTTCCAGGGACCCCACAGGAGTGGGCCAATGGCCAAGGTCAATAGAAAAAGGCATATTCTTACCCACATGCAGTAGACTCTGGCAGAAGGGCCTGGTCCTACCTGCCATGTATACAAGCTTTAAATTCAACCCCAGGGCCAGAGAGATGGTGATTCTAATATATTTCCCCAGTAGGCTCTCTGGGTGCAGTGGCAGTAGTGAAAGGAACAATCAGCAGAGTGAGCTTGCCCATACCTGGCCTGGCTACCCTTGAACCATGAAAGCCTTCATCCTAAGCCTCTTTTTCTCCAGTGTAAATTGCCAGGATTTGGCATGCTTATGCAAAGTAGAAAATATGTCATAAGCCACGGTCTTCCTCAGGTTCCAACGGCACCCACTGTGCCTCTCCTCTCTGGTGTCATATTCACATTGACCTTCCCTTTGTTCTCCGGTAGGACTGATGTGTATGACTGCAAGTCTTCCCATGACACAGTAGTCCTTCTGACAGATGCCTCAGAACACCACTCCTGCAGTGTTGTTGGGCTTCCCAGGACAAGCTGTTCAGGCTGGGGTTGGCCTCAGTGCAGCCCAAGAGTCTTCTTTACCATCCTGGGGGAGGTTCTTATCGCACATCACAGGCAATTAACAGGGCACGACATACCGTATAAGCACAATTAAGTCTTCTGTTCTCATTGACTTTATTTTTTTTTTCAGGTCTTGTGCTTTCTTTTTTTTTTTTTAATTTTTCATTGTTGGTTGTTCAAAACATTACATAGTTCTTGATATATCATATTTCACACTTTGATTCAAGTGGGTTAAGAACTCCAATTTTTACCCCGTATACAGATTGCAGAATCACATCAGTTACACATCCATTGATTTACATATTGCCATACTAGTGTCTGTTGTATTCTGCTGCCTTTCCTATCCTCTACTATCCCCCCTCCCCTCCCCTCCCCTCCCCTCCCCTCTTCTCTCTCTACCCCCTCTACTGTCATTCATTTTTCCCCCTTGTATTATTTTCCCCTTTCCCCTCACTTCCTCTTGTATGTAATTTTGTATAACCCTGAGGGTCTCCTTCCATTTCCATGCAATTTCCCGTCTCTCTCCCTTTCCCTCCCACCTCTCATCCCAGTTTAATGTTAATCTTCTTCTCATGCTCTTCGTCCCTACTCTGTTCTTAGTTACTCTCCTTATATCAAAGAAGACATTTGGCATTTGTTTTTTAGGGATTGGCTAGCTTCACTTAGCATAATCTGCTCTAATGCCATCCATTTCCCTGCAAATTCTATGATTTTGTCATTTTTTAATGCAGAGTAATACTCCATTGTGTATAAATGCCACATTTTTTTTATCCATTCGTCTATTGAAGAGCATCTAGGTTGGTTCCACAGTCTTGCTATTGTTCTCATTGACTTTAAATACTAATGTTTGTTTGGTTGGTTTGTGTACCAGGGATTGAACTCAGGGGCTGAGGCTGGCTTTAAACTATCTTCCTGCCTCAGCCTCCCGAGCCACTGGGATTACAGGCCTGCGCCACCACACCTGGCTCTTATTTAATTTTTTTGAACAGAAAATGATTTTAATTAATTTGCATTGGCTATATTCCGTTGGCCAAACCTAGCATTAGAAGCAGAAAAAGGGAGGCTTGTCCTGCCCAAGTTAGGAGGGTGCTGCCATTTCTGTGTATTGGTGTGGTTATATTGTAGTTAAGAATTGGGGCCATCAATGCTATCTGCCCCAAGGAAGTGTTTTTCTATCTAGCTTATTTTTTTCTCTATTTAGTTCTTTCTCATAAACTTCTATTAAATGTTACCTTAGGAAAGGTTGACATAGTCTTCAATAAAAATATTGTTATCTATTCCCTCCAATCTCCATGTCTATCACTCTGCCATTTATTTACTCCCAAGTCCTGACCACAATATTATATTATTGGGTCTATAGTTTGTCTCACTAAGCAAAACATGAGCTCCCCAAAGACAAATTTGCTTCTGTCCTGTCCTACAAGATCCTGAATGAATGAACTGTGTATCTGTGGGTCTGGGGAAAATTTTTCAGATAAAGACAAATTCCATGTCTTTCAGCTTGGGAACTCCATTTTGAAAATGCCAGAATGTGCATCCCAAATGTACTTGGAGAAGCTGGGTTCAGGTTCAGGATGAATTTCTAACCACAGTCCTGTGTACTTATCAGTTTTTCAATTGTGGCATATGTGCTTCCACCTTCCGTTCTGTTCTGGCTTGGGCAATGAGCATGATTGGCTCTCTGGAAGTCGGCATACTTGCCTTTCTCCTAGAGGAGAGAATCTATGGTGGATTCAGAATCTTTATCTATGAGAAGTCCTCTTTTGCCTTGAGTGAGGGATGGGATTCTCCTTCCTTAACTGTGCCAGGTCTTTGGGTACAGAAATGGTAGGAAAAATACGAGATCCAGGGCTGGGGCTGGGGCTCAGTGGCAAAACACTTGCCTCGTACATGTGAGGCTATGGGTTCGATTCTCAGCACCAAATAAAAATAAATAAACAAAATAAAGATATTGTGTCCATATATATTAAAAAAGAGAGAGAGAGAGAGACCAAAAGAAATTCAAACACAGGGAAGGCTTTATTGGAGATTTTGCCGGATAAGCAAGAAGATGCATTTCTGACTGAAATCCTGCCAGGCTGACCTTGAGTAAAGGGAACTGGTTTTATTTTTGTGTATTTGTTGTGGGGCAGGGGTGGGGGTGGGGGGAGGGCCGGGCGCCTAGAGTCTAGGGTTTTCATTCCGTTGGGGCATAGTTTCAAAAGGTGTTTCCTTTTCCTGTGCTAACATTTAAGGCTTTGGTGATCTGGCAGTCAGCTTGGAGCCTGGGAACAGTTAGATTCCTTCTGCTAGTATAAAATTTTGAGTAACAATTGAAAGTGTGAGCTTACCTTCAGTCTGAAGCAACAGTGCCTCAGTTCATTTCTCTAGCTCATCCCTGGAGACTGTATGGTAAGTCATTCTGGTTTTAAGAAGCAGTTGGTTTTCTTAATTTTCTTTTCGTTTGTAATGAAGATTAAACTTGGACTGGGCCTGGTGGCGCAGCCTGTTATCCCAGCGGCTTGGCTTGGGAGGCTGAGGCAGGAGGATCACGAGTTCAAAGCCAGCCTCAGAGACTTAATGAGGCCCTATGAAACTTAACAAGACCCTGTCTCTAAATAAAATATTGAAAAGCCTGGGGATGTATGTGGTTCAGTGGTTAAGTACCCCTGGGTTCAATCCCTGGTATCCCCGCCCCAAAAAATAAATAAATAAACTTGGTATTATTCCACTGAGCGACATCCCCAGTCATTGTTATTTTTAATTTTGAGATGGTGTTGTGCATAGGCAAGACTTCCCAGAAGGAGTTCGCTGGCCCCCTGCACATGCTCTTTCACCTACTGTAGCCTATGCCTGCACCTTCCCAGTGGAGAGAGGGACCAGCTGGGCCTGGCCAGGCCTCTGACGCAAGGGCCCGGTACCTCATGTGTGTGCAGCGGCGGTGGCGCTCCATCACACGCCGAGGTAGCGGACCCGTTGCCCCTCGCCCACTGAGAGTGGCTCGCGGCCGGTTCTAGTCTCGAGCCACAGCCGCCAGGCAGTTCCAGCTTGTCTCCTAGTGTGGGGCAATCCATTCCTGCTGTCTCTGGCTTTGCTGTCCCCGCTATGGTGCCCTCCCCATGCCATAGAGTCTGGGTGCAAACCTCGGGTCCAGTGGCATACGTGAGGGGGTCAGTGGAAGATGGGGGTGTGGTGTGACTCGGTGGTGGTGGTACAGGCCCCCATCCCCGTGGCACAGTTAGGGTTGTCGGGTGTTCCACGTGGAACCTCGCTGGCCGCCCGACGCACTGCCCACTGTGCCTGGGTCTTCCTGTAGCGAACGGGTAGTATTGCAGGGGAAGGGCCCGGGCTGACCTCAACTCCACTAGATTCCTGACCATCCCTTCAGTTCAAGTCGCTTGTTCGGCTTCGCGCCATGGGGAGGTGGGAACACCTGGGAGCCCGTGGAGCTATTCCAGGCCGCTGGATTGTGGTGCCGGGCGTGCACCGTCGTGAAACCTTCCCATCACCACTGGGTTCTGTTCTGTATGCCTTGTCTGCTGGCCATCCAGGAAACAAGCTCTCCCTCCCCGCTCAAGAGGAGGAAGATCCAGTGCCATGCCAGGAAGGGATGTGGTGGGGACATTCGGCCTCTCCCCACACACAAAGAACGATTCTGCGGTGGATCACTTGGCTTCTGCATCCACAAAACATGCAGCTAGCTGCAAAAATTGATGTGACTTGCAGAACACAATCGCCTGGGAGTTGCACTTACCCTCCCAGAAGGTCATTCCTCTGAGGCTTTTCTCCAGGGCCGGCCTCGGGCGCCACTTGCTGGGAGAAGTGCATGTTAGAGAAAGCACAGCTCTGTGTCCTGGTCACCATTGGTCTCCTTTCCCTGCTCCTGCTGCCTGCAGGCCACTGACTTGTGCACCCCCACCCCTGCGGCTCCTGTGGCCACCACAGCCTGCCTGCCCTGCCAGAGTGGGGCTGGTAGCCTGGAAGGAGGCACCCGGGAATGCTTGATGATGGGGGACCTGTGTAGGGTGCTGCAGAGAGCCCTTCCTCCTTGGAAACAGGATGCGGCTGCTCTCGCCAGCGACATTCTTTGCAAGCTTGTGGGGAACCTGGCTCTAAACCTGCTTCTGTGTAGGGATTTAGTAGGTAGCAGAGCACCTCCCTCACTGGTATCTATTGAAAGTTATCCCTCCACACAAGGGTGTGTGTGTGTGTGTGTCTGTCTGACTTTGTCTCTCTTTTGCCGCCTGTGCTCATTGCCAGCGCTTCCAACTGTCTTTACACACTGCCCTTGGTCCCCCTGGCTGGTGTTTGAGGGGTGCACCCCTGTCCCCACCTGGAGGGGCCTGGCAGATTCCCAGGCTGGGACCAAGTCTGGGGAGGGGAGGAGAGCAGCTGGGTTCTCCATGTCTTGGCCCTCGCCTTCCCAGCCAATGAGGCTGGAAGAAGAGAGGGGCCCTGGCCAGAGCAGGTGCTCCTCTTCCCTCCAGGCTCTAGGGCACATTTTTCCTCCTGGGAGAGAGGTCCACCAACTGTCCCGGCTTGAACTTCCTTTTTCTTCTCCTTTTCCATCTGTCTGTCTTCTCCTCCTCCTATCTTTTTTTCTTTCTCTCTTCCCTCCCTCCTCTCCCAGGTCTTTTCATACTCATTTTTTAAAGGTACTTTTTTAGTTATAGCTTGATTTAGAATGATTGTACAAGTATTTCCCATTCTTATTTTTACATAGGATAATTATTTCGGATCCCTTCCACTGTCTTTCCTTTTACTCATTTTTAATCAGATACATTAAATCATTACTTTCCTGCCTCTGGACCTTTCTTTTTAGGGTGGGCAGTACTTGGGATGGAACCTCAAAGCCACAGGGGGCGCTCGTGGGTATTTCTTTTGTGTGTTTGTTGTTTTTTCCTTTTTTAACTACTTCTGTATCCCCTTCCTTCCTTCCTTCCTTCCTCCCTCCCTTTCTTATATCTTATAGATACTTCCTTACCCTTCTCCCCTGGACTCATCTCCTCTGTCTCCTTGTCTGTCTCTCCTCTCTCCCTCTCCTCTTTCTCTCCTTTCTTTCTCTCTCCCTCCCTCCCTTCACTTTTGCTTAGGTGGTTTTTTTTTTTTTTTTTTTTTTTTTGTTTTGTTTATCTACTCTTATCTCCCACCCCGCATCGTCACTTATGGTGGGGAACTATGTAGTGTGGGACTGATTATGTGTTTATATGGCCTTCTCTCTCTCTCTCTCTCTCTCTCTCTCTCTCTCTCTCTCTCTCTCTCTCTTCCTATCTGTTCCTCCCTCTCTCCCCCTTCCTTCCTTCTTTTCTTTTCATTTCTTTCCCAGGGTTGCCTGACCACTGGGTCACATCCCCAGTCCTCTTCATTTTTATTTATTTTGAGAGAGGGTATCCCTAAATCGCTGATGCTGGCATTAAACTTGCCATCCTCCTACCTCACCCTGAAATTACAGGTAGAATTGTGGATGTATGCCACCACACCTGCCCAGGTAGCTCCATTTGTACTTTCCTGATGGAACCCATACACATCTTGAACTAACTGTGGTTCCTCTCTTCTCCATTCTCTTCCCTTTTATTTGGTATCTTTATTTCTTTCTTAATGGGGTGGGGCACATTTCTTGCTTTCCTCTCCTTTCTTTCTTTGCCATGGGAAACTCTCTTTTTGCTTGCCTATTCAAAAGTGAGGTCTGTCTAGGTTGCCCAAGTGTTTCCCGTGCCTCAGCATGTCTTGTGAGTAGCTGGGGCCGTGGGTGCTAGACTCAATACACTGTTCCACCGATCTGATTTTTGACTGCTCTTATTGTTCTGTTCCAGAATATTCGGCTCTCCTTTCTTCTTCTTCTTCAAAAAATGTGGCATCACATGATATGTGACCAGGTTGGAGGCATCGGGATTTTTTTTTTCCTCCACAGCTGCCAAACATGCAGTAGGACACATCTGTACCTCCCACACTGGAGGATCTCTAAAGGACCTTCAAAGAAAATACAAAATAGAAGAAGTGAATCCTAGAGATTCTTCCCATGAGATCCCTCTCTTTCTTCCACTCTTTTCTTCGGAAAAATGAAAATCCAGGTTTAAATAAATAAAAACAGAAATTTGAAACACAGACTGGATTCTCTAGGTGCCAAGTAAGTCTGCAGATAAAATTAGGTCAATCCTCCATGGATCCCAGAACAAATCGGCAGGTACTCAATGCCCTGCCTTCATGCCCACACCAGACCAAAGCCCCTCCCTCTAAGGTCTTCCCAGTCCACTACTCCTGGACACCTAACCTGCCCTGTTCAACCCCGCCTGGAATGGGACATATGGCACATATGCTGTCACATTTTTCCAGGTTGGGTTGGGTTTGGTCCCAGGGGAACAGGACAGAGAGTAGGAGATTTTTTTGTTGTTTTTTCTTTGTATTGGTGACAGGCACATCTATCCAATCCAGCTGGAATGTAGGGTGGGATAGGGTAGGGTGGGGTGGATATAGAAGGGAACAGCAGTGTCCTGAACCAGGAAACCCAGAGTAATTCCTTCAGAAAATGGGTGGAGGGAGGAAGAGAGGGAGAAAGTGGATGTTCCGGTGGGGGAGGGGCAAAGTGTAGGAATGGGCGGTGTTTACAATTTCAATACACACTGTTTATAAATACAGCATCAAAGCAGGGACATAACAGAGTGGTGGAAAGCAATCTAACAAGAATGTGAGTTTCCCTCCCTCCCTCCCTCCCTCCCTTCCTTCCTTCCTTCCTTCCTTTTGTTGAAATGATTTAACCAAGGATTGAACTCAGGCCCAGCAGGCCCTATTCTGTGTTTTATTTAGAGACAGGGTGTCACTGAGTTGCTTAGCGCCTCGTGTTTTGCTGAGGCTGGCTTTGAAATTGCCATCTTCCTGTCTTAGCTTCCAGAGTCCCTGGGGTTACAGGTGCCCGGCTCCCTATCTTAATAAAATGCAAAAATAGGGCTGGGGAGGTGGCTCCATGGTCAAGGCCCCTGAGTTCAATCCTTGGTAACCCACCCCCCCACACCACCCACCCCCCCCAAAAAAAAAAAGAAAAAGTAGGGCAGGAAATATGGGTCAGTGATTGAGTGCCCCTGGGTTCCATTCCTCCTACCAACACTTCTGAGCTGCTGAGATGACTAGCATCCAGCTGCATTATACTCTTAACTTTGAGGAGGCAGTCTAAGATGTGGACTGGTTTTTGTGGTTTGTGAAATTTCTCTTGTTATGCTCAAATTCAGGACCCCCAAAGACCACCAGACACCAAGATCGATGTAAGCAGCAAAGAGGTGTTTATTGCGAGCTAGCTCGGTCCTCCGCACATACATAGCAACTGGTGATACTGAGAGGCCCCGAGCCCAGGGTTTGCAGCACTTTTGTACACTCTTTGGGGAAGGCAGGTGCTGGGAGCCATTAGCCAAGTAGGTATGACAATTTCCTTGCTAGCGTACCCCATGTTGCTGACATGTTGCAGCGACATTGAATGTAGGTGACCTTGCTCAAGGACCAAGGCAGATTAGGGTGTTCCCGGTTTTAAGATAATCGTGTTTAGGGCGTTCCCAGTTTAGGTTCCAGGTTTAAGGTTTAAGATTATTCCTGCTGGGAATAGGGCGTATCCTGCTGCCTGAGTTCCCCTTGAGTTCTCACGGGATTCAGACAGTATATTTTGGAGATAGATGCCCAGTGGAGGGGGATTTGGGAAAGAGAGAACGTGGATTTGGGCAGAGAACGTGGATTTCCCCAGAACGTGATTGTAGACGGCTGGTGTGAGTTCGGGAATAAAGAGTTGCTGTTTGAATCTACAAGCTGTGTGGTGGCTCGTGATTGTGTGCCCAGCCAGACTGCGGCATTTGTGCCCAGCCAGACTGCGGCATTTGGCGGCCCGTGCGGGGAACTTCTGAAGCTTAGAGGTAAGTGAAATTGCTCGCCCCTGAGGAAGAGCGAAAGAATGGGTGACCAATTCAAAAAACAATGTGTTATTGTTTTGATTTATCTTGTTTTTGTTTCAAGCTGCCTATCCCTAGAAATTTCTCAGGCAAACTGGAAAAAATGGTTGACTAAAGGTTTGAAGTTTGTCGGCCCTGAGGAAGAGAAAATTGATACAATGATTTTTTATTCCGTTTTTGTTTCATTCAATTTCGGCTTTGTTTTGTGCTATCTTATTGGGTTGCGTTATCTTTATAGTAGATTAGAAATTAGTAAAAAACAAACCGAAAAGATGTTAAGTAAATTGTTAGAGGTTCAGACCATGGAGAAAGACATTTTAGATCAAGCAAAAGAGAAGGTCTCTCGAGCTAGTCAGACAGAGGAAGAAAATTTAAAGGAAAAGGGGTTGTTAGGAAAAAGGCCACAACAGGAGGCTGTTACTAACTCCGTTTTATCACAAGAGGGCGTAATTCAACCAACAGCCCCACCGATGGAGACAGCTGAGTGGCCCTCAAACCCCGTAGTTGATAAATGGGATCCTGAGACAGGACCTCAAAGATTAGCATGCCCTGTACTTGAACAGGCAGGAGGGCAGCGAATTCACCGTGCATTAGATTTTAAAACAGTGAAGCAGTTAAAGGAGGCTGTAACAACCTATGGTCCCCAAGCTCCCTTCACGGTAAGCATGGTTGAGTCCATTACTAACTTGGACATGACGCCAGCAGATTGGGCTAGCATGTGTAAATCTGTACTAAATGGAGGACAATATTTGTTATGGAAGGTTGCCAATGAGGAATTTTGCACGGAGACAGCTAGGCGAAATGCAGCAGCCGGTTACCCTCAAAGAAATCTAGATATGTTGTTAGGAAAAGGACCTTATGAGGGTCAACGGCAACAAATTGAATATGATCCTGCTATATATGCACAAATTGCTGCAGACGCAGTTAGGGCATGGAAGACTTTACAAGGACATGGAGATTTACAAGGTCAGCTATCTAAGGTAATACAGAGAGCTAATGAACCTTACGCTGACTTTGTAGATAGGCTAATTCAAACGGCTGCCAAAATTCTTGGGGATACAGAACAAGCAATGCCATTAATAAAACAACTGGCTTATGACCAAGCAAATCGTTGCTGCAGAGAGGTTATTAGACCATGGAGACATGAAGATTTAAACACATATATTAAATTATGTAGAGATATTAATGAACAAGGGCAAGTCTTGGCAGCTGCAGTACAACAGGCTTTAGATGCCAGGCCAAAAACATGCTATGATTGTGAACAAACAGGACATTTTAAAAGGAATTGCCCCATAGGAGGAGGGTTTAACAAAACTAGGTATCAAAGGAATAGAATACCGGGTATTTGCCCACGATGCCGTAGAGGGAGACATTGGGCTAATGAATGCCGTTCTCAAACCACCATAGAAGGTACTCCCTTATCAAAAAACGAACAAAGACCAGGTATTTATCCAAGATATCGTGGAGAAAGGCATCAGGCTCCATTGCCAAAAAACGGACAGGGGGGCCCAATGCTCCGGGGCCCACAACCACAAATATACGGGGCAGTGGAGGATCCCAGCAACACCATCAGGGTAGTGCCCAGGACACATTGTCCATTAAATCCCTCATCAGACAAACCCGAGGGAGCGCAGGGTTGGACATCTGTGCCTCTGCCAGAGCAGTATTAACTCCAGAGATGGGAGTTCAAATCATTCCCACAGGAGTAAAAGGACCTCTTCCCCAAGGAACAGTAGGCTTATTACTGGGACGTAGTTCATCTACATTAAAAGGACTTATGATAAGTCCTGGGGTAATTGATCCCGATTATGTAGGTGAAATAAAAATTATAGCTAGTTCTCCAAGAGGTATATCAGTAATTTCACCTGGAGATAGAATAGCACAGTTGTTAATAATACCCAGCCTACATAATAAATTTCCTAGTCATAGTGTAGAAAGAGGTTCCAGGGGATTAGGCTCCACAGGTGTAGATTGGGCTATGTTGTCTTTAAATTTAGATTCTCGCCCAATGCTAAAACTAAATATTCAAGGTCATGAGTTTAATGGGCTACTGGACACAGGAGCTGACCTTAGCATCATATCTCGTCAAGAATGGCCAAAACATTGGCCATTACAACAAGCCACTCAAACGCTTCGAGGCCTAGGAGTGGCGACTAATCCCCATAGAAGTTCTATGATATTAGATTGGAAGGATCCTGAAGGATGTGAAGGAACTATACAGCCATATGTATTGGATCATCTTCCTATAAATTTATGGGGACGAGATGTCCTAGATCAATTAGGTTTGACGTTAACAAATAACATCAATCCTAATGCGCCCACTACTAGGGCTAGACAAGGCTTTAGGAAAGAAAAAAGATTAGGAAAACAAGGGCAAGGTATAGCAGCACCAGTACAAATAGATCAAGGAACAGACAGACATGGGTTGGATTTTCAGAAAGGGCCACTGAGACAATCAAAATTACTTGGAAATCAGAAAGACCAGTGTGGGTTCCTCAGTGGCCCCTGACTAAAGAAAAGACACAAGTAGCCCATGATCTGGTCAAACAACAATTAGCGGAAGGACATATACAACCTTCTGTATCTCCCCATAATACTCCCATTTTTGTCATCAAAAAGAAGTCTGGTAAATGGAGATTATTGCAAGATTTAAGAGCCATTAATAATGAGATGGTTATTATGGGACCTGCTCAATCAGGGATTCCTCAATTGTCTGCTTTGCCAAAAACCTGGCATGTTTTAGCTATAGATATTAAAGATTGTTTTTTTTCAATTCCAATTCATCCCGAGGATAGTCCACGTTTTGCATTTACTATCCCTGCATTAAATCATGAAGGTCCTGATCAGAGATATGAATGGAAAGTACTCCCTCAAGGGATGGCTAACAGTCCAACTATGTGTCAAATATATGTTAACAAAGCAATCCAGCCACTTAGAAATCAAAATCCTGAACTACAAATATTTCACTATATGGATGATGTATTATTGGCACATAAAGATAAAAACATATTGCTGGAATGTTATGCCACACTTACAAACTTATTAAAAAATTATAGAGATAGCAATAGATAAAGTACAATTAAATTTTCCAATTAATTATTTAGGAGTTCTATTATCCTCAACCATGGTCCGTCCACCAAAAATTCAAATACGAGTAGATCAACTCAAATCACTTAACGACTTTCAAAAGTTATTGGGAGACATAAATTGGATAAGGCCTTATCTAGGTATACCAACAGGAGAGTTGGGACCTTTATTTGATATTCTAAAAGGTCCATCAGATCCAAATTCACCCCGCATGTTAACTCCTAAAGCAAGAAAGGCATTAAAAATTATTGAAACATATATGGAAAATATGCATTTGGATAGAATTGATATAAGTTTGCCTTTATTATTTATTGTACTACCAACAAAAAATATTCCTACAGGAGTATTTTGGCAAGAAGGTCCATTATTGTGGATACATTTATCTTATTCTCCTAACACTATTCTTACTAGGTATCCTGAGGCTGTAGGACAATTAATACTCAAAGGAATAAAAGCAGCGAAGGGAGTGTTTGGAATTTCTCCCAATAAAATTATTACTCCATATACTATGGATCAAATTGATGAGTTAGCTAATGAGTTAAATACTTGGGCAATAATCATGTGTAAATCTAATGTTACATTTGATAATCATTTACCATCTAATCCTTTGTTGTCTTTTTGGTCTAAGCATCCTGTAGTTTTTCCTAAAATGACAAGAAAAACACCTATCATGAATGCTCCAAATATTTTCACTGATGGGTCTAATAATGGTACAGCAGCAGTAGTTACCCCAGATCAAACTTTTACATTTTTAGTACCCAAACAATCAGCTCAAAAGGTAGAGCTTAATGCAGTTTTACAAGCTTTTTTGATGTTTAAAGATTCTGTATTTAATTTATTTTCTGATAGTCAGTATGTAGTTAATGCTATAGTATCTCTTGAAGATGCTGGTAGGATTTCCCCTTCTTCTACTGTTTTCTCTTTGTTTTCCACTATACAAAGTCTAATCTGGGACAGAAAAGATCCATTCTTCATAGGACATATTAGGGCACATACAGGATTGCCTGGAGCCCTTAGTTTAGGCAATGATTTAGCAGATAAAACTACACATGACATACATATTTTCTCTACATTTGAAGAAGCTACAAATTTTCATAAAAGGTTTCATGTTAATGCTAATACTTTACAAAAGCGTTTTAAAATAACTAAGGAACAAGCCAGACATATAATAAAACAATGTCAAAATTGTGTGACATTTTTACCACAAGTTAATCTTGGAGTCAATCCTAGAGGACTGATACCTAACCATATTTGGCAGATGGACGTCACACACTTGCCAGAATTTGGAAAATTAAAATATTTACACGTTACAGTCGATACTTCTTCTGGATTTTTGATGGGCTCCCTTCATGCCGGAGAAAAAACTAAAGATGTTATAGCTCATTGCTTACAAAATTTTGCCACTGTGGGCGTTCCTAAACAGTTAAAAACTGATAATGGTCCTGGCTATACCTCTACCTCTTTTAAACAATTTTGCTCATCATTTGGTATTACTCATATAACAGGAATCCCATACAATCCACAGGGACAAGGCATAGTTGAAAGAGCTCATCAAACTATTAAAACATACTTATTAAAGCAAAAAGAGGGAATTGGAAGGGGGTATATATCCCCCAAAGATAAACTTAAAATAACGCTTTTTACTCTAAACTTTTTAAATTTGGATTCATCAGGACTTAGTGCTGCGGAAAGGCATATGTATCCAAAAAATGTACATAAGCCTAAAGTACTTTGGAAAGATATTCTAACAGGACAATGGAAAGGTCCTGACCCAGTGATTGTCTGGAGTCGGGGGTCTGTTTGTGTTTTTCCACAGGGAGAACAGCAGCCCATTTGGATTCCAGAGAGATTAACTAAAACAGTCTCTACAGATCGAAAAGAAGATGATTTGACTCAAATCCATAACAGCTGATATCCAGAACTCCAGCTTGGCCATTCTTACATCTGCGACAGTGATTAACCAGGATGCTTTTTTCAATAGCTATTTTATTATTGCATTTTTCCACATCATAAGGTTCTATTTTTATTTTTTGAGCTCATACAAACCTAGGTTAATGTTTTTCTGATCAGTTTTATTTTTTGACTGTGGAGTTTTTAAACATTGCAATGGAGATTTCACCCAGGTAAAGCTACAAGGCCTTTACTATTTTCTTATGTGTTGTACGTTTGTGTACACTCTTGTGTTTTGTGTTGTATGTCTGTATGTGCGTATGTCCATATTTCTTATATGAGGAGCGCTCATGAAAAAATGGATCCAAATTATTATTATTATTTTTTTATTCACGTGATTTAAATGGTTTAATTTAAATTAGGTAAACAGCTGTTAAGGATTGTTTTTAAAGTAGGTTAACAGATCTGTTTGTTTACTTTCACCTTTCCTTTTCATTATATTTAATAATTCTTTTCAGGATAATGTCTCTTTAGCATCATTGCCAGAATTCCTATCTCCATCCCAGTGCCGGTGAAGAACTCAACAAGTAATGCTCAATCAAAGAGTCAACTTACTTTGGGAGGAAACGGATTTTGGGAGGAAATGGACATATTGATAGATTCCTCTGCTTTGAACTGCTTGCAGAACTTGCCTGGACTATGTAACTATCGTTTGGTGCAGCGAATTGTGGTAATGCTGGCATATCTTTGCTGATGGTGTCACTAGTGATGCAATTTTTATTTCCTTGCCAGTGCACCCCATGTTAATTGTGGTAGTGCTGACATATCTTTGCTGATGGTGTCACCAGTGATGCAATTTTTTCCCAAGGAGCCCGTCAATTGGCTTGGTGTCGTGGCATTTCTGTATCCTCCTCCCTTCTGCTAGTGATGGTCTAAAATTTGGGGGCCAATGGCTTATGCTGGACCGGTAGTCAGTGACGGGTATGATCCAATTGCAGTGGTATCAACCTAAGACAGGAGGCTGACGCCTAAAGGTCAGTTTTCCGATGACGGGTAAGAACCATATGTTGAATTGGACAACCTACCAGGCACGGTCCTTAAGCCACATTAACCTCACTCCCCCACTGGCACCAAGGCCAAATTTGGGGGCCAATAGAGGTGAGGCAAAGAACCTCACCCCCCCACTGGTGCATAGACCTATCCACAAGTATGGCTGTATGCTGGACCGGTAGTCAGTGACGGGTATGATCCAATTGCAGTGGTATCAACCTAAGACAGGAGGCTGACGCCTAAAGGTCAGTTTTCCGATGACGGGTAAGAACCATATGTTGAATTGGACAACCTACCAGGCACGGTCCTTAAGCCACATTGCTTGTTGTTTAATTAATCAGAAGGGGGGAGATGCTGGGAGCCATTAGCCAAGTAGGTATGACAATTTCCTTGCCAGCGTACCCCATGTTGCTGACATGTTGCAGCGACATTGAATGTAGGTGACCTTGCTCAAGGACCAAGGCAGATTAGGGTGTTCCCGGTTTTAAGATAATCGTGTTTAGGGCGTTCCCAGTTTAGGTTCCAGGTTTAAGGTTTAAGATTATTCCTGCTGGGAATAGGGCGTATCCTGCTGCCTGAGTTCCCCTTGAGTTCTCACGGGATTCAGACAGTATATTTTGGAGATAGATGCCCAGTGGAGGGGGATTTGGGAAAGAGAGAACGTGGATTTGGGCAGAGAACGTGGATTTCCCCAGAACGTGATTGTAGACGGCTGGTGTGAGTTCGGGAATAAAGAGTTGCTGTTTGAATCTACAAGCTGTGTGGTGGCTCGTGATTGTGTGCCCAGCCAGACTGCGGCATTTGTGCCCAGCCAGACTGCGGCAGGCAGGGACTTCACATATATCATAGCATCTGTTACCAAATCATCACACACTGCGGGAAAATCAAAGAACAACTCTTTTTTTTTTTTTTTTTTTTTTTAAATATTTATTTATTTATTTTTAGTTTTCGGCGGACACAACATCTTTGTTTCATGTGGTGCTGAGGATCGAACCCGGGCCGCACGCATGCCAGGCAAGCACGCTACCGCTTGAGCCACATCCCCAGCCCAAGAACAACTCTTAACATTGATTATCACATTCACTGGCAGGGACAAGTTGGATAAGGGTGATTGGTGAGTATAATAGGGGGATTCATTTGAACTGGTTGGTTTAAGCCACAAGGGGAGTATGTGCTGAAATACAAGGTTTCCTAAAATGTTATCAACCACCATAAACAACTGGGGGGTCATTTGACATCCCAGGTATTTTCCCTGTCTCATGCTGATTGGTGGGTGCTAGGGGTTGCTATGGATCCTCACCTAGCCTGACTGAGTCAGGGACACCTGGATCCACAGATCTCTCCTGTTATTTGTAGATAAACAACAGGGTGGGTATGTGCTAAGGAGTGCTCTGTGGGTCACAGAGGACAAGGTCACACCCCCTTCCTTGGACAGGCTTTGCTCTGAGGTAGAGGCTGGTTTCTCACTTTCTCTCTTTTTCTTTCACTCACTTCTCACCCTTTTTCTCCCTCTCTATTTTACTGAGAGTTTAGGCTTATTCTTCCTTACTTAATTTTTATCTTCAACTCCTCTAGTAAAAGAAAGCTCTAACTGGGCTATGTGGTCCTCACAAGCCACACTGAAAATCTTAGGAGGCTTAAAAAAAAAAAAAAAAAAAAACCAAAAACTTTTTTTTTAATCCATCCTGGTAATGGAATGAATTGAAACTAGAACCCACCAGACATGCAAGTCTAGCCTATTTTAGGTAGCTGTATCACTGAGCTACCTTCCCATTCCCTCTTATGCAACTCTAAGGGTCCATCTCCCACCTCCTCAAACCTTAAATTATTTATTTATTTATTTATTCATTTATTTATTTTTAGTTAGAGATGGATGTTATAGTTAAAGTTTCCTCCCAGGGTTTCATAAACTGACTTCCAGACCACTCACATATAATCAAATCAAGCCTTTATTGAAGCACACTGGTGGCGGCTGACCAGAACATAAAGCTATTCTCCTGATCAGCCCCAAACAATTGCAAGGGTGCTCCTTATAAGCCTGAAAACCGCAAAGGGATGTTCAAGGGGTCTAGGCAATGCAAGCAAGCCAGGTTACAGAAGTGGGAGAGTGCAGTCAAGTGGAGGGAAGCCTAACCAATCACAGTTAGCCCAGTCACCCCAGTTACAGAAACAGAGCCCCATTACCCTAGTTACAGAAACAATACCCCATTAGGTAGTTTTGTGTTCTTAAAGATTTCTATAGCAAAAGGAAAAGAACATCTTGCCCCAGTCATGGCTCTTCTACTTGGCACGGTTGTTTTACAGGATGAAATCATAAAACAAAATGGAGGATGAAATCATAAAACATTTGCTCCTACTATCACATGGACACAATAATTTTGTCTTATTTATTTTTACATGGTGCTGAAAATCAAACCCAGTGCCTCACATGTGCTAGGCAAGTACTCTACCATTAAGTGATAACCACACCCCCACCTCCTGATACTTTGGGTCTCCCAAGAACTGATCAGAGATGAAAAGTAATACATGACAGAATAAGCCTTGAAGTCATTAAAAACAATCTGATCTTCCTTTGAACTTTAAGCTGGCATGCTGGCTTGTTTGTAAACTGGGGTCTCTATGTGGTTGGGTCACAAATTCCTCACAAGTGATCTTTCCTCCAGTGACAGGCTTGTGTCACTAAACCAAACTTTATCATTTCCTTTCAGCAGAAGAGCTCTGAGTTCAAAATCTGTGGTACTAGATAGTCTATTAAGGGGGAAGAATGGAATGCATCTACTGTGGTTCATTTTCTTTTCCTTGGGGGCAGGGTGGATTGGTGTTTCTTTAGTTTCTTTGTTGTAGGTTCCAAAGAAACCAACCCAGGGGATCTGGCACCCTAAGCTCCTTTAAGCTCTATCATGGCTGTGCTGTTCTCTCCACTGCTGGCCATCATGTTTTTGTTGTTGTTGTTATTTTTGTTTGTTTGTTTTGTTGTTGTTGTTCTTTGGACTTCCAGCTCTGGCTGAGGAAGAAAAAATAGAGCCCTTTGGGGAGCATGGGGGGGACAAGCTGGGCTTCTTTCTGGTTCTTTGTTTCTATAGTTCTTTCCTCACTGGGTCTGCAGAGCCCATTTCTTTGGCTGTGGTTTTGCTGGGTAGTACATAGGGAAAGTGGGAATCTTTTTCATCTATTCATTCATCACTAATTAGAAGAGGAGGCATTTGAGGGCCTTAAGAGAATCATAGTTACTCCCTCCGTTTAACCACGCTTCACTGAAATTCTTCACTTTGACATTCAGAGGACTGGGCAGAAATCACATGGAGTTAACACCCCCAGCAGGCCCTCTCAATGCTTTGTGTTTTTATTTTATTTTGTTTGGTAGGGGAGGGTGTGAGGTCCAGCAATGGAGGTTGACCAAAGGAGATAGATTTTAAAAGGCCGCTGAATGAGGCTTTATTTGAGATGTTGCTCCAGGGCAGAACTTGAACAGACAGAGTGAAGAGGAGAAGGGTCAGAGGAGAAAACCCATGGGAGCTCCATGGGACTGGAAGTTTATGGGACTTATGGCAGGAAGGGAAGGGCTTGGGACAGGAAAAGGTGTTTTTAGAGTCCCTTATCCCGGTAAAGTTGGTTGGTGGAACTGGATGAAATCCAGGATTGGCCAGAAGACTCTGCTGATTGACAGGTGTTTCTTTCCCATGCTAAGGCTCCTTGGTTCTTTGTTCCTCAGTAACCGCCACAGACCTGACAGAGGGTACCAGGGATTGAATTTAGGGGCACTCTAGCACTGAGTCACATCCCCAGCCCTGTTTTGTATGTTATTTAAAAACAGGATCTCACTGAGTTGCTTAGCGCCCTCGCTTTTAGCTGAGACTGACTTTGAACTCCGCCTGCCTTACACCCCCCCCCACCTACCCCTCAACACAGCTGCTGGGGCGAAGCTTTGTTTTAAAGAGTCTTCACCAGTTCTAAGCTGCCAGCACCTGGGGACATAGGACCCAGATGGAAACTGCAGCTCAGATTGGACCCTGCAAAAGAGACTGGCCCTGCAATCCAACCCAACTTATGGATTCTCCTGGGGTGGAGGGATGGGGGAAGCGGGGAGGAGGATATCCTGGGGGGGGGGGGCTGGGGGGCTGGGGTGGGCAAGGCAGGGATGGAGCTCCACCTCCATACCGTCCCTTCGCCCACCTGGGGTTCCCCATCTAGGGTCACTCCTGGCAGCTGCCACACCCCCGCCTCCAGAGCCACAGGGCACTCTTCAGTATTCTCTTCAGGATCCCCAAGGGCGGCTGCAGTGCCACTGTAGCTGGGGCGGTCCAAGGGTCCAAGGGAAGAGCCTAGCTCATGTCTAAGGCCACCAACCAGCCCTCTGCAACTGCGGACTCCCCAAGCCCCCAGGAGACCACCCTCATCCACCAGAACTCCCAGTACTCTCTGGACTACCTTCACCATGGGAGAGAGGGGGAAAACATGCCCATTTTATAATAAACCTCAGTGGCAGAGAGGTGAAAATAGGACAAGGGGAGCCGCTTGGTGATGGGGGAGGTACTGTGGGGGCGGGAGAGCAAGCCTTTGGTGCTGTCTGGCCTGGAAGGCATGCTGCCATTTTGGAGGCGTCGTGAGTGGGGGCAGCACCACCCACAACCGCAGTACTTACACAGCCCGGCTTTGTCCCAGCCCGACCTGTGCAGCCCTTAGAACCAATTTGGCATGCACTGCTTCCGGAGATCTATAACACTGGCAAAGGGGGGAATTGGACCCATCTCTGTGAGAAAAGAGGGAGAGCGAGTGCCCCATAGGCCCCTCTACATGGGTACTTCCCAGCCGTCCCAGGGCAAAAAAGTTAATATTAAATATTCATTAAACAAACTTCCATGCTTTCACCATAATCACAGGGACACTCCACATAAAATGTTAAAATGGATTAAATGTGTTACACCTTGTGGCTGGGGTTGTGGCTCAGGGGTAGAGTGCTTGACTAGCATGTGTGAGGCCCTGAGTTCAATCCTCAAAACCACATGAAAATAAATAAAATAAAGGTATTGTGTCCAACTACAACTAAAAAATAAACATTTTTTAAAAAGGTGCTACACCTTATCCAGAAAATGTTTCCATTGCAGGAAAACAGGTCATACATTGGGGATCTCATGAAGGACTAATGAGTGCTAAATCTAGAGATATTGGGTGGACATTCTCGCATAGCATCAAAATATGTTCACAGAGAGGGCATAGGCTTGGACATCATCCATTCATACCCTTTATACTGGTATAAAGGGGAATTTTTTACCCCCAATCCTAAGAATGAATTTAGGGCCAATCCAGGACTCCATATGGAAAATAGGTTTGACTCAGGAGACTTTTGAGTCTGGAATGATGGGTCAAGTTATGGGAATATAAAATATGTTCTTTACCTTAATGCTTCCTTTTGTAAAGTGTTCTACTGAACAGCATATGCATTAAATCCCTATGTTTTATTAACTGGGCCTCTCTCTATTCTCCCTCCTCCTCCTAGTACTGGGGATTAAACCCAGGGCTTAGTGTACTTTAGGGAAGTGTATGGGAGGTGGTCTAGAAGAATGATTTGCATTCTCTTTCTGGTGAGCAGAGAGGCTCTAACCATCACTGTCATAGTGACCAGGTCCTGGAGGTAGAGGACAGATCTTCAGGCACAGGTGTGCCATCCTGCAGCTCCTTGGGTCAAATTACACTCACCTGTCCTCTGTAACCCTACCCCTCCTGACATTTTTGGATGGAACTTTCTAAGAATGAGGGTTCCCCGAATAAAAGCTAAGTTCCGAACATGCTCGCTCTCTCTCGCCAGCCTATTGTGACTTTTTCTCACTCTCCCACTTGGGGAGATTGAGGCCGAGAGTGTAGGAGCTGTTCTGAAGCTTGATTTAAAGGTAAAGTGTGTGTCTATGCTTTATTTGGTATTCCCAGAAATTCACAGGAGCGAACTTAAATTCAGCTGCCTACACAGGTTGGGGGCAGCAGAAGTGCTCTGCCACTGAGTGATATCCCTAGACCCATGGTCTGTTTTTTCGAAAAATATTTATATTATAGTTATAGTTGGACACAATACCTTTATTTTATTTAATTACTTTTATGTGATGCTGAGGATCAAACCCAGGGCCTCGCACATGATAGGCAAGCATTCTACCACTGAGCCACAACCCCACCCCAACCCATGGCCCTTTTAAAATTTACAATTGCTCCAGTGATTGCAGCTTCAGAAAATCCATAGCCTGTTTGGGCATATTTTGAGAAAGCCTGCCCTATGACTTTTTAAAAATATATTTATTTTTTAGTTCTAGATGGACACAATGTCTTTATTTTACTTTGTGTGGTGCTGAGGATCAAACCCAATGCCTCACACGAGCTAGACGTGCACTCTACCTCTGAGCCCAAACCCCAGCCCATGCCCTATGACTTTGTGAGCTGCAGAAAGCATTTTAGTTTATGGCTTTCCTCCCTTCCATACCAATTGTCTTCATTTCCTTAAGTTTTTTTAAACAGATTTAATGTTATATTTTTTATATCTTTATTTTCTATTTTTATTTTTATGTGGTACTGAGGATCAAACCCAGTGTGTCACACATGCTAGTCAAGATCTCTACCACTGAGCTACAACCTGATTCCTCCTTAACTTTTTTTTAGTTGTAGGTGGACACAATAAATTTCTTTTATTTATTTTTTGATGTGATACTGAAAATCAAATCCAGTGCCTCACACATGCCAGGCAAATGTTCTACTACTGAGCCACAACCCAGTCCCCCTCCTGAACTTTTTGATGGTGAAAAAACACATGTCAAAAAGGCTGGGGGTGCAGCTAAGTGGTAGAGCATTGGCCCAGCAAACTGAAAGGCCCTGCGTTTGCTGGCCCTACCCTACATTGCCAAGAACAACAACAACAACAACAAATGACAACAAAATCACTCACCATATATTACCACTATCACTGACATCCACATCTATGATTATTTTCCTGTCTTCACAACACTGAAACATCTCAACCAGTGGTGAAAATAGTGTCTCTCCATTCATTGCTTCTAGCATGGAGTGTAAGATAACAAAAGATCAGGCATGGTGGCCCATTTCTTCTATCATCCTAGGGACTCTGATGGCTGAGAAAGATGGGAAGATCTCAAAGTTCAAGGCCATCTTCAGCAATTTAGTAAGGCTCCACATAACTCAGTGAGAACTTGTTTCAAAGTAAATAATAAATATATAAATAAATAATAAAAAAGAGCTGGGGAAGTGGCTCTGTGGCAAAGTGTCCGTTTGTCGAGTCCTAGTAACAACAACAACAACAAACCACAAACAAGTTCTGCCCCTCCTTCTTCTCCCCCATCTCCCAAAACTGTTCCATTCCTTCTTCCTCAGCCAGAACTAGAGGTCCATAGGAAAAAAAAAAAAAAAAAGTGATGGCCAGGGGATGGGAACAGCTCAACCATGACAGAGCTTGTACTTACTGCTTAGCATGCTAGAGGCCCTGGGTTGGATTCCTTGGGACCTACAACAACAACAACAGCAGCAAACAAGCAAACAAATAACAGACAAAGGAAAGATCAATACCAAAAACAAACACACAATACAAAACAAAACGAAAAAACACCATGAACCACAGTTGATTCATTTCATCCTTCCCCTTTTTAGGACCTCAAATTTTGAATTCAGATTTCCTAATTAGCCTCTGGGACTAGAGGTGAGTTCCACCATGCCCATAGACAATTTCCTTTTGGGTATTCCCTTTCCATTGTCTTCAACTGATCCAACTGGAAGATAGGGTACTATTGTATCCCAGGAGTGCCATTTGTAATCTAGCCTTAGCAAGAAGAAAGCAGTGCACCTTCCTGGCCATAGTGATTGGCTTAGGCATCAATAAAGATTTATTCTGATCAGTTCCTCAGCCCACTTATTGATTGGATTATTTATTTGTTTGTTTATTTTTGGTGGTTTTGAGTTCTTTATATATCTTAGAGATTAATGCTTTATTGGAGCTGCTGTTGTAAAGATTAACAGACACTTCACAGAAGAAGAAATACAACTGATCAACAAACATATGAAAAAGTGTTCAATATCTCTAGCAATCAGAGAAATACAAATTAAAACTATTCTAAATCATTACTGTCAGAATGGCAATCATCAAGAATACAGGCAACAATAAATGTTGGTGAGGATGGGGTGAGCAAAGTACACTCACGCATTACTGGTGAAATTGCAAATTGGTGAAACCACTATAAAAAGCAGTATGGAGATTCCTCAGAAAACTGGAAATGAAACCACCGTTTGACCCACTCCAAAATATTTAAAATCAGCATACAATAGTGACACAGCTATATCAATATTTATAGCAGGTCAAGTCACAATAGCTAGACTATGGAACCAATCTAGATGCCCCTCAATAGTAGAATTGAGAAAGAAAATGTGGTATGTATATTCAGTGGATTACTACTCAGCTTCAAGGAAAAGTGAAATTATGGCTTTGCCAATAAATGGTAGGAGTTGTAGAATATCATGCTAAGCGAAATAAAATCAATCCCACAAAGCCAAAGGCTGAATGTTTTCTGTAATATGTGAATGCTAATTCACAACAAAGCAGGGGGCAGGAGGGAAGAGTATTGTTACCTTAAATTAGGTAGTGGGAAGTGGTGGGAGGAGAGTGGAGGGGACATGGGAATAGGAAATATAGTAGAATGAATCAGACATTATTACTCTATGTATATATGTGACTACATGACCAATATTATTCTGCAACATGTGCACTCAGAAAAATATAATAATATCCCACCTATGAATGATATATCAAAGTGCATAAATGCATTCTACTGTCATGTATAACAAAATAAAACAAATTAAGGGCTGGGGTAGTGGTTCAATTGTAGAGCACCTGGCTAGCACATGAGAAGCCCTGGGTTTAATTCTCAGAACCACATAAAAATAAATAAATAAAATAAAGGTTTTGTGTCAACTACAACCAAAAAAATATAAATGATTATTTAAAATAATATTTTTTAAGAAGAAAAAAAAAACTAAAAATAAGTTTAAAAATTTATTCTGCAACAGATTGGGATACATGTAGAAGATATGAACTAAGAAATTGCAAAATCTTTGTGGGCAAAAAAGGAAAGAAGTTGGTCAAATAATTCACTATAAGTTTTATGCAGTGACATTGTAGATAATTTTCTCCCTGTTTTAAAACAAATCATTATTTTTCTCCCCAAGTACTGTAAGTGTTCAAAGATGCTTAATAAAATTTTTAAATGATTAAAAAAACTCTGTCTGGGGTTGAGGATATAGCTAAGTTGGTAGAGTGCTTTCCTAGCATGTACAATGCTCTGGGTTCAATTCCCAGCACCAAAATAAGTTAAAAAAAAAAAAATAGATAGATAGACAGACAGATTAAAAACCTCATTACTCCGCTTCACAGTGCCGTAGTCTGGCTGGGCACAAATAACCGAGTCGCCACAAAGCACTTGTATGTTCAAACAGGAAACTTTATTGCCTGAACTCCACCAGCACTCCAGGCACACGCCCTGGGAACTCTCCCCCACTCCCCTGGGCTGTGCGCACACTCACTCTGGGAACCACTGGGAGAACTCAAAGGGAACTCCAAAGTAGGGGGCGCCTGAGGCAGCAAGAGCTGCCCTATTGCTGGACAGTAAAGGTCATATATACAATTGAATACACAGCTTAACATAACCATCATCATCTCAATGGCTCACTCCTGTCACCTCTCAACCACTCCCTTCTAGCAAAATGCCATGAGTCATAGTGACTTGGCTGTGGCCCTCAACATCTCCTCTATTCTGTTTAATTAAACAACAAGCAATGTGGCTTAGGGAACATGCCTGTCTTAGGTTGTCCAATACTACATATGGTCCTTACTTGTCAGAGGATGAGCTGACCTCAAGGCATCAGCCTCCTGTCTTAGGTTGGTACCACTGCAATTGGATCTCACCAGTCATTGACTACTGGTCCAGCATACAGCCATACTTGTGGATAGGCCTTTGGACCAGTGAGGGGGTGAGGTTCTTTGCCTCACCTCTATTGGCCCCCAAGTTTGAGCTTTGCACCAGTGAGGGGGTGAGGTTCTTTGCCTCACCTCTGGTGGCCCCCCAAATTTGGCCTTGGTGCCAGTGCGGGGGTGAGGTTCTTTGCCTCACCTCTGTTGGCCCCCAAATTTAGCCTTGGTGCCAGTGGGGGGGGGGGGTGAAAATCTTTGCCTCACCTCTGTTGGCCCCCAAATTTGGCCTTGGTGCCAGTGGGGGGGGGTGAGGTTCTTTGCCTCACCTCTGTTGGCCCCCAAATTTTAGACCATCACAAGCAAAAGGGAGGAGGATGTAAAATGCCACGATCTCAAGCCAAATGACGGTTCCTTTTGGAAAAATTGTACCACCGATGACACCATCAGCAAAGATACCGCAGCACTACCACAATTCGTTGCACCAACAGATAGTTCACAATGCATACAAGTGATACATAGTCCAGGCAAGTTCTGCAAGCAGTTCAAAGCAGAGGAATCCATCTATATGTCCATTTCCTCCCAAAGTAAATCGACTCCTTGATTGAGTATCACTTGTTGAGTTATTATTCATTGATGCATCAGTTTATACAGTTTATTGTGATAGCTATCGCAGAAGCTGTATTTCGGTTTTATCTTTGTCTTCACCAGCACTGGGATGAAGACAGGAATTCTGGCAATGATGGCTAAAAAAAATTATGTAACATTCCAGCAGGCACTAAAAAAAAGCAATTTTCTAAACAATTTAGTATTCTGAATAGAATTAGATATAATGAAAAGGAAAGGTGAAAGTAAACAAACAGATCTGTTAATCTCCTTTTTTGTTCACATATTAAAACAATCCTCAACAGCTGTTTACCCAATTTAAATTAAACCATTTAAATCACGTGAATAATAAAAATATTTGGATCCATTTTTTCATGCGCACTCTAATGGATAATGTGTCCTGGGCACTGCCCTGATGGTGTTGCTGGGTTCCTCCAGTGCCCCGTATATTTGTGGTCGTGGGCCCCGGAGCATTGGGCCCTCCTGTCCGTTTTTTGGCAATGGAGCACGATGCTTTTCTCCATGGTATCGTGGGTCAACACCTGGTCCTTGTCAGTTTTTTGATAAAGAAATACCCTCTATGGTGGTTTGAGAACGGCATTCATTAGCCCAATGTCTCCCTCTATGGCATCATGGGCAAATACCTGGTATTTTACCCCTTTGATCATATCTAGTTTTGTTAAACCCTCCTCCTATGGAGCAACTCCTTCTAAAATGTCCTGTTTGTCCACAATTGTAGCATGTTTTTGGCCTGGCACCTAAAGCCTGTTGTATTGCAGTTGCCAAGACTTGCTCCCGTTCATTAATGTCTCTACATAATTTAATATATGTGTTTAAATCTCCATGTTTCCATGGTCTAATGACCTCCCTGCACCATTTGTTTGCTTGCTCGTAAGCTAGTTGTTTTATTAATGGCATTGCTTGTTCTACATCCCCAAAGATTCTGGTAGCTGTTTGTATAAGCCTATCTACAAATTCAGCATAAGGTTCATTAGTTCCTTGTATTACCTTAGATAATTGTAAATCTCCATGCCCCTGTAAAGTTTTCCATGCCCTAACTGCAGCTAAAGCGATTTGTGAGTATATGGCAGGATCATATCTAATTTGTTGCAACTGACTCTCATAAGGTCCCTTTCCTAACAACATATCTAAATTTCTCTGAGGATAACCAGCTGCTGCATTTCGCTTAGCCGTCTCCATGCAAAATTCCTGATTGGCAACCTTCCATAACAGATATTGTCCTCCATTTAGCACAGCTTTGCACATACTAGCCCAATCTGCTGGCGTCATGTCAAAGTAGGTAATGGATTCGACCATACTTACAATGAAGGGTGTTTGAGAACCATAGGTTGTTACAGCCTCTTTCAGCTGCTTCACTGTTTTGAAATCTAGAGCACAGTGAATTCAATGCCCTTCTGTTGTCTCAAATACAGGGCATCTTAATCTTTGAGGTCCTGTCTCAGGATCCCATCTATCAACTACGGGGGTTTGGGGCCCCCCAGCATATGTTGTCTCCATAGGTGGAGCTGTTGGTTGGACACTTGCGCCCTCTGGTGATACAAAGGTGTTAGTAGCAGCCTCCTGTTGTAACTTTTCCCCTGATGGCTTTTTCTGCTCTAAACTTTCTGCCCCTTTCTGACTATCTCGAGAGGCCTCCTCTTTTGCTTGATCGTATCATCATCCACAATGGCAATGTGCCAACTGGCAGAGTTCCTGGGTTTTTCTTTTCCCTCTTTCTTAAGTCTTCACCATGATGGTCCCATTGTGATATATTCAACAACTCCTCCTTAAAAAGCCATGGGCTACATTTTTGTATTGTATCAACGTATGCCCTGACTGTTCTTGCTTTTACTGGGGTGCCTCCTTCCTCTAACAATTTACTTAACATTCTTTCGGTTTGTTTTTTGCTAATTTCTGACCCCATATTTCTGCTACATGGATAACGCAACCCAACAAGATAATACAAAACAAAACCAAAACAGAATGAAACAAAAATTCGTTGTATCAGTTTTTCTATTTTCTTGATATGTGTATCCATGGTTTTTCTCTCTCTCTTCCTCAGGGCCGGACAACTTCAAACTCTGAGCCAACCATTTTCCCCAGTTTGCCTGAGAAAGTTCTAGGGACAGGCAGCTTGAAACAAAAACAAAACAAATCAAAACAAGAACACATTGTTTTTTGAAATGGACACCCATTCTCTCGCCCTCCCTCAGGGGTGAGCAATTTCACTTAACACCAAGCTTCAGGCATCCCCCGCACGGGCCACCAAATGCCGCAGTCAGGCTGGGCACCAAATTGGGAGGTCATGAGCCACTTGTAGGTTCAAACAGGAACTCCTTTATGCCCGAACTCTCACCCGCACTCCACAAGCACTTCCCAGGAACTCTCTCCCTCTCCACCAGGCTCCACGCGAACTCCACGGGAACTCAACTGGAACTCAGTGAGAACTCAAAAGTAGGAAGAACTCAAAAGAAGCGGGCGCCTAAGGTGCAAGAACTCAAAAGTAGAGAGAACTCAAAAGTGGCGGGCGCCTGAGGCAGCAGGAGCCACCCTATTGCAGGACAGCAGGGGTCTATAGACAACTGAATACACAGCCTGTTTCAATCCAGCATCATCCAGTCACAGCAATTATACACAGCTTAACTTAATTATCATCATCTTAATGGCTCCCTAGGGACACCTCTCAATCACTCCTTCTGGCAAAATGCTAGGCGCCATCCCAACTCGGCTGTGGCTCTCAAGGCTGTGGCTCTCAACAATTTTGAAGTCTAGAAATTAACCACATATGGCTGGGGATGTGGCTCAAGCTGTAGCGCGCTCGCCTGGCATGCATGCGGCTCGGGTTCGATCCTCAGCACCACATACAAACAAAGATGTTGTGTCCGCCGAAACTAAAAAAAAAAAAAAAAAAAAAAAAAAGGAAAGGAAAGGAAAAAGAAATATTAAAAAAAATTCTCTCTTTAAAAATAAAAATGAAATAAAAAAGAAATTAACCACATAACTGACGACAATTTATTTTTGACAGGGTTGTCAAGATAATTTAATAAAGAATAGTCTCTTCTACAAATAAGGTTAAGATGAATGCTTATTTACAGGCAAAAAATGAGATTGTTGTACAATGATTATCTCAAAGTAAACCACAGAACTAATTTTAATGCCAAAACTATAAAAATTTACACAAAAGCAAAATTAAATATTCATGAATTTAGATTTGGCAATGGAGCCTTTGGCTGCAAAAATAAATTCAACAAAAATGTTTAATCTCTACTAAAATAAAAGTCCTGTGCATAATATTATATTGTCATGGAAGTAAAAAAGACAATATTAACACAGTTTTCTTGTTTTTGAAAAGTTGTGTCAACAAATATTTAACCTGAGCTGAAGGCCAGTTATTTTCCCTTTTGAAAATATGATTAGAGCCATGCACACAACACTTCTGTTTCAGGTTTTCACACTGTAGTGCCCATATGCATCCTCCATATAAACACAAATGACAGAGACCACACTGTTAGGGACAACTTGCACATTCCAGAGTCACCCAAATTTTTTCACCTATTAAATCAATGTGGTTCCATAAACTTTTGTTGATTTGATATAAACTGAAATGTACAAACTGTGTCTTAGGGATCTAGACTGTGATAACCATGGACTGCATATGCTCTCTATGTTCCTTTGTATCAATACATTTTTCTCTTCAGAGCCATATGTAACAGATTGTTTGATCTTTTATCTGCCTAAATGTTGTTGTTTTGTGCTGTAAACAAAAAATATTAAAATTTACCAAAACCTAAAACTGTGAATAAGCAAAACAAAACAAAACAAAATCAAAGCTATGGAAAATTGAAAATTCCATACACCTTTGAGAGGATGCAAAATGGTACAAGTAGTGTGGAAAGCACCTTCATGTATTATAAGCAATAAATATATAAATAATTATAATAAATAATGAATTGCAAAATAAATCAAAATTCACACCAGACATGTACAAAAATAACTCAAAACATAGTTAGAAAATAATTTGTATATGAATATTTATAGTTGAATTATTCAAAATAACCAAAAGTACTGGGCTGGGGCCATAGTTCAGGTGGTAGAGTACTTACTTCACATGCACAAGGACCTGTATTCAATCCCCTAGCACTGTGCACACACACATGCACACACGCACATACACACACACAAAAAAAATTGATAATAATAACCAAAGGTGCAAACAACCCAAATATCTAATAGCAGATTCACTGATAACTGTCACTTATAGTGGTGCAACCTAGAATCCCAGGAACTCTAGAGGGTAGAAAGTGGAAATCACAAGTTTGAGCAAGTTTATGGAATCCCTGCCTCAAAATGGGGGAAAAAAAAAAAAAAAGGTCTGGAAATGTTGGTCAGTACAGTAGTAGAGTGCACCTGGATTTATCCAAAATACTTCAAATGACACAATAAAAACCACAACTGATAACTAAAATTTGGTATGTCCACAAAGAATTTTACTCATCAATACTTTAATTAGAATATGCTAAAATATATAGCAAAAATAGCCTTGAAAGCATTATGTTAAGGGAAATAAATTAGAGGAACTTGCCACATACTGCATAGGTCAAATTATTTTAAATTTTATGACAAAGCAAATGCATTGGAAAAAAAAGTGTATCTTAGTCATTCCAGGCCATGAGGGAAGAAGAAAATGGAAATGGGTGTTGGAAGGCACTGGTTGTTGTATATATCAGGAACTAGATAGTTCTGATGTTTTCCAACACTGTGAATACACTAAATGGTACTGAATTTTACCCTTAAAAAGAGTTATAAAAGTAAATTTAATTTTATGCATATTTTACCAGAAAGTAGAAGACATAAGTTTGTACAGGAGGCAGAGAACAGTCAAATCCACTGCCAATAAAAAAGGGCAAACAATACTACCAAAATTGTTTCCTATTAAAATTCCAGTGACATTCTTCACAGAACAAGAAAAAGCAATCACGAAATTCATTTTGAAAATTAACAGGCCCAGAGTAGTTACAACAATACTTAGCAAAAAGAGTGAAAAAGAAGGCATCACAATACCAGACCTTAACTATACTACATGGCAGTAGTAACAAAAATGACATGGTATTGGCACCAAAATAAGACATGTAGACCAACGGTACAGAATAGAAAACACAGAGAGAAACGCACATAAACACCTTATCTCATACTAGACAAAAGTAGCTATTCAACAAATGGTGATAGGAAAACTGGAAATCCATATGTAGCAAAATGAAATTCTACCTCTATGTCCCACTCTGCACAAAGATCAACTCAAAGTGTATCAAAGACCTAGGCACTAGAACAGAGACCATGCATGCACCTAATAGAAGAAAAACGAGGCTCAAATCTTCACCAGGTCAGCTTAGGAATTGACTTCCTTAACCAGACCCCTAAAGTGCAAAAAGTAAAACCAAGAATCAATAAATGGAATACATTCAAACTAAAAATTGCTTTTCAGCAAAAGAAGCAATAAATAACGTGAAGAGAGAATACAGAACGGGAGAAAATCTTTACCACAGGCATTAATCTCCAGGATATATAAAGAACTCAAAAAATGTAACACCAAAAAATAATAATAATAAAAATAATCCAATCAATAAATGGGCTAAGGAACTAAATAGACATTTCATGGAAGAAGAAATACTATCAATCAACAAACATAGAAAAAAAGGCTCAACATCTGTAGCAATTAGAGAAATGCAAATAAAAACGATTCCAAGATCTCCTCTTACTCCAGTCAGAATGGCAATTATGAAGAATACAAGCAATAATAAGTGTTGGTGAGAATGGGGAGGAAAGGGCATACTCACACACTGCAGGTGGGACTGCAAATTGGTCAACCACTATGGAAAGCAGTATGGAGATTTCTCAAAAAAACTTGGAATGGAACCACCATTTGACCTAGCTATCCCACTCCTTGGCTTGCACCCAAAGGACTTTAAATCACCATACTACAGTGAAACAGCCACATCAATGTTTAGAGAAACTCAATTCACAATAGCTAAACTATGGAAACAACCTAGATGCCCCTAAATAGATGAATGGTTAAAAAAAAAAAAAAAAAAAAAAAAAAAAATCAGTGCACATACACACTGGAATATTACTCAGCCTTAAAGAAGAATGAAATTTTGGCATTTACAGATAAATGAATGAAGTTGGAGAAATCATATTAAGTGAAATAAGCCAAACCCCCCCAAAAAACAAAAGCCAAATGTTTTCTCTGATAAGCCAATGATGATCCAACAAGGGACGGGGGGGATGATGAATAAATTTTGGATTGTGCAGAGGGGAGTTAGGGGAGGAAAAATGGTGTGGGTATGGGAAGGATGATGGAATTAGACAAACATTATTACCCTATACACATGTATGATTACCCTACTTTTGTGACTCTGCACCATGTATAGCCAGAGGAATGAAAACTTGTGCTCCATTTTTGTACAATGTGTCAATTCTAAAATGAATTCTACAGTCATGTATAATTAATAAGAAATTGTGAAGAGACACACAAAAATGCAAGTGATAGTTTCTGAATAAAAATTATTTTTCATAATAAAAAAACATTTACATTACTATGCCATGGCTATATATATATATATATATATATATATATATATATATATATATATATATATATAATCATTAGTGAAGTGTTGTTATTTTCTTCTTATGACTCATTTATATTTGTATGAGAAAAACATGTCTGAATAGTCATGAATATTGGATATCTGTCAATTTTCCCTATATACATAACTAAAAGTAACTTAAACTATATTTTCATATATTCACATTTATATACATAGTAGCACAATTCACAATGGCCAAATTGTTGAAGCAGTTTAGATGCCCATTAACAGATGAATGCATCAAGAAATCTCTCTCTCTCTCTCTCTTCATCCATCTCTCTCTCTCTCACTCACTCACACACACACACAGTTTTACACAATCATAAAGAAATTTTAAATATTGGCATCTGCCAGTAAATGGATGGAAATGGAGAATATTATGCTAAGTAAAACAGATTTAAAAAATCAAGGGTAAAATGGTTTATCTCATATGTGTCAGCTAGAGCAAAACTAGGAAAATGTGATTGGATATCATAAATATACAGGGGAGATTAGAGATTGAGAAAAGAAGGGACAGGAATGGAGAAAAATGTGGACAGAATTGAACAAAATGTTATTTGCATATATGAATATAACACTGTCAATTACATATTTTTGTATATATAAAGTACCAATGAAAAAGAAATAAATGAGAGAAAGAAAGATTAGTAGATTAGACTAAGGAGAATATTAGGAGGAAAGATGGAAGAGAAAAGAAGGTAATGAGAATTAAAAGGGAAAAATCAAATTGAACCATGTATAATTTTGGCAAAATAAACACAATTAATATGGTATAACTAAATGTTGTAATTTAAAAAAAATTCTTTTTTTAATTTGTTGTTGTTATTTTGGAAGTGGTAGGAATTACACTAAGGTTACCTCACAAGCAAGGAAATTTCTATACCACAGAGTCATAAACCCGACACAAATGTATGTTTCTAATCTTTATTTTTGGAAGAACATCGTCACTCTTTCTCGTATTTATTGTTTTAAGCCATTTATTATTATTTAAATAATCTTCTCATATCTTAAGGAATACTCTTAACACATGTTAAGAATTCCATTGTTCAGCCAAAACTTTGTACTATTTTGCATTTGTCTTGTATAATCGCTTGCATATCTAATCCAAAATCAAACCTTGTTTCTCTAATGATCAATGTCATCAATCTCACCAAATATTCAGTCCTCTGGACTTTACAGTCTCCTCATTCTTGCATTGGCTCCACCTTAGGGTTGATAATACTCTAATCTACACTAGAACATAGGCCTTCATTTGTATCAACCACACACCTACACAAAACCTTGTGCTGGGATAAACAAACAAAAAATGCTGTCATCTGACATTTCCATATTCATACAGAAGCAATTGTACAAGTCACCTCTATGAGAAATAAGCCACACTGACAAACAATAATAGGAAAACACAACCCTGACAAATAAGTAGAGAACAAAGAAAATATTTGACAACTTATTTTTAGATTGTCCTTACAAATATGCAGATATGTTCATGACAAAATCCAATTTAGATAGCCATCTTTCTGTCTATAATTTTATTACCAACTCCACTTTTTCAAAGTCCAACTCTCATAGGTTTGCCACAGCTTTTATTCCAAGTTCACTACGATCATATGAAACTGATTAAACATGACCAAATTTACCTTTCAATTACAAAATCAGACCTAATTTTTGAGGAAAAAAATATGGCCTGCAGCTAAAGCATACTATATACAAAATTGACTTAACAAGTACTTATAAAATATTTCAATTTACAGTAGGTGACCACACTTTATTTTAACATGCTCATGGAACTCTCTCCAAAATAGGTCATATTGAAGGTCACAAAGGAAGTCCTAACAGAGAAAAATGTGCAACCAATGCTTTGTATCTTGTCAGGTCATTATTGCCTGAAATCAGTAGCAAGAAAAATTAAAGATACTATACAATCACATGGCGATTGAATACTTTTGAGTGTATGTCATAAAATAAATAAGGAGAAAAATTTTTAAAATCTTAGATTCAAACAATAGAAATACTATATACAGAATTTCTGGGATACCATGAAGGAAGTTCTAAAAAAAGAAAATGCAGTTATGAGTTCCTACATAAAATACCAGAAAGACACAAACAAAATAACCTAGTAATACATCTGTTAGTCTTATAAAGACAAAAATCAAATTATTCTCCAACTGAGTATAAGGAAAGAATAAAGATAAGAGATGAAATAGAGAATAAAAAGAGTACAAAGGATTGATGAAGAAACTAGTTGGTTCTTTGAAAAACATTAATGAAATGAATAAACCCTTAGACAAACAAATCATAGGAAAGAGAAATTCATAAAATTAGAGATGAAAGAAGCAATATCACTACAGAGGCCAATGCAATTGAAAGGATTATCAAGGACTATTTAGAAAACTCATATTCTAATACATTGGAAAATCTGGAAGAAATGGTTAAATTTCAAGGCATGCATGACCTACCAAAAGTTAACAAACTGCATATTGATAACATAAAATAACAATAAAATTCAATGCAGCTGGGCACAGTGGCACATGCCTGTAATCCCAGCAGCTAGGGGGGCAGAGGCAGAAGGATCATGAATCCAAAGGCAGCTTCAGCAATTTAGCAAGGCGCTAAGAAACTCAGTGAGACTCTGTCTCTAATAAAATACAAAATAGGGCTAGGGATATGGCTCAGTGGTCGAGTGCCCCTGAGTTCAATCCCCAGTACATCCCCACCCCGCAAAAAAAAAAAAAAGTAATGCAAATAAAGCAATAATACCAAGCTTTTCAACACAGAATCTCCTGGACAAGATGACTTCAATACTAACTTTTACCAGAACATTAGGAGGAATCAACACAATGCTCCTCAAGTTACTCCTCAAACTAGAAAAATAAGAAACACTCCCCAATTCATTCTATGAAGCCAGTATCATCATGATTTTAAAAACCAGGCAGGAGAGCAGCTGTGTTGCATACCTATAATCCCAAACTGTGTTGCATACCTATAATCCCAAAAATTTGGGAGGCTGAGCCAGGAAGATCACAAGTTCAAAGCCAGCCTCAGTAACTTAGCAAGACCTTGCATTTTAGTTAGCTATTTCACCACTGTGACTAAAAGAACGAGCACATTTATAGAGGATTAAGAGTTTATTTGAGGGCTCACAGTCTTAGAGGTTTTAGTCCATAGAAAGCCAGTTTCATTCCTCAGGGCTCAAAGTGAAGCAGAACATCTTGGTGGAAAGAAAGAGTGTGACAGAGGAAAACAGCTCACATGGTGATGAGAAAACAAAGAGAAAAACTCCACTTACCAGACATAAATATATACCCCAAAGCCCTGACCCCAATGCACTATTACCTCCAGTGACAACTCAGTTAATCCCATGCAAGAATTAATTCACTGATAGGGTTAAGGCTTTCACAATCCAATCAATTCCTCTCTGAACCTTCTTGCATTGTCTCGCATGTGAGCATTTGGGGGACACCTCACATCCAAAACTTAACACTTAATCTCAAAATAAAATTAAAAGAACTGGGATTGTATGAGTTGAATGGTACTGGGTTTAATCCCCAGTACTACCAAACAAAAACCAAAGCAAGATAAGAACACTTCTTGAGGGAAGAAAATGACAAACCAATATAACTAATGAACTTGGATGAATACCCCCTCAATGTGATAGCAAACCAAATCATATTTAATAGCACATTACAAAGATCATAGAGCATGATAAACTTGTTTTTATTGCAGGACTGCAACAAGCACAAATCAATATACATATAATACACCACATAAATACAAATATAAAATTCACATGATCATCTCAATAGATGCCAAAAAAAAAAAAAAAAGCCTTTGACAAAATTCAATATCACATCCAGATATATAATCTGAAGAAACTGTGAATAGAAGGAAATTGCTTCAACATCAAAGGCTACATAACAAATCTAATGCCAGCTTTCTACTGAATAGGGAAGAGCTGAATGCAGTGCCTTTAAATGATGAAAAATAGAAAGGACACCCACCCCCACCACTCCTGTACAATAAATACATAAATTCAGCTGAAGCTTTAGGCAAGACACAAAAATTAAAGGGATACAAATAGGAAAGGAAGAAGTCAAATTATATGTCTACAGATGACATAAGGTTAAACTTAGAAAATCCTAATGTTTCCACCAGAAGATTCCTACTGGTGATAAACAAATGCATCAAAGTTACAGAATAAATAAATCAGTATGAAAATCAATAACTTTTGCCCACAATAATGAATCTGTTGAGAAATAAATCAAAAAAGTTGTTTTATTGCAAATAACTTAAAAATGCTTAGCAATAAGTCTAACAAAAGAAAGTAAAAATTTCCATGAGAAAAATTACAAAACACTGAAAACATTAAAATCATCTACAGATAAACTAAAGCCATCTACATTAAATAAACTAAATAAACTAAAGCCATCTATAGACTGAAAAAAAGCCATCAGATTACTTAAAGCCACCTACAGATGGGATATAATCTTGATCAAAATAACAATATTATTATTCTCATAACTAGAAGAAAAAAAAACCCTCAGAGTCTTATGGAATAGCAAGCAATTCTGTAAACTGTAAACCCGAAAACCTCAAAACATCTGACTTCAATTTATGCCACAGAGCCATAATAGCAAAAACAGTGTGTTTCTGGATCATAAACAGAGACCATTAAACAAAACAGGAGCTACAGAGACCTAGAAATGTTTCACCATCTAATTAATGATAAAGATCTCCAAATATGCTTTGGAGAGAAGTCCTTACTTGACATCCATGCATATTATGAAACTATACCATTATGTTAATCATCAAGGAATAACAATATAAACAAAATCCACACACGAATCCATTTGCAGGTATGTTAGAATTATATATTTAATAGCGATAGAGAAGTCTAGAGAAATCAAACCATAACAAGGCCAGTCTCAGAAACTTAGCTAGACTCTGTCTCAAATAATTAAAAAAAAAAAGGCGGGTGGTGGGATTGTGGCTCAGCGGTAGAGTGCTCCTCCAGCAAGTGCAAGGCCCTGGGTTCGACCCTCAGCACCACATAAAAATAAACAAACAAAATAAGGGTATTGTTTCCGACTACTTCTAAAAAAATAAATAAATAAATAAAAGTACCAGAAACGTAGCTCAGTGGTTAAAGTATCCCTCCGGTCAATGGTCCAGTAACAAACAAAAGGAAAGTAAAAAAAAAAAAAAAAAATGAAGTAAAAATGCAAACGAGCTAGCTCAGGAAGAAGCGAGTTCCCTATATCCTACACCTCCTCTCCCGCGGGAAACCCGCAGGTGGAGACTGGATGAAGATAATCGTGCCCCCAGTCAGCCACCACCATCTGGGAAGACACTGGCTGCAGGCACAAGGCGGCCAGATAGGGTTAGAACCGGGAGCTGAGGGTGCCCTTGGGGGGGAAAGGCTGTTCGCGGTTCTGCCACGGGCACACTCGCCATCTGGAGGGCCAGTGGGACTGAGGGGGGGTACTGGGAAGGCTCAAGCCTGCAGAGCAGAGCGAGATTGCCTGCAGTCGCGTCGGCCGGCTCCCGTTCCCGCCACAGCCACGGTTCCAACAGTCTCTGCTTCCCCTCCCCGTGCCGCCCGCCGCCCGCCTCCCTCTCAGGCTCCGGATGCCACGCCACACTCACCATTTCCTCGTGCTCAGAAGCCAAGCCTACGACCCAGGGATCTTCAGCACCCGCACAGCACCCGCAACCGGGGACTCCAAACGTAACAGACGATCCTGCAGCTGAACAGTAGGAATGGCGGACCAGAAGAAAAGGACCCTGAGAGATCGAGGAAGCCCGCCCTCTTCTCGCTGGCTGCACACAGGATTGGACAGTTGTCAGGAAGTGATTGACAGGGCATCGGAGGGTGCCCCCCCCCCCAGTATGAGCCCAATAAGCCTTCTTTTTGATTGATATGGAATTATGTCCAATCCAGGCATGAATAAGGCCAGAATGGCAGGTTCTTGGTTGCATCGTGGTTTGTTGTTGGGTTTTTTTTTGTGTTTTTTTTTTCTTTTCCGAGGTCTGGGAATTGCACCCCAGAGCCTCCAACCAGCATAACATTTTCATTTAACCTTGCATATAATGTAATTTCCGTTTATGGATTACATATGCCTGTATATTATTCATGGTTGAAAGTGATATAGTGACAATTACTATGAAATTTCATTTAACTTTTCTGCTCTTGTTAGGAGGCAGATTGAACTGGGAAGCAACCTCCTAAAGCGACAACATTCAATGAAAACAGCATGTAAGGCACAAGGGAAATTTAAATATTTCTATTATTCACATTAACAATGTGTTAGACCAGGATGCAAGAAGAGACCACTGACTCCAATTAAAATCAAAGTAAAGCAAGCTTATTATTTTGACCGGCCAGCCTGCTTCTCCCACCCAAAACCGCGGGAAACAAGACAATAGCAGCAGCTTTCCTGCAGCCCAGCTTTATAGCCCAGAAAGTTACACAAAGGGAGGTTACAGATAACAGAACTCTGACAAACATCACACTAATGGTAGTTTACATTTTTTGCTGGCCCCAACATCAGAATTTATGAGGATCATTAGAGCCTCAGAGAGGGTCGTTATCTGGCCAGGGAAGGCCAATATTTATGAGGTGTCACTAAAGTTTCAGAGAGGGCTGCTATCTGGTCAGAGAGCCAGGCAGGGGTGAGTTCAAGGCACAGGCAGGCATTCCAAGCAGGTTCAGAATTTGCAGTAATTTATAGTAAAGGTAAAATTATCTTTTCATGGCTTTGTGGCGAGATGGCTCCCAATTTTAAGAAAAGATCAGGTTGGGTCTATCAAATGGAAAAAGAAACAGCTGAAATTGATTTGAATAACATAACCCAGCATAGTACATTTAGGTGACTAATAAAATACTACTAATAAAGTATGTGTTTTTGAAGCCAGATTTAAAGATCGGTAGTTAGTGTAGTTAGGTAAATCAGGTCTAATATTGAGTAAAATTGAAAATGAAGGCCATGTTGAGAATGGAGCCCAGGAAAGCAGAGCAGCACTTGGGGAAATTGAAATGTTAATGTTCCCAAGGCCCAGAGCCCATTCTAAAAAAAATGTTAATGAAGCAGGTCCCAGCATACTGGGAGGTGCTAATCAAAAGCTGCCCCAGGCCCTTCCTGCCCAGATTACTTCTCTGGCCCATCTGCCCCTCACCTTTTGGGTCTTCCCACCTACATTATATCACTGCAAGATAACAGAACAAAGCCCAGGAACAACACAGGAAAGAAGAAGACCTTATCTATAAAAGAGGGAAGGTCTCCCCCTAACTTGGATTCCACCTCTTGAATCCCCTTCTTCCTCCGCGGAGAAGTCTTTTCTGCTGTCCTTTAATAAATAAAGCTTCTACTTTCCACTCTAAACTTGCCTCCATGTGCTTCTCTGGTGTTATACTTCAGCATTGGGGAAGCAAGAACTCCACACCGGTAAACAGCAGTAACATTTTGAGAACTACACCCTCAAGTGTGAATCTCTCTGTCATATCTCAGTTCACAGTAGGCAAGTTTTCAGAGCTATGGGTCCCCTGATATCAGTGAGTCAAGGGCCTGGTCTCCTAATATTTCTCCTCAGGCCCAAAAAGTAGGAGAACAATGCCCTCCATGGGAACAGGAACTTCCAACCAGGAAGTGTCCAAAAGTAGATTATTCTTTCCCACTTGATTCTTATCACAGGTTCTTTCCCATTGCAGATATCAGATAGCAAACACAAGGAGATGGGGTCTGAAGACCTTGGGGTCACATACACCATGATCTTCCATGGCCTTGACTCTATTGTTTAAATACATTAAATTCAAACTTATCTCACAATTGGGGCTTAGAACTAATGACCAGTGCTGGGAGCCATTAGCCAAGTAGGTATGACAATTTCCTTGCCAGCGTACCCCATGTTGCTGACATGTTGCAGCGACATTGAATGTAGGTGACCTTGCTCAAGGACCAAGGCAGATTAGGGTGTTCCCGGTTTTAAGATAATCGTGTTTAGGGTGTTCCCAGTTTAGGTTCCAGGTTTAAGGTTTAAGATTATTCCTCCTGGGAATAGGGCGTATCCTGCTGCCTGAGTTCCCCTTGAGTTCTCACGGGATTCAGACAGTATATTTGGGAGACAGAAGCCCAGTGGATTTGGATTTGGGCAGAGAACGTGGATTTCCCCAGAACGTGATTGTAGACGGCTGGTGTGAGTTCGGGAATAAAGAGTTGCTGTTTGAATCTACAAGCTGTGTGGCGGCTCGTGATTTTGTGCCCAGCCAGACTGTGGCAGACCAGGATGTAATATCTGTTTCCTCCTATGGACAAACTCCCAAAACTAATAAAGAGCTGGGCTGGGACTCAAGATGAACTGTGTCTGATTCTAAAGCCAAAATCCCTCCACCAGATCACAAAATTCTTGCAACATCCCTTATTTTCATCAGACTTGGAAAGTGACAATTATTCAGAAAAGCAGGATTTGTGATATATGTATGTAAAATCCAGTCCTATGTATTATATAACATAACACAAACAGGACATTCTCATGTATCTGTGTCACCTTGAGGTTCCCATTCCAGGATCCAGGGTTACATCAAGGGCAAACACCATCTAGAATTCACCTCAGCACCTCTTTAAATATCAAAATATAGGTTGATATTGAGTACATGGTAAGCAATTCAGGGTTTATCAATTATAGGACAAGCTAATCTGGAAGGATGCAAAGACCACTAAATCCTATTGAAGTGGCACCCCCTTTCTCCACAGAAAAGCCCTCTTCACCATGGCTGATTTTAGGACTGTCAGCAAAAGAGTCCAATGTAGATAAACTTCCTATTTTCATGTCACCTGTTTACTTGGCCACTGGCCGAGAAGATACCAGCACTCCAGGTGCTGGACACCCCCTTAGTAGTTTTTCACAAACGTACCCAGTATAGTACTTTGAAGAAATGTGCAAACAAGGCCTCTGGCCTTGAGCTGGGCTTCACAGAGATTTCTACATTTTTAAGATAAGTTACAAATGGGCCCATGGTAACAGCTGGCAGGGGGAAGAAAGAAAGGGGAGATGAAGCTCTCCCTGTCTCAGGTGTTGACCTTGAAGAGTTAACATGCCCAGAACAGTGAAAGAAAAAGCTGCTTTTATGTGAACTTCTGCAGGCTGTGAACTTCTGCGTTCCTCCCCTTACAGGCTGGATATAAAACTATAAACTCCCTGAACTCGGGGTTCAGGGGATTGATTGATTATAGCAAAGGCTATACCCTCTGAACCTGGCTGCAGCCAAATAAAACTGTTTCCTGCTATCTTCCGTGCCTTGCCTCCTTTGTCCCTACAACACTGTGTTTCAAAACAAAGAGGGTCATGGGTTATAGAGGCATGCAGCAGGTTTTTGTTTGTTTGTTTGTTTTTAATGAGGGCACAGAGCAAAAGCAGGCCAAGGAGGGCATATAATTATTGTCACTACCATGAAACCTCAGAGAATTGGACTCTGGATTGCAGACAAGGAAGAGTTGACATATTTTATTTTGGCACATGGATGACATGAGTGCCCATGATAAAAATGTTATAAGTTTCTAAAAGAAAATTGATAAGGTTTCAAATAATGGTTAAGCAGTGTCTACACAGTAACTTCAAGGTGTCTTGTCAGGTGTGGAGAAACAGCACCTACTTATCAATAGTCCCCAAGAATTCGTTAAACCAACTGAGTCCTTTAAAAACATCCAATTGTAGAGATGAGGAAACGCAGGCATCTAGATATCAGATGCTTTATCAGCAGCATGTGTCAGAACTGAGAAGTACCCAGGACAGAACCTATGGAATTTCTTCTAAGCTTCTCAAAGTCTGATTTCCTGGTATAGGGATGTCCATTTAGAGAAATATTGTTTCTTTGCCATTTTAAAGACAGAGCTTAGAGAAGCTATCCCAGGAGGTTCTTTTGACTTGAGAGACTATTTTTTATCCTTTTTGCATGTTAAGGGAAGTCTTCAGTAACAGACCTATGTCAAACCAAGTTGCTTGGAGACTACGGGCTACAGAAAAGCACAGTATAGTTTCCAGAATCTGAGAATGATGTAGGGGAAAAAAAATGAAATAGCTGATAATCAACTGAAAGGTAACTTAAGATTGTCAGTTGAGAAATTAGAAGAAAACTAACAAAAGAAACAGTGTGATTCAATTTGCCAAATAGACAAGAGATTAACCAAAATGCTAACACTCAGAGAATCCTGGGTGCAGAGAAGCAGCTACAAATAGAGATTTCTTGTGGCAATGTAACTTCAGCAGCCCTTCTATGATGGGATGTAATCTGACTGTAGCTATTAAAAGGTTACATGGTCATATCCCTTCACTCAGTATTTCCTTTCCTGGGAGTGTGTCTTCAGAAGGAGACTAGTTTATGTAACCAGCTGAAGTGTCCTCTCACCAAGTCTCTTATATGGATGTTCTGAATACCTAGTGCTTCAGATTGTGACTCTTTTTAATATATGGATCTTAAAGACATGAATAATTCTTTTTTAAAATATTTATTTTTTAGCTGTAGTTGGACACAATACCTTTATTTCACTTATTTATTTTTATGTGATGCTGAACATCAAACCCAGGGCCTCACACCTGCGAGGCGAGCGCTCTACCCCTGAACCCAGCCCCAGCCCCATGAATAACGTTAACACAATTAATTGGTATAAAGTCTAATCGAATTAACTTTTTCTACTTATAAAAAGCAGCAATAAGAACACAGAAAAGCACAGGAAAATGCCAAGCAAACATAGAAATAGAAGATGGCAATCTACATATTAAAGACTGAGTCTTAAAGAAAATTATCCCAGCAAGCACCTTGATATGCAGAGTCTGGTATTAGCAAAAATGAATTTCTATTTAACTTCATCTGTGGCATTGTCATGACAACCCAATGATACTGATGCAACCCACTAGGACACATGTACACTCTCCCTGCAGCATGGCTGAATGAAGGTATATTTGAGTCACATCACATTCCACCAGCATTGAAAGGCTGAAGTGTTGCAAGAAATGATATTTCTTACTTAAATATTATGAAGGCATGTGAGGACACACTCCTTAACTAATAGGGCTATAGTGATTTGTGTGGGGGGAGGGAGGGGCTAATGGCACAATAAAAAAAGTGTAGATTACTTTTTACTTCATTTGTTTGCATAACCTTTATTCCTGTCTGTGTCAATAATTTACTGGTGGTAAAAGTGTTAGTTTTTAAGACTTGTAAAAGAACTAAAAGTCAGTGGAGGTGACTGATAAATGGACTACCAGGGGCAGGGAGCTAAAACAAAAAGAGTAGCAACAGAAAAGAAATATTCAGTGCCCAATAAACATTTAAAATGATGTGAAAATATTTTCTTTGTAACTTATACAAGTATGTAATCTGGATTTTTATACCTATTATATTGCCAGGGAAAAATAATGCAGTCTAGATTTTTTGAGGATAGGAATGTGAGTCGTACAAGTGGTAAATTCCTGGGACAAGATTTAGGGGAGGACCCACACTTGGGTATTTCTTCTGAACCTGTCTTGGCTATCTCCAAATCCTGCCTGTGAAGGCCCTTCTCCAGAACTCTCACCTAACCTTAGAACAATGATTTTCTTGTTGGTTATGTGGTGTACTTGCTCATTCCCCAAGGAGACAGAATTAACAAGTAGCTCCATGATGATCTGCATGGAATTCTGCAAAGAGACTGTCTAATATGTAGGAGGAAAATTAATGTTGGTCATACTGGCTGACTCCACAGAGAATAATCACAATTTAAAATTCTTATACCCAGATCAGGTATATATAAATATATACATAGGCCTCCATACAGTGGTAACACTGGGATACAGAATAAGGTCTATGGATAAACATTTGAGTAAGAAACAAAATAGTATTCAGCATTTTAATATCCACCCTACCAGCCATGTCCAGTGGTACAAACATGAAATTTCTGCCACAGATTCAATATGGAATAATTTACTCCTGTCATTTCTGGTCCCCTGCAATTCCTGCCTCCATCCCCCCGCCACTCACACAAACACAAAAAGGGGAAGGTCAAAGGACTCCTCAGATGTGATCACAGATGAGAACTTGACTGCATGGGTCTTCTCGGGGCTGCCCTGTTTTGTCTGTGGGTGGCTCTCAATAAGAGACCACAAGGGTCTGGTGTGAGGGCTGAGTCAAAATTTGGACCTTTTTTTCCTGGAATCTTCAAAGATTTAGAGAAATCAAGAGAATATCTAGTTCTCTTGCCCATTTCCCTCTGAGAAACTGATGTGACTCCATTTTTGAAAATAAATAAATAACAGCAGCTTCTACCTCAAGGCCTGTCCAAGGAGGGGGTGTGACCCTTGTCCTTGGAAAAACACACAGAGCACTTCTAAGCACACACCCACCCTGCTGAGTTGTTTGTCTGTAAATAACAGGAGAGGTCTGCAGCACCAGGTGTCCCTGACTCAGTCAGGCTAGGTGAGGACCCATAGCAACGCCCCTAGTAACCTCCAATCAGCATGAGACAGGGAAAATACCTGGAATGCCAGATGACCCCAAGTAGTTTATGGTGGTTAATAACATGTTGGGAAATCATGTAGTTTAGCACGTACACTCCATGTGGCCTAAACCAATCAGTTCAAACGAATCCCCCTCTTGTACTAACCAATCACCCCTACCCAACTTTTTCCCGCCATTGAGTGTGATAATCAATGTTAAGAGTTGCTGTTTGACTTTCCCAAGGTATGGAATGATTTGCTGTGTGATGTTGTAACGCATAGAGTACCCCCAAAACCTATAAAATCTCATTGAACAAAGGACTGGAACTCACTCCCTAGGACCACTGCATCAGGAATGGTTGTGAGTCCAGGTTTGAGCTTGCAATAAAGACTCTTCTGTGTTTGCATCGGATTCAGCTCCTAGAGGTCTACTGGAGTCCCACAAATCTGACATAACATCTGGGGGCTCGCCCAGGATTCCCCAGACCCCAGAACTCCCGAAGCAGAGAGTCTAACACCAGTGAATCTTGTTTGTTATTCCTGTGTCTGTTGTCTGCTTTGTTCTGACTATGGCCCGACCCATAGACTCTGTATTCTGGGCTGGCAACTGGCCTTTCCATAGGGTTGCCAGCTGAGGCTCCTGGGAGATGTCCCAGACCCCAATTTGAGGGGGATACTCCCCCAATCTGTTTGTCTGAGAGTAAGGCCCCAGTTGGCTTGAGGCCAGCACCCCACTTCTGTTTTTATTGATCTGGGGTCATAAGACCCAATCTGAGAGGGATACTCCCCCCAATCTGGGGTTGTCAGACCAAATCTAAGGGAGACTTCCATTTTTGCCTGCAATCTGAAAAGGGAATCTGTGTTTTGGCTTTTTGTCTGTGTCTCTGTTAAGTGTGATGGCATTGTTTTACTTTGGACAGATGCAGTGTCCCAAGTTCTGATCTGCCTTAGATGTGTGGAGGTAACTTTAGCTAAATTTTAGCCTGAAAATGTCCCTGGGATGCTTCTCCTGCTTGCCTGAAAGGGACCAAAAGTCAATAGAACCACCAGCTTTTCTGTTCTCACCTCTTACACCCCTTTGAGCTGTGTTTTAAAGAACTTTGATAAAATTTACTCCCCTTTGTTAAGCGAGATTAGAGAAGCTGTGTTTTCTTTTCTTCCCATAGTTGGCTTGAGTGCACCCACTGCAGAGGGAAATGCCTGCTGGGAATCTAAGAACTTTGATATCTCCCTTTTTCTTTTTTCTTAAAACCCTGAACTCATTATTAAATTGGCATTAATTGGCTTTGAGGATAGGAACCGAATTTTACAAATTTTGGCACCCCAGATGGGACTATAGAGGAGTCCCCGCTCTGCTTTCTTGGGAAGCATCGCACTCCAAACAACTGCATGTGGAGCATTAACTTTTTGAGAGCTGACTACTGGAAAGTTAGGGGATATGGAGTGTGCCTGGTGCCAGGGGTCAGACAAAACCAGAGGAGCTAATCCTATAAGTAAGAGGAGGGACTGAGGGACTCCCAGCAGCTGCTGAAGCCCCTTTTGCGTTGGGGAACACCCGCCTTCCTTCCCTGCACTGTAAGGATTACTCCACCTCTGTCTACTTAAAAAAAGAAAAAAGGGGACACTGAATGCAGTTAAGTCGCCACACCAAGACACTTGATTTTGCACTTCTGGTTGCCCCTCTGTGAGAACAACTGGTCAACTTGTGGGGACATCTATGGTGCCATTGGTATATGAGTCACAATTAAATGGGTGTTGGAAACCTGGGGAGATTTTTCTCTTATCTGGTCTGTCTGTTTCAAAGGTTTCTGTCTGTCAGCCATAGTCTGGAACTCCTTTCTGTCTGTCTGTCTATATGTTCCTGGCCCTTTAAGACATGGGCAATAATGTGTTGATATTATAGATTATTTTTGGAATGATTGGCTGAATGTGGTTCTAAAAGATGATGTTTTATTGTAACATCTGGTATCTGAATGGGTTTTTGAAACATTGCACAATCTTGCACTTAAAAGTTGGGTTTAGGTAATTGTTTAGTTTGATTTCAGATAATTCATGCCAGAGAACTTAAATACTTTAGGATGGAAAGCTAAAGAACTCTACTTCCAAGTTGGCAAGTAACTCCCAATCATTTAGTTTTATTTTTTCACCAATTTTTTAATTAGGTAACCTGGGAAGATTTCACTAGGTGTATCAGTGCATTAATTTAGGCAAGGATAGTAAATCATGGTGTGGTATCTGTTCCTCTCAGTGTGTAGGATTCAGGAAAGGAAAGTGTTGAATTGAGATGTTGGTCTGGCTTATTGAAATAACATTGAATAGCAACAGTCTTGGGAATTTTTAAAGCTTAATTTTGGATATAGATGGTAGTGTGTGGTTCTCTTTTGGAACTTAATACTACTATAGGAACTTCAGAACAAAGGAAATGGCTTAATGATCCTGAAGGGATTTCTTCTGATGGTAGCTTTTATATTATTAAGTAAGATCCTGTTTTCAGTTTTGTGTGAGCAAATTTTTCTAGTGTAGGAAAAATTTTTTCTTTGGCAAAACAAGATGTAGAGGTATGAAATTTTGTGAATTGTATCTTAAACTTGTATCATAATTTTCAACATCCAAACCTGAAAATTATGACTTAAGGTTAAAATGCCTTAGGCATGAGATTTCTGTTCAGAATAGAAGTTTTCCCTGCTCCTTCCAGACCTCAGCCAGGACTTAAGTTGAAATGCAAATGGAAGAAGCCTGCAAGCTCAGTAGGAGACTGATCTGAGGCCCAAGGGAAAAAAAAGGGTAAAGGTGTCTTTTACCTGAACTCAAACTAGATTAAACCAAAAAGTAAATTGTATGGTATTTACTAATTACTGGCCAGTCATTTTTTCTAGGACTCATGCTTTTTCTTAGATTCTGCATTTTTTTGAGCTCATGATTTTGATCCTACAGACCTAGGTTAATGTTTTTCTGATCAGTTCTATTTTTGATCAACTGCGGAGTTTTTAAGCATTGCAATGGAGATTTCACCTGCGAAAAGCTACAAGGCCTTTACTATTGTGTTATGTGTGCACATTTGTGTTATGTGTTGTATGTCTATATGTGCATATGTCCATATATCATGCACATATATACAATTGGCAGATATATGAGGAGCCTTGTGAAATTAAAAAAAATGGATCCAAATATCTTTGATTCACATGATTTAAATGGTTCAATTTAAATTGGGTAAACAGATGAAAATAAAGATGTCTTTAAAATTAAGCTTACAAGTTTTTCTAGATGCTAAAAAACTAATAAAATGTTGATATCTATGAAATGTCTGATATGCTTTGGTTCTAGGACTTTTCTTCAACAAGGAAGAAATGGCTAACACTGTTCAATACACTTGTCTGATGTTTTGGTAAAATAAGTAAAGTAGATTTGACATGGAATTACTCATTTATGAGTACTTTTGTTAGATATCTGATTAATCTGTAGATTTGACATGGGATTACTCATTTATGTGTACTTTTGTTGGATATCTGATTGACTTACAAGGTTAAAATGCTAAATATTAAATATACCATTGAGTACTCTTAACTCCTTGGATTACATTGAGTAACATTATTGATGTTTTCATAAGTTGGTAAATGAAGAAAAAAGGTTTAAAGTTATTTTGTCATCACTGACACTTAGACATTGTGTTTTCATGTGGTAAACAGATGTGATTGTATATACAAGGGTTTATAGAAGATTTCTATATACAAAGGCTCAAAAGTTTCAACTGTTCCAATTAAGAGTACTATAGGTAAAATCAAGTATTTCTTTTTATTAAAATGAAATAATCTGCCTAAATTCAGAAATTTACAAGGACTGTTTCAAAATGTGAACAGAAAAGGAGGTTAACAGATGGGAAGGAGAAATTAAAAGATTCTAGGTATGGAAATCATATTTAATAGAAGAGAAAAATGTTCCTGGATAAGAAAGTCTTTAAGTAAATAAGAGAGTTTAAGTAAGTGATAGAGAAGGTCTGTGTAAGTTTGTTTTTACAATCAGTCATATGTTAAAAGGACAAAGATTTTTAAAAACATTAGTTTACCCATAATATTGTGTTTGTTAAGTTTTGTTTCTTGTTTCTAGAGCAAGTAATCTTAAAGGGGGTTGGTTAAACAAGAACTGTTATTTTAGAGAATTGTACTGTGTTATTTCTTTAAAAGCTAAACTTGGTTAATATAAAAACATCATTGTAATTGTGGTGCTATTAATATGTTCATATCTTCCAGGTGTACAAGTCTGTGAGGTCAAAGCTTTAAAAGAGTATTATATCAAACTGGTGTTCTAAAGTTGTATGGTAATTTTAGGCTTAAAAGAAAAGACATATTGGAGATTTATTTATATCATTTCATGTTCTATAACTGGACCTGTTATCAATAAGATATGTAAAGTTTTATGTTTACTTTTTACACTGAGGTACAATTTAAATGTATTTTTAAGTTAAAGAGAGCCTAATCTGTGTACAGGTTAATATTGTAAAACACAAAAGTACGTTGCTATTTTCCTACAAAAGGTTAAAAGCTTTCAGCCTTTCTTTAATTCATTTTTTAGATGTGTATCATAATGTGTTAGCTGATATTCATGTGAACTTGAGCAACAATTTATGTATGTTTAAAAAGCAAAGATCAGCTTCAGAAGTAGGGCACTTTACTTAAGATTTATGAAGAGCCCCGCCTTACCTGAGATAAGGCTCTCTGTCCCATCTCACTAAATGTGAAAATGACTATGAAAAAGTAGGCCAGATTTCAGTACATTTAAGGTTGTGTCCAAAAGTTGGTTTTTGTCAAGATTACTAGGATCTCAAACAGGGGATATGATGTATAACTCTGCCAAAGTTCAAGTAGCTATTACCGAACTAAAAATGATTTTACTCTTGTTAATTTTATTTTATAGTTTTCTTATAAATGGTCTAAAGATTGCTTGTTAATGTTTTGCAGAGGTACTGCCTTAAGAACACACAACCTGGGTTAATTTAAGATAATAAATTATCACCTACAGGATAGAGAGATAGACATTAAAGCCCAGTACTCTGGTGAAATTGATTTGCTGGATGTTTAAGATTAAGAATTAAAATCAAAGTTAAATTAAAAGGGCCAAGAAAACCAATTTGGCTCTTGCCCTCTGAGTCAGTCTGAAACCAGGGAACAGGGGACTTCTCTAAAGAGCTTTGTAACTTTGGGCCACATAACCTCCCGATCAGGGAGATTAATGGAGAACAGAAAGCTAATCAGTGCATTTGCTATGAATAGGAGGGTCATCAGAGAAGGGAGACATCCCTGATGCTTCCAGGGGAAGCCATGGTCAAGCAAGACCTGGACCCATCCTAGAACAAATGGCACTAGCAGAACTGAGAAGCTGCTCTCAAATTCCCCCAGGATTCCCATGGAAATTCGGCTGTTAACAATAGATAGAAACAAAAATCAGTTTGACTGATTGTTTAGGGTTAGGGTCAGGTTTAGGGCTAGAGTTAGGTTCAGGGTTAAGGTCAGGGTTGGGATTACGGTTAGTGTTGGCAATAGGGTTAGGTTTAGTTTAAGGTTTATGTTTAGGGCTAGGGTTAGAGTTAGAGCCAGGGCTAGAGTTATGGCTAGAATTAGGTTTGGGGCTAGGGCTAGGGTTAGCTCTAGTATTAGGGCAAGGGTTAGTGTTAGGGTTAGGGCTAGAATTAGGGCTAGGGCTGATGTTAGTTTGATGGTTATGGTTAGGGCTAGTTTTAGATTTAGGGTTAGCGCTCAGTCTAGTGTTAGGTTTAGGTTTAGTGTTAGGGTCAGGTTTAGAGCTAAGGTTAGTGTTAGCTTCAGAGACAGGGTCAGGGTTAGGTTTGTGGTTAGGGTTAGGGTTAATGTTAGAGCTAGGTTTAGGCCTAGAACTAAGATTATGTTTAAAGTTAGGGCTAGGGTTTGGGTTAGGGTTAGGTGTAGGGGTAGAATTACTGTTAGGGTTAAGGTTAGGGTTAGGGTTAATGTTAGGGTTAGGGTTAGCTTTAGCATTAGGGTTAGGGTAGGGTTCGGTTATGGTAAGGGTCAGGGTTAGGGTCAGGGTTGGTGTTAGGTTCATGGTCAGAGTAAGATTTAGAGTCAGGTTAGGGTTAGGGTTAGGGTCAGGGTTAGGGTCAGGGTTAGGGTGAGTGTCAGGATTAGGGTCATAGTTAGGGATAGCATTATGTTTAGTTTAAGGGCTAGGTTTAGAGTTACATCTAGAGCTTGGGTTATTCCTAGAGTTAGGTTTGGGGCCAGGGCTAGGGTAAAATTAGGGTAGGGTTACTGTTAGGGTTAGTGCTAGGGTTAAGGCTAGGGTTACAGTTAGGACTAGTTTTATGTTAGGGTTAGGGCTAGGTCTAGTGTTAGGTTAGATTTAGCGTTAGGGTCAGGTTTAGTGCTTGGTTTAGTGTCAGGGTCAGAGTCAGGGTCAGGGCTAGGGTTAGGGTTTCACTTAGGTCTAGAATCAATCCTAGGGTTAGGTTCAGGGTTAAGGTCAGGGTTGGGATTACGGTTAGCGTTGGGGCTAGCTTTAGTTTTAGGTTTTCGTTTACATTAAGAGCTGGTGTTGGGTTTAGGGTTAGGGTTAGAGCAAGAGTTAGGGCTAATTTTAGGATTAGGGTTAAAGCTATAGCTTCGGCTAGGGTAGGGTTAGGATTAGGACTATGGCTAAGGTTAATGCTAGGACTAGGACTAGGGCCAGAGATAGTTTTAGGATAGGATTAGGGTAAAATGTTAGATTTAGTGTTAGGGCAAAATTTAGGGAAAGGTGTAAGGTTAGGGTGAGCATTATGGTGGGGTAAGGGTTAGGGTCAGGGTTAGCATTAGGGTTAGGGTTATGTTTAGGGTTAGGGTTAGGGTCAGGTCAGGGTTAGGGTTATGGTTAAGGTTAGGGTTAGTGTTAGGGCTAGCATTAGCAGTAGGGCTACGAATAGGGCTACAAATAGGGCTAAAGTTAGTGCTAGGGGCTAGGGTTAGGGCTATGGTTCCTTTTAGTGTGAGGCTTAGGATTAGGGATGGGACTAGTGTTGGGCTAGGTTTAGGATTAGGGCAATATTTAGGGTGAAGTCTAGCGCTATTGTTAAGTTTAGGTCTAGGGCTAGGGCTAGGGCTAGGGCTATGGTTAGGTTTAGGTTTAGGTTTAGGGTTAGGTTTAGTGTAGAAGTTAAGACTAAGTCCAGTGTTAAGGTTAGGGTAAAATTTAGGGTTAGGTTTAGGCTTAGGGTCAGCGCTAAGGTTAGGGTTAGTGTTATGGTTAGGTTTAGGTTTAGGGTCAGGGTTAGTGTTATGGCTAGGTTTAGGGCTATGGTTAGGGTTAATGTTACGTTTATTCTTAGTATTAGGTTTAGAGTTAGAGTTAGGGTTAGATCTAGGTTTAGGGCTAGGGCTAGGATTATGCCTAGGGTTAGGGCTAGGTTTAGAGCAAGGTCTAGGCTTAGGGTAATGTTTAGGGCTAGGGCTAGGTTTAGTGTAAGTGTTAGGGTTAGGATTAGGTTAAAATCTAGTGTTAGGGTTAGGGTTAGGGTAAGACTTTGGGTGAGGGTTAGGATTAGGTTAGGGTTAGGGTTAGAGCTAGGGTTAGGGCTAGGACTAGGGTTAGGGCTTGGTTTAGGGTTAGGGTTAGGGTTAGGGCAGGGTTATGGTTCAAGTTAGGGCTGCTCTTAGAGCTAGGTTTAGGCCTAGAACTAGGGTTATGGTTAAAGTTAGGGCTAAGGTTTTAGTTAAGGATAGGTCCAGCCATAGTTTGTTAAATTAGGTCACATTATACATTATGCTAATGGTTGCATTACTAACATACTTCAGTAGAATGTTATTGCTATGGGAAACTATTAGCTATTGATTATTGAGTGAAAAGGAGATGTAAACAGTATGTAAAAAAATCATAACAGTTAATTCACAGAAAAGGGGTTAGAAAGGTATAAATCAAATGGTTAATAAAGGTGGAAGATTATAATTGTATTTTTTTAGTTTATCACACACGCGTTTATGTTGTAATTTTAAAAATACAATGTCCACAAAGCAAAGTTTGCCCAGATGAAGAGAAAAATATGGTTAGTTAAATGTAAAGTAAGAATTAAAAAGCCCAAATAAGAATATGTGGTGTAGCTTCTAACAATAAAAGGTTTTCTTGTGGCCTGAAGAGAGGGACATTTATGGCATCAAATAAGAATGACAGCAAGGGGTGCAGAAGGTAGAGGGTAAGTTCTGATTACGGATACATTTGTCATCACCCATGGTCCTGGGGATTGAACTCGGGATACTCTACCACTGAGCTACATCCCCAGCCTTTTTAAAATTTTTATTTCGAGACAGGATTGTGCTAAGTGGCCAAGTGTAGGACAGGTCAAAATGGCTACAGTTAGACTCCCTCATGGAGGCTTGGGACAGGCTGTTTTATGTAGCCAAGGTCATGAACAACTTAATTCAGTGTGTGCTCAAGATCATAAACATTTTCTTATGAGCATACACCCACTTATGTAACCTGTTGGCACTATGCCTTCTTTCCTGATCTGCAAATAAAAGGCTTGTGGAAATGACTGGGGCTAAATGGAGCAGGCTAAGGGACATTACTGCCTCTGAATAAAGAATGTCTATTATCACAAAAAAAAAAAAAAAAAAAAAAAAGGATAGGTCCAGGTCTAGAATTACTTCTAGGTTTAGAATTAGGGTGAGAATTATGGTTAGAGTCAGGGTTAGGATCGGGGTTAGGGTTAGGGTTAGAGTTATGGTTAGGTTTAGGATTAGGGTCATGATCAGGTTTAGGGTTAGGGTTAGGGTCAGGGTTAGGGTCAGGGTTACGGTCAGTGTTGGGATTAAGGTCAGGGTTGGGGATAACTTTAGATTTAATTTAATGTTTAGCTTTAAGGTTAGAGTTAGAGTTAGGGCTAGGGCGAGAGTTAGGGCTAGAAATTTGGGGCTAGGTCTAGTGTCCAGGCTAGGATTAGGGCTAGGGTTAGTGTTAGGATTAGGGCTAGGGCTAAATTTAGGGCAAGGGTTATGGTTAAGGCTAGTTTTAGAGTTAGTGCTCGATCTAGTGTTGGATTTAGGATTAGGGTTAGGGTCAGATTTAGAGCTAGGGTTAGTGTTAGGGACGGAGACAGGGTCAGGGTTAGGTTTAGGTTTAGGTTTAAGGCTACTGTTAGTGCTAGGTTTAGGCCTAGAATTAAGGTTATGGTTACAGTTAGGGCTAGGGTTTGGGTTATGGTTAGGTCTAGGGCTAGAATTACTGCTAGGGCTAGCCTTAGGTTTAGGGTTAGTGTTAGGGTTAGGGTAGCTTTAGCATTAGGGTTAGGGTTAGGGCTAGGGTTAGGGCTAGGTGTAGGGTTAGGGCAATATTTATGGTTAAGTCTAGGGATATTGTTAAGTTTAGGTCTAGGGTTATGGATAGGGCTAGGGCTAGGATTAGGTTTAGGTTTAGGGTTAGGGTTAGTGTAAAAGTTAAGACTAAGCCCAGGGTTAGCATTAGACACTCAGCTGCAGAGAACTGGCCTTGGTCCGGCCCCAGAAGAGGCCAAAGGGAGAGGAGCAAGAGCGCCACAAAAGCAGGCCGTGCCACCACCGCCGCCGCCAAATCCATGTGGAGTTTAGGAGACTTTTCAAGCAGCTTTGCAAAGATCTGCAGAGGGGTGGCTGTGGAATCCACCAGGGAGTAGCAAGCTGGGCCTCCCAGGCTCAGGATGGAGCCTCCACAGCTGCCCGCCAACACTCTTTCCTCTTCACAGAAACCAAGCTACCTTGGGGCCCAAAGGGTCTTCTGTGCCTCTGGCTGGCCACAGCCACAGCTCTGTTCGCTGGGCAGAGGCTGCTCCTTAGTCATGAGTTACTTTGCTTGGGGAGGAGCGGAGGCGGAGCCTCGGGCGATGTCACCCTGTGGACTCAGAAGGCTTCCAATAAAGACGGGCTCCGGCTCGGGCTCGGGCTCGGGCTCGCCTCGGGCTCGGGCTCGGGCTCGGGCTCGCCTCGGGCTCGCCTCGGGCTCGGGCTCGGGCTCGGGATCGCCTCGGGCTCGGGCTCGGGATCGCCTCGGGCTCGGGCTCGGGCTCGGGCTAGGGCTCGCCTCGGGCTCGGGCTCGGGCTCGGGCTCGGGCTCGGGCTCGCCTCGGGCTCGCCTCGGGCTCGGGCTCGGGCTCGGGATCGCCTCGGGCTCGGGCTCGGGATCGCCTCGGGCTCGGGCTCGGGCTCGGGCTAGGGCTCGCCTCGGGCTCGGGCTCGGGCTCGGGCTCGCCTCGGGCTCGCCTCGGGCTCGGGCTCGGGTTGGGGTTCGGACTCCAGCTTGATCTCGAGCTCCTGCTCATGCTTGGCTCCGGCTCAGGCTCCGGCTCCTGTTGGGGCTCGGGCTCGGACTTGGGCTCTGCACCGCCGCCTTCTGAAGGAAAGACACTCTGAGCACAGAAAAACCCTCGTTTCTGTCTGATGATGTAATTTTTTTCTTCAACATCTCACATCAAATCACAGAGCCAAGAGGGCCCTGACAAAACCCATGCCTTTGAACTTCCAAAACTATGAACTAAATAAAACTCTTTTTTTTTTTTTAAAGAAGTTAGACTGCCTCAGGTATTCCATTATAGCCCTGCAAAAGTGACTATGTAGTCACCTTCAAAAACCTTAATCAGGGCTTAGAGAGTCTGGCTGGAGTCTCAGCTCTGGTAGGGGTCAGCAGGTGGCTGCATGGATCAAGGCCCCTCTAGAACTCCGGCGCAGGTGGAAGAGGCTGATCAGGGCAGAGCAGTGAGCTACAGAAGAGGTCAGCCAGTGGTGGGATGGACCCGGGCTTACCCTGAGAACGAGGTCCCTGCAGTTCAGCTGGGCGGATCAGGCCTGGGCCTGACCTGCGCAAGGGTCTGCAGGTGGCCGGATGCAACTTGGCTTACCCTTGCCCAGGCTCCTGAGCAGCTGGCTTGGCTGATCTGGCAGGAGCCTGAGCTCCGGAAGGTATTCCCTGTGGGCAGAGGTGGTCGTGGGTCTGGCCTGAGCTCTGTTGGGGGTCAGCCTGTGGCAGGATGGAGCCAAGCCTACCTTGGGCCAGGCTCCCATGCCTGACAGAGAGGCTGACCTGGGCTGGGGCTGAACTCTAGCAGGTGTCTTCCAGTAGGCGGAGTCAGTGCAGGGCGGAGCCTGAGCTCTGGCGGGCCACTGACAGTGGGCGGAGTCATTCCTGGGCTGAGGCGGAGTTCCAGCAGGGGTCAGCCTGAGGCGGGATGGCCCTGTGACTACCCTCTGCCCAAGCTGGCCTGTAGTTCAGCAGGGCGGATCAGGCCTGGGCCTGATCTGCACGGGGGTCCCCTGGTGGTGGGATGGAACTGTGTTTACCCTTGCCCAGGCTTCTGCGCAGCAGGACCTGGCTGATCAGGTAGGAGCCTGAGCTCAGGTAAAGTAGGCGGAGTCAGTGCAGAGCTGATCCTGAGCTCTGGTGGGCCACTGACAGGGGGCGGAGTCATTCCTGGACCGATCATGAGCCCCAGCAGGGCTCAGCCTGAGGCAGGAGCTACCTTTGACTACCCTCTGCGGCCTCATGTCATCCTGGGAGGTCTGGGCGGATCTTGAGCTCCCAAGGATGTTTGCTGATGAGTGAAAACAGTTTTCCTCAGTAACAGTAATATCAGAGTCAGGCACCATTACTGGCTCAAGGATCCTGTGGGACAGTTCCAGGGACAACTGTAATGGTTTTCTAAATTGATAGTATGGTGGGAACTATAGCTGTAGTTATCTGAAGGCAACGGATGGTGGTTTGACTCTGGATGGCTACAGTCATGTCCAGTAGAACCGTGGAGATATTTTTGGAGCCAAGTAGAATGATTGCCTAAGTAACACAAAGGAAAGCAGCCTCAGAATGACCCTCTGGAGGGTGAGAATAACTGTGTGGTGGGTGTGGGAGAAGAAGCAGCGCAGAGTCAGAGGAGCCTAAGCTCCGACCAAGTGGGGGTGGGGGTCTCTTCACCCTGGAGCCTTCCTTTGACCAACCGTCTTGGCTCAAGTCCTTTCTGCGTCAAGCGTTCCAGCCACACGTCACAAGGGCTAAACTCCAGTTCAGCCTTTGGTCGAAGGAGGAGCTGGCTTCTCAGCCCAGCTGCTCTGTGCTGACTAGCGTTGGACTAGTGTGGGACTTCTGCCTAGTGACGAGCCCCAGGTGCCCTCCATGGGCAGTCTCTTGACCAAGTGCGGTCGCAGGCTGCGCCGCAGGGCCCTCTTGGGCCATCACACTCCCCTCCGCCTCGCCCGGGAGGCTCCCTCTCCTCACAGGGACCACCCCGCTGCACCTGCCTCTCCCCTCAGCCCTGCCAGCAGGCGTTTCCCCCAGGATCACCGACCTTGGGGGCCTCCTGCTGCTGGCAGGGACAGAGGCCCGCTCCTCTCTCGGGGGATCCTGCTGCCCGTGTCCTGGGGGTCCCTCCGCAAAAAGCCAGTGCTATCCCGGAAGAACTCGCGCATGTGGGGACCCTCGACAGCAGTAAGGGTCCCGCCTCCTGGGCGCTGGCCACTCCTCCTGCCTTCAGTTCCTCAGCTCATCCACCAAGCTGAGGGGCCCATGACACCTGCTCGCTGCCCTGTTGGTGCGTCTAAGGAAGCTGAGCTCAGGGCCCACGAACAGCGAGAAAAAGGCAAGATCCACCTAGAGGAGGAGGAGGAGAAGAAGGAGGAGGGGGAGGAGGAGAAGGAGGAGGAGGGGGAGGAGGAGAAGCTGAAGGAGGAGAAAGAAGAAAAGCTGGAGGAGGAGAAGGACGAGGAGGAGGAGGAGAAGGACGAGGAGGAGGAGGAGAAGGACGAGGAGGAAGAGGAGAACGACGAGGAGGAAGAGGAGAACGACGAGGAGGAAGAGGAGAACGACGAGGAGGAAGAGGAGAACGACGAGGAGGAAGAGGAGAACGACGAGGAGGAGGAAGAGGAGGAGGAGGAGGAGGAGGAAGAGGAGGAGGAGGAGGAGGAGAAGGTGGAGAAGGAGGAGCAGGAGAAAGAAGAAAAGCTGGAGGAGGAGAAGGTGGAGAAGGAGGAGCAGGAGAAAGAAGAAAAGCTGGAGGAGGAGAAGGTGGAGAAGGAGGAGGAGGAGAAAGAAGAAAAGCTGGAGGAGGAGAAGGAGGAGGAGGAAGAGGAGAAAGAGGAGGAGGAGGAAGAGGAGGAGAAGGAGGAGGAGAAGGTGGAGAAGAAGGAGGAGGAGGACACTCGGGGAGACCTCAGTGCCCTGGAACCCAGTTCTTGGCCCCCAGAGGGAAACATCCTTCCAGAGAGGGCCCAGGTGTCTCTCAAGAAGCTGTCATATGGGAGCCCCGCCACCTGCAGCTCCCAGGGCCCTGCTCAGGGAGTGCTCCTCCTGCTTCAAGCCGAGGGCCACTCAATGCTCCACAAGTGGGCCCAGGAGCATGTAGGTGAACTGGATCTGCCTGTCTCTCCAGCCTCCCAAGATGCCATCCAGGGAGAGCAGGGCCTACAGCCGACCTGTGTTCTATCCCAGAGTTGGCCCTCACGAACTGCTGCTTCCAGGAGGCCAAATAAAAGAAAACAGCTCATGCCAGTGGCCCTGCCATCACTGATTTCCAGGCATCAGGATGGGCTGCCCCCACCTGCAAAGCGGCCACGTTTATGTACAAAAGGCACCCTGAGGAGGGTTCAGAGTGCCAGAAGTAACCACATGGAGCCTGAGGCAGAGGTCGCCCAGGGCGGAAGAGAGGCTCTGGAGGACTGCACCACCACTGTCCATTCATCCTTCCCACCTGCAGGCCCTACCTGGAATGCAGGCCCCCTCCCCCCACCCACTGACCCCTTCTCCATAGCAACCATCCTTGCCAGCAGGCAGGTGGAATTCCAGCCTGCTGGGCCCCTGAACCTATCCATCCCTCCACCTTCCCCCTCAGCTAATATTCCTCTGCCTCTTCCCAGGAAACCTCCTTCTCCCTTCAGCCCCAGTCCACATGTTGGAGTTACCCCTAATGTGTTTCACCTTCCCACACCTCTTACCCAGGTCCCTTTCCCCTCCAATCCTACCTCTTCCAGAACAGAATCCCCAACCCCCATGTGTATTGATCCTCCTCCTCCTTTTGATCTTCCTCCTCCTCCACCTCCCCCTCCACCTTCTCCTCCTCCTCCTCCTCCACCACAACCACCTCCTCCCCTTCCTTCTTCTTTTCCTCCTCCTTCTCCTCCTCATTCTTTCCCAAGACCCACTCCTGTCCCTTCCACCTGCAACCCCAATACCCAGGGCCAGCACTCCGTCCCTCCAACCCTCATAGCCATGCCATCGGCTCACGTTTCCCAGCATCCTGCTGTGCTGCCTGAGGACACGGCCATGGACACTACCCCCCCTTCCATGGCGGTCATTTTCCCATCTTCTGCGTCCAGTGACAGCTCTGGCCCACACTGCAGTGTCCATGGCCATAGGCAGCACAGGCAGCCAGCAAAGGGACCAGTCTTCCCTGGCCCCCCAACCCTTCAGTTCTCCCAACCCAACCCCAATCTGTCCCATCCCATTGTCCCACCACCCACCCCTCAGCCTGCATTTGGGAACCCTGCTGGACAGCAAAGAGCCTCTCTTCCCAATGCCCCCGTGGTTACCATGCTGCTAGTGACGTTCCACTCACCGGCCTCCACCCTGGCACAGAGGGCCTCTGCATCACCAACCTCCCAGGCTGCCAGTGAAGAGCCCATGGATACAACGCCTCCTTCGAAGGCTGTCATGTTCTAGTCACCTCCTGCCTGCCACGTTCTTAGACTGACTCAATTTGGTAAGCATGGCAGACACGTCGACAGCTATTTCTATATTGTAGGCCTGGTGCCACATATTTGGGATCTGATTTCTGCTTGCTATGTCTTCCCAATGTTACTGTTGAGGTAAAATGTGCTTTACAAATGTTGGCTTTAGACATAATACCTGAATATGTAATCACCATTGAAGCAGCGCATATGTGTACATGCACACACACACACACACACACACACACACACACACACACACACCAGAAATGCCACAGTCTTAGTCTCTAAATTTCAGAAGTAGGCAAATTTGAAAATTTTCTAAAACTATAAAGGAGACTAAAGAGATGTGATAAGTGTATGAACTGTGGGAGCCTGGACTTAAATCAAGCCTGGAGGATGACAACAGGACAACTAACAAATTGGGCTATAGACTGGAGGAATGTATTGTGTCAATGTTAGTTTCCTGAATGTAGGAATTTTTCAGGGTTATAGGAGAGAATGTGCTATCCTGGACAATTCACAGCAGAGTAAAGGCATTAAGTGTCCATTGTGTGAGACACAAATACTCTTCTCAAACTGTTCAGAAAGGTTGAATTAGGGAAAGAGGCAAGATAAAGTACATGTGGCAGAATGTGAAAAGTCTGTGACTCCTCTTAGACATTCCAAATAACTCTCATGGAGAGGCAGGACATAAAGTTTGTCCAGGCAATTTCAGCCATTTTCCCTCCCCCACTAGGAAGAAAAGTTTTGCATTCATTTGCAAATACACTGACTTCAATATTTCACATGTGTCTATGAATATTTCAACTATTATAATATAGATCTCTCTCCCTCATTAATGACATGTTAAAATCTTTAAAAGCTGTTTGCTCAACAAGATTGGTCAACAAGATTTGTTAGATCAATTAGAAAGGCCATATCGGGATTCTCTTAACAGTCTTATGACATTTCTAAAGTTTAAAAATCCTGCAGAATAAAAAAACATCTAAATTTAGTATAAAGAGTAAATACCTGTGGATTCGAACTAATGTAAGAATGAATGAAAGTAGAATTGGGCTTTACAGGAGGAAATGTGACCAGTCCAGAAACAGGGCAGCAATGAAGTTATGTAAGTTGTCAAGAGTTTGATAGCACCATGACTTTGACCATGAAACTGTTGCATGATGCGTGCCCTAATGAGAACCCTGAGGTGCCCGTTCCCATGACTCTGTACACTATGCTTTGCTTTGCTTCACATTCTCTATAGTGAAGAACCTGGAGTAGAGCAGCTTTCTATTTCTCAAAAACATTCCATTTAATTTCAATTGGAGGAAGACCTTTCTAAAATGTGGGACATGAGTAGTCACATTGGGTTTGGCCTTCTGATCCTCAGGTGGGGTGTTTGTTATCAAATATAGCAGTTGTCCTTGGAGAGGATAGGTATTCAGGGTCAGTACCAAGCAGCATAGAACTCAGCCCATCACAGGTTGAAAGCAGAGCACTGCAGCACCAAGGGAATAAGGACGCTGCTCTTTAACATCCACTCTCCAACAGTTTTCATTTTCAATCAGAGTACTTAAGTAGGATTGATTGTTCTTCCAATGGTAATGTCCAGTTCTTTGTTCTCTCAAGAGCAATGCATACCAATTGTAGCATAAAATATTTTGCTTAGAGTTTTTCTATTACATTGAGCCTTTATAGTGTCATACATTCTGTGCAAAACATCACATCATTTCATGTAAATTTCACAATTCTCTGAACTATATATTATGAGTCCCATTTTACAGGTTCATAAAATGAGCTTTATGGAGGGAAACTTCATTACTTTTCTTCCAAAGACACTCAGTGGTAAGAAAGAGCAGAGGTGATTTCAAATCTGATTCCAAATCCATAATGATTAACCCATATACTCAATAAACTTTACAACATGGACTTGCTGAAAAGGGGCTTATAAACTGCTTTATGAAGAGTTTGTAATTAGGCATTCAAAATATGCTACCATCCATTCAGTAACCATGTGTGCCAACTGTCTTGTAGTACCATGACAATGAAATAACTTGTTGAAATTAATCATGGAATAAATATAGAGCAAAAAATGCAAAGAAGAGATATTTTCACCGAGTATTTAAAATTAGTATGAAAAGTATATTTTAAAAGAACTAACAAATTGTAATAATATTCAAAATGCAATATTTGAGTCCTATTTGTGCTTAGCAAAAACTATATCAACACTTTGTTTCCAAATCCTATGACTTTTCTGAGGACAAATTTAATTTTATTATTGTGAATGTTATTCAAACCATAACTCCGTTAGGCGTTAGATATTTCAAAATATCTGATTTCCTCTTAAACACTAACCCTGTGCCTTCCATTTCTGATTTCATCTTCAGCACTAACCCTGTCCCTTCACTTAAAGGAAGTTCAGTGAAGTTCAATTCCCCCCAAATTACTGAAAAATATCAAATTGAATTTTTTAAAGGTCTGAAAGAAACAAGAGTTTAATAAGATGCTGACCTTGGTTTCTGTTCCTCTCATCATTTCCTTGAAGGATCTTAACTCAGCTAACCATTTTTAATTAGGCAAAAGTTTGTTGAATTTTGTTGATACTTGCCCTCAAGCAGCTTTGAACTATGAATAAATATACCTGAGCAGCTAGCTATGACAGAGGGCAAGATGGAAGCACCCAACAGAGAATAATATGAACCAATGTTCTTTTTCCTGGAAGTGTCTTACTCTGATTTTTTTCTACTCCTTCTCATTTGCAGGCCCCACTCCTTTGCCATAGGAATGAACTCACCACCTGGACTGGCCCATCAGGGAACTCAAACTTCCCCAAAGTAACAAAGGATTCAAGGTGAAGACCTGTTCCATATGGAGACCACCCAAGTCCTGCAGTGGCTGACTGCTGTGAAAGAGAAATGTCTCTCCATCTGACATCAAGAACCAAACAAGCCAGATATATATACAAAATTTCTTCTTTGATATAAGGAAGGCAAGGAAGAACAGAACAGGGAGGAAGAGCATGAGAAGAAGACCACCATTAAATAGGGATGAGAGGGGGGAGGGAAAGGGAGAGAGAAGGGAAATTGCATGGAAATGGAAGGAGACCCTCATTGTTATACAAAATTACATATAAGAGGAAGTGAGGGGAAAGGGAAAAAAACCAAGGAAGAGAAATGAATTAAGGTAGATGGGTTAGAGAGAGAAGATGGGAGGGGAGGGGAGGGGAGGGGGGATAGTAGAGGATAGGAAAAGCAACCCATATAATCCCTTGGTGCATGGATGGCAAGTGCTCATAAATGGAGTGAACATGGTTCAGGAAGATGATACTTTCAGTACAGGCTGCCATCCTGCTTCATGAGCAAGAAGTGAAAATGCTGTTGCCTAGTCTGTGCACATTTGGGGAGGAAAGGGAATTTTGTATTGTCATTCTCTAAATGAATACATTACCTTGCCAAATTGTCTGACCACCTTGTTTACTTTTGATCAAGGATCTCACAAAACTAATGATATAGAAAAGAATCCTTTGGTAGCTGCTACTATTTCTATATTCCTTGTGATGATACACCTCATATGCATAGTATGTGGTTTTTCACCTGCATTGTCTTAGGCATATCTGTTCTTCAACAATATATCTGGTGCTGCAGAAAGGGAAACAATGAGACTGTTAACGCCCTGGGGTGCAGCTCAGTGGTAGAGCACCTGCCTGCCTTGCACAAGGCCCAGGTTTCAGTTCCCAGCCCTATAAAATAGAATGTTATGCTTATAATAGACTAAGAAATTGAAAATAGATTTTCAAAGAGTAGATTGAAGTCTGATCAGGGCCAATCACTCAACCCTGCCCACCCCAACTTCATTCTTCAACTGTGCCCATTCTTCAACTGTGGACTGTGTCATATGTATAAGGTTTTTTTTTTTTTTTTTTTTTTTCCAGGGCTGGGGATGGAACCGAAGACCTCGTGCATGCTAGGCATGCACTCTGTCACTGAGCTACATCCCCTGCCCTGTATGTGCTTTTATTATCAAGCATTCTCCACATCTGTGCTACCTAATTGTAGGAAATATTTTTCATTTCTTTGCTTCACATGAGCTCAGAGAGTCTTTTAAGAATAACCAAAACTTAAGTTTCAGTAGGTGAGGGCTTGGTAGACTTGGACATATAATTCTTGAAGTCTCCATGGAAACGTCAGTTCCCAACTCTTTTCAGACATGGGATCATTCTGCAGTCCCACTTCTTGCCTGGGGAGACCATAAACAAGAACTTGGTTCCTGAGCTATAGAACTCAATGTGGTTCTGTTACAAAACACAGAGACTTGATTGGCCTTTGTCTTGGTACAGTAGCTCCAAGCTTGGAAGAAATACACCACAAGGAGACATTAGATCTTGCAGCATTATTTCATCTCATTTGTACCTTTTCTCTTTGATTTTGCAATCTTAGAGGATCCGAATAAGAGGTGGTAAAAGTCAGGGTTATAGATTTCCTGCTGGCATTGTTAGAAATTATGAAAATGGAAAAACAATAGAGGCTAAAAAAATATGGCCTAGAATTGCAACATTTTCAAAAATACCATACTTTAAACATTTCTGTCAGGCTCCAAAGCAAAATTTTTTAATATGGTTTGGGTTTCAATTTGAGCTGTCACATTGACGGACTGATATGGGTGGGAGGTTTTGGACTGAGGGTTATTTTGTTATTTACTAATAAATGAGATTTCTTCATCACAAAAAAATATCACAGCATTTCTTTTTAATATTTGGCTTAGAAAAAATTGGTGCTCCCCAACAGATGACAAAGTCCAATTTCTCATGCTTTTGTAAAGATTGTTTTTTTTTTTCATTTGTTTTCAGACAGAAAGGAGACTGTCCTGAGCTGCTCCCCACATAGAATCTGAGTTGCTCTTTGTCCCCATATGGAGTATTGTTTTCCTCTCAGTGATATATGCAATGTTCAAGTGAATTGGCTACTGAGACATGAAGCGATTCATGAGGTCCCCTGAACCATTTGCTCTGAGGACACATCATGTCCTCCTGCAGATCCAGAAAGTGCCCAGAATTCCACAAAAAATGTGCTGAAACCAGGCAGCTTCATTATAAACTGCACTACCTAGTCACCAAGCTGTGTCATCTCTTGGCATTTAAAATGAACAGACGTTAATTTTGCTCCGAACTGGATTGCAAAACATCTATTTTTTTTAGCTCTTCTTTGCCGGTGAAAATCACATGAACAACAATACCTGAGCTACTTGCCAGAGTGCCAGAAATATTTGTTTTCCAAATCAAGCATGTAAAGATCTCCGAAGGTGAAGGATTTAGTCTGGTAGCATTGAAAGAATGGACTGGAAGGAGGGCCAGACTTTCAAGGTGTTGGTCACTAAGAACCAACCTGTTGTGGCCACTCTGCTTTCTCAGGGTGGGCCTGCAGTTAGAGAAGGCAGCTGTAAAAGGGTAATGGAGGTATCGTAGTTTCTGAGTGACAGATCAGTATATATATATTTTTTAACCAGGTAACTCCCTGCTCTTGAATTCTGCCATGCAACCAGACCTGACAGTGAGCCGAACATACAGTGGTCCCATCTGTCTACAGGACCCACTGGACAAGGAACTCATGACAGAGTCCTCCCTCTTCAACCCTTTGTCGGACATCAAAGTCAAAGTGCAGAGCTCAATCATGGTTTCTCTGGGAGTGTCTGAGAGAGCCGAGTGCCACGGCAAGAATCACTCTGGGACATTTCCCCATGGAAACAATCGCAGCTTTAGTACAATGCATCCCCGAAATAAAACACCATACATCCAAAATCTGGCATCACTCCCCACAAGGACAGAACTGAGGACAACTGGTGTCTTTGGCCATTTAGGAGGGCACTTAGTAATGCCAAATACAGGTGGGTGGTAAGTGTGTGCCTGTGTACTTTCCAGAGTTTGTTTAAATACTTCATATAATTATATCCTGTCAAAGTCATTTTATGATGTTTATCATCCCTTTGTCAGAACAGAAATGCCACCACTCTACCGGTCTATTTGATTTACACAGCACACCAGGACCAAGGCTAAGATTAGGCTTTGTGGTTGTTATCTCAGAAAGTTTTAAATGCCTGTTAGAGGTGGTATCCATATTAGCTGAAAGTGTCTAGGTAGTCCCCTGGGTTTAAGACCCTTTGAAATATGTTACCTAGGGCATGATCAGGTAGCCCCAAAATCATTCTTTGGCATGACCACAACAAATACCATGTTTATAGCTTTGCATGGCTTATATACTAGTAGATAATTTAATGCAATGACAGTCTCATTTCATCAGTAAATGACCTAATAAACACACTCAGTGTTCATAGACCTTGCTAAGCGTGTTCCTTCATGATGAGCGATGATGAATAGTCATTGCAAAGCTGCTCCTTTGAATTACCACCTCAGTTACTTGGCTGTGTTGTAAGCACAATTAAGTTCCAAGTATTTTCTTTCTTTCTTTGGGTTGGAAGAGAGGAGATTTTCTTGATGTTTTGCAGGACACATAAGGTGACCAGCTCGGCTCACTTTTAAAATGAAGTCCTAACTGTGGATTAGATTTTGGAGTTGCAGCCTGGGACTTAAGTGGGTGGCAGAATTTCACTTTGTCCCCTGAGTCCTAAGCAATGAGAATTGGGTAGTGTGCTGAGTCACAGGGTGTCTGGCTGAGAGGGATGGGGCCATTGGATCTGCAAGCATCGTTAGATTAGCACAGATTCAAGGCTGTGGCAGGTTTCTCTCTAAAGTAAAGCTAACTAAATTTTTTTCTCATACAATAAAATCTGTAATAGGACTAGTCCAATATTATTGTTCTAGCTAACTGAACTCTCTAACAGTTTACTAACTTGAAACTCAACTTTTCCTTAAGTTGATGAATGTTGACTTGTTCATTCTCTCCCAAATTAATTACTTTCTTTAAACGTCATTTCAAAATCTCTTTTACTTCTTTTAAATAACCCTCTAATACCACCATAATGATTATATTTGGATAAAATTCCAATCCTTCATACCTTTCTTGGTTAGTGTTTTAGGACATGAAAGGATCTTGGTTGAAATATGTGTGAGCATCAATGTATAAATGTTTGCATATGATGTCACTCTTCTTTGGATGACTCAATGTAGAGTGAATCAGTCAACCATATTTACCAAGTACTCTCCCTGTAAGGTTTCATAAGTTACAAGGGTGTGTTCTGGATGAAGAAATGTAAAAGACACATCCCCTACCCTCTCAAAGAACAAGATACACACATCATAACTCATACAAAGTTATGCATTGAATCATTCTGCTTTCACCTTATGTCCTCTTCCTAGCTCATGATTGGCAATGTCTCAGTAGTTATGAATTGAATAGGTTGGCAAGTACTCCTCCTTTTTCTTCCCTTTGTCATTTTATAATGTGTATTTGTGTGTGTGTGTGTGTGTGTGTGTGTGTGTGTGTGTGTATGTATGTACACATGTATCTTCTACACATATCGCAGGAATGCCAAGACCAACCCACTCATCAGCTATGTTTATTTTATGTTCATTAAAGAAAGTGAGGGGATTAAATGATAACAAACCCAAAGAGCTTTCTTTTCCTCCCCCTCTGACTTAACAAAGACCCAAGTTGATAACTAAGAACTCTGAAAGCTCTGTCAATGATTCCCACACACCTATTCTGTGAAAGGGGAATTTTCAAAGTTCTTGACAAGGAGCACTGAACAAGAGTCTATGAATGTGTTTGGGGAAAAATAAATGTGGGGAGTTGAAACATATCTCCTGTTATTTGCTGGATATAAATGCAAAATATGCCTGGGGATAAAGAAAGCAACATATAGAAATCAGATTGCTCTAATGCCATCCATCCCAAATTGTCATATGGCACATGCTAGAAATAATTTATATTATGCAAAATATAAAACAGGAAACTCAGACAGGTGGTTCTGTTGTCATATTAAATAAAAGGCTGTCAGAGTAGCAGGTGGATTTGGGGGGGAATATATTTTTCTTCGATCAGAGTTAACTAGTGAATGACATACTGAAAATGAATACTTCTTTAAGAACCATAGGCATAAAACTTTCCCACAGTGCCTCTCATTCTTCATAATATAACGTGCCAATAATACCACCTCCCTCTACAATCCTTGCCTTGATTGACTGTCTTCAGACTCTGCATACAATTTGCATGTTTGGGTAGGAGAAAGGAAGTATGTTTGACAGATAATAGCAATAATATAATTTCTCATTGAAGAAGAGGAAAAAATAGTTTAAAGTTCCAATTATCCTGTAGATTCTGGTTGAATTTAGGAGTATCATGAATAATGTTTCAATCTAAACCCAGGGAATTAAGCTGACTTGAAAGATAAAAAGACTTGATGTGCTGCCTAATAGCCCCTTTTAAGATACCTTCATTCATATTCCTTCTCTTTGGGTCTGGAAGTAGAGCATTAAGCCATGAAGGTTTACACCAGACAACAAGATTTACAGCCTGGTGTTTTTAGTAGGAATTTTTAATCCTCTTCATTTATTCATATGTGAATGATCTGTTTAGTGTGTTGCTGCTCTGTGCAAGGCATTCTGCTAAGTGTTGTTGATGTGATGTGGCATTATGAAGAGTAGGGGTTGCCTGTGTCTTTGTCATCATGGGCTAGAGAGCCTGAAGGGAAGGCAGCAGCAGAGAAAATGATACGTCAAACTAAGACAAGTCACAATAACTAGGACATGTTCAGGTTGACAACCAAACACACCGAATATCCTCTGCATTGCAACTTGTGTTCAACAGCAGGAAAGGATATCATGGAGGCCCCTTCTTTTGGCAACTCTGTTTAAGGAAACCTAGAAAATGCAAGGAGGCACCTTCCTGATTGGAGGTCCCTAAGTGTGTTGGTTAGAGTTCTCCTACGACTGAAGTTAAGGTCCAGAATATAAATGGGTCTCCTTGCTGTAAAGCTGTGAGCAAGATTTAAATGTGCCTCATTCTTAGTGCTACTCAAAGATACTAATGATAACTAGCATGTTACTAAATATTGTTCATACATGTGAATCACAAATAACTTGTTTTGCAATGAGTCTTGCATTCCTCTACTGTATAGCTCCTAATATAGGCACATAGAAGGCTAACAGAAAACAAAACAACAACAATAAAAAAACTTGTCATCTCTAGATTTAAATTAGCAGCAGCAGCCTGAAAGCTTTTTGTGTGATTAACTCTAATGAAAGAGAGAAAAAAAAAAAAAAAAGATGAGGAGATGCGTTATTCAAAACATAGGATGCCCTGAGATTTTATTATGTAAAGATTATATTATTACTCCATTTCATTTCTTTTTTTTTTTTTTTTGGTTTAGAGAACACTTTATCTGATTATACATTTTGTAGAATCACATTGGTCATACAGTCACATACATACATAAAGTAATAATATATGTTTCATTCTAATATATTTCTTATCCCCTCATACCCTGCCTTCCTCTCCTTTCACCTCCTCTACGTAATCTAAGGTAATGATATTCTTTTTTTATTTGCATTACAATTCTTTTTTTTAAAATCTAAAGTTTATTTAATTTTCATTAATTAATTTTTTGTTGTTGTTATTTATTTATTTATTTTTATTTATTTTTTATTTTAATTTTTATTGTTGGTTGTTCAAAACATTACATAGTTCTTGATATATCATATTTCACACTTTGATTCAAGTGGGTTATGAACTCCCATTTTTACCCCGTATACAGATTGCAGAATCACATCAGTTACACATCCATTGATTTACATATTGCCATACTAGTGTCTGTTGTATTCTGCTGCCTTTCCTATCCTCTGCTATACCCCCTCTCCTCCCGTCCCCTCCGCTCTTCTCTCTCTACCCCCTCTACTGTCATTCATTTCTCCCCCTTGTATTATTTTTCCCTTTCCCCTCACTTCCTCTTGTATGTAATTTTGTATAACCCTGAGGGTCTCCTTCCATTTCCATGCAATTTCCCTTCACTCTCCCTTTCCCTCCCACCTCTCATCCCTGTTTAATGTTAATCTTCTTCTCATGCTCTTCGTCCCTACTCTGTTCTTAGTTACTCTCCTTATATCAAAGAAGACATTTGGCATTTGTTTTTTAGGGATTGGCTAGCTTCACTTAGCATAATCTGCTCTAATGCCATCCATTTCCCTGCAAATTCTATGATTTTGTCATTTTTTAATGCAGAGTAATACTCCATTGTGTATAAATGCCACATTTTTTTTTTATCCATTCATCTATTGAAGGGCATCTAGGTTGGTTCCACAGTCTTGTGTCCTCCAGAACTGTGAGAGAATAAACTCTTGTGGTTGTGAGTCACCAGGTTTGTGGCAATTGGTTACAATAGCCATCAGGGACTAATATGGGGAGACAAGTCAGAGATGGCAAAAATTAGGAAAGGGAGGTTGTTTTCTAGGCCAATGTCTGACTTCATCCCAGCAAGTATCAGGGTACAATCGCAACCTTGGCACTCCCCTGGTCAGGAGAGCGTGCTCTGGGCTCAGGAGCATCAGGGTGCAGGAGAGAGTCTGCTACTCCTGGCATCAACACCCCCAGTCCAGCAGAACTCCACAACCTATAGATTTGGTCTCCAAGGCAACAGCGGGCCCACACAGGAATTAACCTCGGAATATAAGGAAACCTGGAATAATTCTACATGGTGTTCACAAGTTCTTGAGCACCTGTGGTTCTCACCGAGGCCCCTAGAAGTGCTTGATCTTTGGGCCAGAACTATTTGTCACATCTCAGCTATGCCACACTATTTAGGCACTCTGATGACAGTTACAGATGTCTCATGGGAAGATGGCACGATGACTGCAGGACCTGGTAGACCCTGCAAAGGGCTTTGGATTTCACTCCAAACACAACAGGGAAGCCAGGAACAAGTTGGGCACAGGGAAGGGAATGTTCCTGTTGTATTTAAGAAGGCCCCCTCTGCTGTCCTGTGTGGGTAGTCACAGTCACAGAGAGAGGAGAGGTTCAGTGGCCCAGGAACAGATCACGGTGACCTAAGGTATGATATGAACATGACAATGAAAGAGAAGCAGAGAAACTAGAGATGGAGCTGAGAGGTAGAATCTGGGTTAATCTGGCCAACTGGCCGTGAGGGTGAGTGACAGGCACGGATGAGGGTGATTCATAGGGAAGGCTGTTGGGGGCAGGCAGAGGAGGAACACAGGGGCCTTGAGCTGTGTTGTAAGGTGCCTTCAGATATACTGTTGAAAAGGAAGTGAAAATAAGAAGTAGGCACTCACGGGTGGGGAGCTGGAGCCCTGTGGGTGGTGTGGACCACAAACATGAGTGTCATTGGTGAGATATGACATTTAAGCTACAAATTAAATGCTTCAGTGAACATCATAAATAACGGTCTTTATTTTGTCTTGGATACGAGGTATCCCCAGAGCTCACATTAATGCGGAAAGATTCAGAGGCAAATGATTAGGTTATTACAGCTGTCCCCCAATCGGTCCTTCCTAGTCTGAATGGGCTGACTGGGTGGCAACTGTAGGCAGGAGGGGTGTGGCTGGAGAAGGTGGGTCACTGGGGGTGTGTTCTTCCCTATGGTCCCTTCCTGCCACCTCCTTCTCTCTTTCTCCTTCCTGACTCTGACGTGAGTTGAGCAGTCACGTGGGTGATGGATGGGTGGGTAGATGGATGGGTGGATGGCTGAACAGAAAGACTGATAGAGACAGATTTTGCAACACTTTTTATATTTGAAATATAGTGGGTAATTTGGCATTTGCTCCATCCAGAAATGTATTAGTCTTATTAAGACTTAATATGGCTGGCAGAATAAAAAATAAAAAGGGCTGAGGATGTGGCTCAGTGGTTAAGCACCCCTGGGTTCAACTTGTTCCTGGCTTCCCTGTTGTGTTTGGAGTGAAACAAGGCCCCTGTGTTTCTTCTCTGCCTGCCCCCAACAGCCTTCCCTATGAATCACCCTCATCCATGCCTGTCACTCACCCTCACGGCCAGTTGGCCAGATTAACCCAGATTCTACCTCTCAGCTCCATCTCTAGTTTCCCTGCTTCTCTTTCACTGTCATGTTCATATCATACCTTAGGCCACCGTGATCTGTTCCTGGGCCACTGAACCTCTCCTCTCTCTGTGACTGTGACTACCCACACAGGACAGCAGAGGTGGCCTTCTTAAATACAACGGGAATGTTCCCTGTGCCCAACTTGTTCCTTCCCACCCCCCAACCCCCGCCAAAAAAAAAAAAAAAAGACTCAGTATGATGTACAACATATACAAAGGAAAACTCTGCTTTTCTTCTCCCTTTTAATGAAAGAAATATTCAGAAGAATTGTATTTTCTGCTCACAAACCTTGAGGAGTTGGGAAGAAGTTAGGTCCTATGGCCCAGAGAGCTAGCTTTATATTTGTTAATTTACATTCACATTTCAAGACACATAATCTCTCAGTGGTCAAAAGATTTAATTCCTAAGTGAGGAAGAGCCACATTTTCAGGATAAGAGAATCCCTGACCACCCCACCCATATCAGGCTTGCTTCAGTTTAGGATGCCAGAGATGTTTCACAGGCATACTTGGCAGGTAAATTGTCCACGTTTGATATTTTAAAATAATAATAATACATTTGATCATATCTTCTAATCAATGTTATAAGCAAATAATACTTCTGTGAAATTCTCTAAGGAAAAATTTTGAATATGAAAAAGAGGTTAAGGAGAGGTTACAAAGACTTCCTCAAGAGGCAAGAACACCTCCACAGCCTTTATCTGTCAAGTTCAGTGAGAATAACCCTGCGCGTTCAGGGTCAGCACACCCAGTGTGAAGTTCAAATTTCACTCCTCAAGGTGGTCCTTCTCCTGAGGTCTTCCTGCCCCTCCAGTCTGACAGGAAATAACAAACCTCTTCAGCCATCCTCCTTCCCTCGGTTGCGCGCGAGCCGGGATCCACAGCCCAGCCAGCTTTGCAGAAAACCACAGTTTAGATGGAAAATCACTTTTGGTTTCTGGCCCCTCAGCGGTACTGCACATCTAATTAGCTGAACAATTGGTCCCTGTGATAAAATCAGCTAATTTTATGTTCAAATGGCTGCTCTGTGGTAAGCAATACTGTCACTCTAAACATCGCACATCAAGAAGTTGCTGAAGAAGCTGGTTGCTAGGGGTCGCTGGGGGCAACCAGTGACGACCATTACACTTAGTAACCTAAGTCGTGTCACAGCTGGCGCATGGGGTCCCACCAGGCTCACATTAGATGCAGCCACAGAATGCAGTGACACGGACTAAATGCCAACCTTGAAGAGGGAGAACGGGAAACAGAAAATGAATGGAACGGGAGGTTGAGAGAATCCACCCGCTCTTAGGAATAAATCTAAGCATACAGCTGAGGAGGGCCAGTCCTGGTCACCTGCCCAGACACTGCCTCCTCATTCAGCTGGGAAGCCAATGGTGAAAACCACGTCTCCCCTACTTTGTGGCTCCCAGTTTCAAAAATATGTTCTAAGGTAAATATGAAAGAAAAGATGGACTACTTTAAGGCATAAAAGCTCACCATTTCACCTTTCACAGGCAAATTTTTGATTGTTTGGTATGTATATTATACCTAGGAAATTATACCAAGGAAATTCATATGAATCAAACTAGAAATCAATTATCAAGTTAGAAATTCACATGTATCAAAACTAGAAATAAGGATCTCAGAAATAGATGACTGCATACAAGTTTATGTGAAGATACTGAGAGATACACCTACCTCTAAGCATATCTATGTGTATATATAGAAAGGTACAGTGAGACATTTATGAAATACCTTCACTTATAAATACCTCAAACAGTAATCAGCCTGTAGCCAACATCCGGCCAGTTGGCCGTTGCTATCCTAGTACTGTCACCACTACTACACAGCTGCAGGTGCGCTAGATCACCGGTACATAAGTTACGTGGGGAAACTCTCTCTTGCACATGATTTCTAAGATTCAGGCACATGACTATTAAGTCACACAGACAACATGTGAATTGAGACAGTTGGATGTTAGCGGCCCCCTGCATGACCACAACCACACATGTCCAGGTAATAAAAGTCTAAATGAAAAAGGACCCGAGAAGAGACAGTTTACAGGTAAAAGCTGTTCAAAATGGAACACAGTTCCAGATGAAAAGAACCAATCTCCCTCAGACCTTAGGGCTGCCCGAGTCAGGGTGGCAGCAGGTGAGGGGGCCTACCTTCTGATAGTCCTCCTTGGACCTCAGGGCTGCCTCCATCTGCGTAGCAGAGGATGGGTAGATTGCCAAGCGGTACTGGGTGCCATGGTCGTGGCCTTGGTGCATGCCTGGGGTGGAAAACAGAGAGGATTATGTGGTTCAAGAATTGGTTTCCCTTTTTTTTTTTTTTTAAATATTTTTTAGTGTTGATGGACCTTTATTTTATTCATTTATTTATATGTGGTGCCGATAATCGAACCCAGCGCCTCACACATGTGAGGCAAGCACTCTACCACTGAGCCGCAACCCCAGCCCCTATTTTCCCTTTTGACAACTGCCCCAGACTCCTCCAACAGAGGACCCACCTTCCATAAGGACCATTCTGCATTTTCAACATGAGCACAATGCAAATTGCCTGGAGGTCCAGCTGAGGGGCCACTCTGGTTCAGAGTGGGGAGGGCCCTAGGACCTGTGTTCCTCATGTGCTCACAGGTGGTGCTGGTCACCACATCTCACTTTGAGGAACAAGACTTTAGAGTCTGCTGGATGCTCTGATGGTTTCTTATTCAACCATCAGCAACATTTTTGCTCCCAGTGCTGTGGACGGCTTGCTGTGTCAACTCCACTCTTCCCAGCACCTCTCTCTGGGATGCCATGTGCAATGCTCACTCTGCACCCCACCATGCACATGCATGCACCCAGCTCCCATTCAGCCTTCAAGACTTAGTTTCTGCATCTCTTTGCAGCACCCTTTCATGGTCAACCTCCCCATCTGGGAGTTACCACTGTCTCCTTTGGCTCCACTGGGCCTCTGAGGTCCCTCTCCTAGAGGATGACCACTCTGCTTTGTTGTTATGTGCTGTCCACCTCCCTCCTCTCTGAGCCTTTTGCAGGGCAGAGCTGAGAGTCTCAGTGCATGATACAGTTCAGACACAGAGCCATGTGTCATGGTTTGGATATGAGGTGTCCCCCTCAAGCTCATGTGAGATAATGCTAGAATGTTCAGAGGTGAAATGATTGGATTGTGTGAGCTGTAACCTAATTAGTGCACTCTGAATGGACTGGGTGGTAACTGTAGGCGGGTGGGGAGTGACTGGAGAATGGGTCACTGGGGCGTGGTCTGGAAGCGTTGTTCTTTCCTACAGCCCCTTCCCATTGCCCCCTGCTTCTTTGTTGCCAAGAGGTGAGCAGCTTCTTGCCTCAGACCCAGAGCAATGGAGGTGATCATCTATGGACTGAGACCTCTGAAACTGTGAGCCTCAGATAAACTTTTTGTCCTCTAAATTTCTGCATTAGTTAGCTTTTGCTTCACTGTGACCAAAATATCTGACAAGAAAACAATGCTTCCACATGAAGAGTATGTGAGCTCATATCTTGTGATCCAAGCCCCTTTGGTCAATACTGGAGTTTGAATCAATCTATCAAACTCTTCTCATCATATTTCATTCACACCATTAAATTCAAATAACAAAATGACCTTTCTTAAGAGCTACAGGAAAAGTGTATAAAGGAGCTGGAGAGTTAGGCCAGCAGAAGCAACTGCAGTGGCTAAAGACACCGAGGGTTCACTCTGGCAGGTGAGGGACTGAGAGGAATTCACAATTGAAAGAGGGGACCAAATTAGAGGCTGAAAGTCATACTCCATGTATGTATAATGTGTCAAATATCCTACTGTCACATGTAACTAAGAAGAACAAATAAAAAAATCATAAAAAGTTAGAGGCTGAAATCATGACAAACCAGCAGAGGCAGGGTGGAGCGCAGGCTACGCCAGGCTGCGTGTGTGTGTGTGTGTGTACACGTGTGTGCACATGAGCAGGCGTGTGTGAGAGGTTACTTCTGGCATCTACTTCTTCCCACTCCCGGCCTAGCTGACTCCCTAGAAGCCCCCTCCTCCTGCCTTCAGAATCCCATGCTTCCCTCAGTGGGGACAGGCCATGTGGGACCAGGAACTAATGAGGGGCTTCAAGAGTCAATACCAAGAATAACACCAGAATATTCATTTAATAACCAATTCACTCCTCCAAGCACCATTTAGTACCAAATCTCAATTTCATTTCTGTGTAAGTCACATATTCACTATTTATTCACATAAATATAATTTATTAACTCTCTAGTACATGCTGCATTTTCCAAGCACTGAGGATACAGCAATGGGCACTAGAAAGCCTGTCTTTCACAGAGCATCCATTCTAGTGGCGTGTAATGCACTGGAGACACAGACACTCCACGGCACCTGAGCCATCTGTTTTCTCCTTTGATTCTCCTCCCTCACTTACAAGTGGGGCTTTGGCCACCCCCCACCTTACAACTACAACTCATTTTTTAAAATAAGCTTTGTAAAGCTCTCATATGCTCCATACATTGAAGACAATAAGCATCTACGTATTTGGTTCAAGGTCTTTGAATTATCATAGGGTCATGAAAATTGTTTCTTATGGATAAAATCTTCTGTTTAGCAAACAAGGTGGGAATAATTAACAATTGCCACAGTCTGGCTGGGCACAAATGCCGCAGTCTGGCTGGGCACACAATCACGAGCCACCACACAGCTTGAGATTCAAACAGCAACTCTTTATTCCCGAACTCACACCAGCCGTCTACAAACACGTTCTGGGGAAATCCACGTTCTCTGCCCGAATCCACCTCCACTGGGCTTCTATCTCCCAAAAAATACTGTCTGAATCACGTGAGAACTCAAGGGGAACTCAGGCAGCAGGATACGCCCTATTCCCAGGAGGAATAATCTTAAACCTTAAACCTGGAACCTAAACTGGGAACGCCCTAAACACGATTTATCTTAAAACCGGGAACACCCTAATCTGCCTTGGTCCTTGAGCAAGGTCACCTACATTCAATGTCGCTGCAACATGTCAGCAACATGGGGTACGCTGGCAAGGAAATTGTCATACCTACTTGGCTAATGGCTCCCAGCATCTCCCCCCTTCTGATTAATTAAACAACAAGCAATGTGGCTTAAGGACCGTGCCTGGTAGGTTGTCCAATTCAACATATGGTTCTTACCCGTCATCGGAAAACTGACCTTTAGGCGTCAGCCTCCTGTCTTAGGTTGATACCACTGCAATTGAATCATACCCGTCACTGACTACCGGTCCAGCATACAGCCATACTTGTGGATAGGTCTATGCACCAGTGGGGGGGTGAGGTTCTTTGCCTCACCTCTGTTGGCCCCCAAATTTGGCCTTGGTGCCAGTCGGGGAGTGAGGTTAATGTGGCTTATGGACCATGCCTGGTAGGTTGTCCAATTCAACATATGGTTCTTACCTGTCATCGGAAAACTGACCTTTAGGCGTCAGCCTCCTGTCTTAGGTTGATACCACTGCAATTGGATCATACCCGTCACTGACTACCGGCCCAGCATAAGCCATTGGCCCCCAAATTTTAGACCATCACTAGCAGAAGGGAGGAGGATACAGAAATGCCACGACACCAAGCCAATTGACGGCTCCTTGGGAAAAAATTGCATCACTGGTGACACCATCAGCAAAGATATGTCAGCACTACCACAATTAACATGGGGTGCGCTGGCAAGGAAATAAAAATTGCATCACTAGTGACACCATCAGCAAAGATATGCCAGCATTAACACAATTCGCTGCACCAAACGATAGTTACATAGTCCAGGCAAGTTCTGCAAGCAGTTCAAAGCAGAGGAATCTATCAATATGTCCATTTCCTCCCAAAATCCGTTTCCTCCCAAAGTAAGTTGACTCTTTGATTGAGCATTACTTGTTGAGTTCTTCACCGGCACTGGGATGGAGATAGGAATTCTGGCAATGATGCTAAAGAGACATTATCCTGAAAAGAATTATTAAATATAATGAAAAGGAAAGGTGAAAGTAAACAAACAGATCTGTTAACCTACTTTAAAAACAATCCTTAACAGCCTTTTACCTAATTTAAACTAGTAAACAAACAGATCTGTTAACCACCTTTAAAAACAATCCTTAACAGCTGTTTACCTAATTTAAATTAAACCATTTAAATCACGTGAATAAAAATAATAATAATTCGGATCCATTTTTTCATGAGCGCTCCTCATATAAGAAATATGGACATACGTACATACAGACATACAACACAAAACACAAGAGTGTACACAAACGTACAACACATAAGAAAATAGTAAAGGCCTTGTAGCTTTACCTGGGTGAAATCTCCATTGCAATGTTTAAAAACTCCACAGTCAAAAAATAAAACTGATCAGAAAAACATTAACCTAGGTTTGTATGAGCTCAAAAAATAAAAATAGAACCTTATGATGTGGAAAAATGCAATAATAAAATAGCTATTGAAAAAAGCATCCTGGTTAATCACTGTCGCAGATGTAAGAATGGCCAAGCTGGAGTTCTGGATATCAGCTGTTATGGATTTGAGTCAAATCATCTTCTTTTCAATCTGTAGAGACTGTTTTAGTTAATCTTTCTGGAATCCAAATGGGCTGCTGTTCTCCCTGTGGAAAAACACAAACAGACCCCCGACTCCAGACAATCACTGGGTCAGGACCTTTCCATTGTCCTGTTAGAATATCTTTCCAAAGTACTTTAGGCTTATGTACATTTTTTTGGATACATATGTCTTTCTGCAGCACTAAGTCCTGATGAATCCAAATTTAAAAAGTTTAGAGTAAAAAGCGTTATTTTAAGTTTATCTTTGGGGGATATATACCCCTTTCCAATTCCCTCTTTTTGCTTTAATAAGTATGTTTTAATAGTTTGATGAGCTCTTTCAACTATGCCTTGTCCCTGTGGATTGTATGGGATTCCTGTTATATGAGTAATACCAAATGATGAGCAAAATTGTTTAAAAGAGGTAGAGGTATAGCCAGGACCATTATCGGTTTTTAACTGTTTAGGAACGCCCACAGTGGCAAAATTTTGTAAGCAATGAGCTATAACATCTTTAGTTTTTTCTCCGGCATGAAGGGAGCCCATCAAAAATCCAGAAGAAGTATCGACTGTAACGTGTAAATATTTTAATTTTCCAAATTCTGGCAAGTGTGTGACGTCCATCTGCCAAATATGGTTAGGTATCAGTCCTCTAGGATTGACTCCAAGATTAACTTGTGGTAAAAATGTCACACAATTTTGACATTGTTTTATTATATGTCTGGCTTGTTCCTTAGTTATTTTAAAACGCTTTTGTAAAGTATTAGCATTAACATGAAACCTTTTATGAAAATTTGTAGCTTCTTCAAATGTAGAGAAAATATGTATGTCATGTGTAGTTTTATCTGCTAAATCATTGCCTAAACTAAGGGCTCCAGGCAATCCTGTATGTGCCCTAATATGTCCTATGAAGAATGGATCTTTTCTGTCCCAGATTAGACTTTGTATAGTGGAAAACAAAGAGAAAACAGTAGAAGAAGGGGAAATCCTACCAGCATCTTCAAGAGATACTATAGCATTAACTACATACTGACTATCAGAAAATAAATTAAATACAGAATCTTTAAACATCAAAAAAGCTTGTAAAACTGCATTAAGCTCTACCTTTTGAGCTGATTGTTTGGGTACTAAAAATGTAAAAGTTTGATCAGGGGTAACTACTGCTGCTGTACCATTATTTGACCCATCAGTGAATATATTTGGAGCATTCATGATAGGTGTTTTTCTTGTCATTTTTGGAAAAACTACAGGATGCAATGACCAAAAAGACAATAAAGGATTTAAGTGGTTATCAAATGAAACCTTAGATTTGCACATGATTATTGCCCAAGTATTTAACTCATTAGCTAACTCATCAATTTGATTCATAGTATATGGAGTAATAATTTTATTGGGAGAAATTCCAAACACTCCCTTTGCTGCTTTTATTCCTTTGAGTATTAATTGTCCTACAGCCTCAGGATACCTAGTAAGAATAGTGTTAGGAGAATAAGATAAATGTATCCATAATAATGGACCTTCTTGCCAAAATACTCCTGTAGGAATATTTTTTGTTGGTAGTACAATAAATAATAAAGGCAAACTTATATCAATTCTATCCAAATGCATATTTTCCATATATGTTTCAATGATTTTCAATGCCTTTCTTGCTTCAGGCGTTAACATGCGGGGTGAATTTGGATCTGATGGACCTTTTAGGATATCAAATAAAGGTCCCAACTCTCCTGTTGGTATACCTAAATAAGGCCTTATCCAATTTATGTCTCCTAATAACTTTTGAAAGTCATTAAGTGATTTGAGTTGATCTACTCGTATTTGAATTTTTGGTGGACGGACCATGGTTGAGGATAATAGAACTCCTAAATAATTAATTGGAAAATTTAATTGTACTTTATCTATTGCTATCTCTAGATTATAATTTTTTAATAAGTTTGTAAGTGTGGCATAACATTCTAGCAATGTGTTTTTATCTTTGTGTGCTAATAATACATCATCCATATAGTGAAATATTTGTAGTTCAGGATTTTGATTTCTAAGTGGCTGGATTGCTTTGTTAACATAAATATGACACATAGTTGGGCTGTTAGCCATCCCTTGAGGGAGTACTTTCCATTCATATCTCTGATCAGGACCTTCATGATTCAGTGCAGGGATAGTAAATGCAAAACGTGGACTATCCTCAGGATGAATTGGAATTGAAAAAAAACAATCTTTAATATCTATAACTAAAACATACCAGGTTTTTGGCAAAGCAGACAACTGAGGAATCCCTGATTGAGCAGGTCCCATAATAACCATCTCATTATTAATGGCTCTTAAATCTTGCAATAATCTCCATTTACCAGATTTCTTTTTGATGACAAAAATGGGAGTATTATGGGGAGATACAGAAGGTTGTATATGTCCTTCTGCTAATTGTTGTTTGACCAGGTCATGGGCTGCTTGTATCTTTTCTTTAGTCAGGGGCCACTGAGGAACCCATACTGGTCTTTCTGATTTCCAAGTAATTTTTATTGTCTCAGTGGCCCTTTCTGAAAATCCAACCCATGTCTGTCTGTTCCTTGATCTATTTGTATTGGTGCTGCTATACCTTGTTCTTGTTTTTCTAATCTTTTTCCTTTCCTAAAACCTTGTCTAGTCATAATAGTGGGTGCATTTTGGTTGATGTTATTTGTTAATGTCAAACCTAATTGATCTAGGACATCTCGTCCCCATAAATTTACGGGAAGATGATCCAATACATATGGCTGTATAGTTCCTTCACATCCTTCAGGATCCTTCCAATCTAATACCATTGCACTTCTATGGGGATTAGTCGCCACTCCTAGGCCTCGAAGCGTTTGAGTGGCTTGTTGTAATGGCCAATGTTTTGGCCATTCTTGACGAGAGATGATGCTAAGGTCTGCACCTGTATCCAGTAGCCCATTAAATTCATGTCCTTGAATATTTAGTTTTAGCATGGGGCGAGAATCTAAATTTAAAGAAAGCATAGCCCAATCTACACCTGTGGAACCTAATCCCTTGGAACCTCTTTCTACAGTACGACTGGAAAATTTATCATGTAGGCTGGGTATTATTAGTAACTGTGCTATTCTATCTCCTGGTGAAATTACTGATATACCCTTTGGAGAACTGGCTATAATTTTTATTTCACCTTCATAATTGGGATCAATTACCCCAGGACTTATCATAAGTCCTTTTAGAGTAGAAGAGCTGCGTCCCAATAATAAGCCTACTGTTCCTTTGGGAAGAGGTCCTTTCACCCCTGTGGGAATGATTTGAACTCCCATCTCTGGAGTTAGTACTGCTCTGGCGGAGGCGCAGATGTCCAACCCTGCGCTCCCTCTGGTTTGTCTGATGAGGGATCTGATGGACAATGTGTCCTGGGCACTACCCTGATGGGGTTGCTGGGTTCCTCCAGTGCTCCGTATATTTGTGGTTTTGGGCCCCAGAGCATTGGGCCCCCTTGTCCATTTTTTGGCAATGGAGCCTGATGCCTTTCTCCACGATATCGTGGATAAACACCTGGTCCTTGTTCGTTTTTTGATAATGGAGTACCCTCTATGGTGGTTTGAGAACGGCATTCATTAGCCCAATGTCTCCCTCTACGGCATCGTGGGCAAATACCTGGTATTCTACTCCTTGGATACCTAGTTTTGTTAAACCCTCCTCCAATGGGGCAATTCCTTTTAAAATGTCCTGTTTGTTCACAATTGTAGCATGTTCTTGGCCTGGCATCTAAAGCCTGTTTTACTGCAGCTGCCACAATTTGCCCTTGTTCATTAATGTCTCTGGCATCTAAAGCCTGTTTTACTGCAGCTGCCACGACTTGCTCTTGTTCATTAATGTCTCTACATAATTTAAGATATGTGTTTAAATCTTCATGTTTCCATGGTCTAATGATATCTCTGCACCAACGATTCGCTTGCTCATAAGCCAGGTGTTTTAGTAATGGCATTGCTTGTTCTGTATTCCCAAAAACTCTGGTAGCTGTTTGAATAAGCCTATCTACAAATTCAGCATAAGGTTCATTAGCTCCTTGTATTACCTTAGATAATTGACCTTGTAAACCTCCATGTCCTTGTAAAGTCTTCCATGCCTTAATTGCATCTGCAGCAATTTGTGCGTATACGCCAGGATCATATGCAATTTGTTGCTGCTGATCCTCATAAGGTCCCTTTCCTAACAACATATCTAGATTTCTCTGAGGATAACCAGCTGCTGCATTTCGCCTAGCCGTCTCCTTGCAAAATTCCTCATTGGCAACCTTCCATAACAGGTATTGTCCTCCATTTAGCACAGCTTTACACATATTAGCCCAATCTGCTGGCGTCATGTTCAAGTTGTTAATGGATTCGACCAAGCTTACAGTGAAGGGTGCTTGAGGACCATAGGTTGTTACAGCCTCTTTTAGCTGCTTCACTGTTTTGAAATTTAAAACTTGGTAAAATCGCTGCCCTCCTGCCTCAAATACAGGGCATGTTAATATTTGAGATCTTGTCTCAGGATCCCAACTATCAACTGCGGGGGTTGGGGACCTCCCAGCATATGGAGGTGGCCTTGTTAGTTGGACACTTACGTCCTCTGGTGATAGAAAGGTGTTAGTAGCAATCTCCTGTTGTAACTTTCCCCCTGATGGCTTTTTCTGTTTTACACTTTCTTTCTCTGTCTGACTAACTTGAGAGGCCTTCTCTTTTACTTGAATCTTTTCCTCTGTCTGACTAACTTGAGAGACCTTCTTTTTTACTTGAATCTTTTCCTCTGTCTGACTAACTTGAGAGACCTTCTCTTTTACTTGAATCATTATGTCTTCTCCTTCCTCTACCATTGTCTGAACTGAAGGCTTTGGACTAAGCAAACAAGATACGAACGTCCACAATGGCAATGTGCCAACTGGCAGAGTCCCTGGGCTTTTCTTTTCTATTCTTTTTAAATCTTCACCATGATGGTTCCATTGTGATATATTTAACAACTCCTCCTTAAAAAGCCATGGGCTACATTTTTGTATTGTATCAACGTATGCCCTGACTGTTCTTGATTTTACTGAGATGCCTCCTTCCTCTAACAATTTACTTAACACTCTTTCAGTTTGTTTTTTACTAATTTCTGATCCCGTATTTCTACTATAATACAACCCAACAAGATGACGCCAAACAAAACCGAGACAGAATGAGATAAAAAGGGAACAACAAAAAGTCATTATAGCCTTTCTATCCTCCTGACATGTGCATCCGTCCTTTCTCCCTATCTGTTCCTCAGACGTAAATAGTTTTTCCTCAGATGTGAGCGGTTTTTCTTCCGTCTCACTCATCTCCAGGGACAGGCAACTTAAAACAAAAGTGAAACAAAATAACAAAAGAAGAATCTTAAAATGGCTACCCATCCTCTCGCCCTGCCCTCAGGGGCGAGCAGTTTCACTTACCCTCAGTCGCTCCCCGTGCGAGCCACCAAATGCCGCAGTCTGGCTGGGCACAATCAGGAGCCACTTGTCAAAAGAAACTAACTTTATTTTTAGAACCACACACCAAACAAAACAGCTCCTCAGGAAAAATCCTCAGAGCCTCAACTGCCACCACCGACTTTTTTCAAGCCTCTCTCTCCCCCCACAAGCTTCTCCCCACCTCCCACAATCCTCCTGCTCTTGAGGCCGATTGGCTGGGTCACGTGGGCAGAGCCAAAAAAGTCCCCCAATGAGCAGCTCCGTGGTCTGAAAGGGCAGGGAAACAGTCCAATGAGCATCACCGCAGAGGAGCCAATCAGCTAGATGTTGCTGGGGCCGCTGTGAGCCAATCATCAGCCGGCAGCTGGATTGCTGGCAGCTGGAAGTTTGCTGGGGCCCCTTCGGCTGTGGCTCTCAACACTGTTATCTAACATTCTTCTCCTTCTGTTTTTTTTTTTTTTTTTTTTTTAATTTTTTTTAGATGTTGCTGGACCTTTATTTTATTCATTTGTTTATATGCAGTGCTGAGATAAAACCCAGTACTTAACACATGCTAGGCAAGCAGCTCTAACACTGAGCCACAACTCCAGCCCCTCTCATTCTGTTTTTGACAGGGGTCCTGATAATGTCATTGATGGCATTTTTCTCTGATCTTGATCTTGCCATTTTAGTCTCCTTTAATTTGGAAGAGGTCTGCCACTTTTCTTTGTCTTTCACAACCGCAACATTTTGAAGTAAAGATGTGTTCTTTTGTAAGAGTAGAACCTTCCTGTTATTGATCTCTTCCTCAACAGTAACAACCAGCACGGATAAAACTAGTTAAACAAGGCTGCATCCTCCATCCAACATGGTTACAAATATTGCCTTTCTTCCCTTTCCACATCAATATTAATAACTAACTGAACAAAGTTGGAGAAGGTACAGCTTCCACAGGAAGACTCTCCAGGAAAACCTAATGGGAAGGGGAGATTTAACAGAGTACTTATATAATAATTCTCTGCCTTCTCTTTCTTGTGGGATTATCCAACCTAATCATACATGTACATACTTTTTCTACCTTCTGGTAAGGATATAGAGATGAGTCAGTATTACTCTCTGTTTTTATCCTTCTAAAACGTATTCAGGTCTACTGAATCATTCTAATTTGATTACCTGAAACCAGTTTTATTTGAGAGTGCTAATAATCTCAAAGGCAAGCCATTTCAGCAATTCATTGTTTACTGTATTTTTTTTTAATTTGATTGTTTGCTATTCAAATAACATCTTTTTTCTTTTGCTCTAACCAATGCTCAGACCATTTCACCCTACATTGGAAGAGTCCTTCTGAAAATAGACTCAACATATTTTCCCAAGTAATAAATCTGGGAAATAATCCCCTCAATTTAAAGACCTTATGATGAAATCATATATGTATGTTGATTAGAAAATATTTTTGACACTGAGCAGAGACCACTATTAAACTTGACAGGTTAAATATGGATTTGCCCCTTTTCATGGCATAAAGTGGATTTAAACAGGAATATGTCACATTGATTGGGAAGTGATAGGTTTAATTATAATTTCATATTTCCCTTTCTCTCTATCCAGATACAAGACTCATAAAGGGTTAATAGGCACATGCAAATATATGAAGGCTGTTAAAAGACCACAACATTGTACAAGATGTAACTGTTTATTCTCAAGAGGTCTCTTGCCTGCTTGCTTACTTGTTAGTTTTAATGGGCTTTATTTTTTCAGAGGAGTTATGTATTTATCTAGCTTGGTTTTAAGGAGGCTTCTAATTTTCACCCTGTGTCATCTTAGCTGGTAGATATCAATACTTCATTACAAGCCTGAGTCTTTCTCATGACAATCCAGGTCCCTCTTGAAAACTAATAAAACAATAAAAGAAAGAAAATGTTGGCCGATGGTAACTGCTATTGTGCCTGCAATGAAACCAAAGTTGCACAAGAATCACGAGTTAATTGTGCTATTCAGGGTCCATGAATAGGAAGATGTTGTCCCAATTTAGCCAAGAGTAGATGCCATTTGTTTTTCTTGCAAGTCTACCATCATCTACCTTCTGGTTGTCAAAGATAGTATCCTGAATTGTCTACATTTAAAACAGATAGAAATAAACCTATAAAGTCACGAATTTAACAACAACAAAAAAAAAGCATAGTGAGGGAACTGAAAGAAATTTAAAATAACAATACCTTTATATGGAAGAAGGAACACTCCTCAAAGATGAGTGTGAAATATCACAGGAACTTATCTCAAAATGGTCAAGGACTGACACTAAAACCTGCTATTAAAGGGTAGCTAGTAATCTTGCTACATTTCTTGGGTTGGCAACTGGAAATGAAAGACAGGCTGAATACGGGTAAGAAAATGGAAAAAGTAAGAGAAAATACTTAACTGTGCCCTTTGACACTGACTTTTCATCAAAGAGTAGAAGATATGCTCATACAAAATCTCTGTGTGTGTATATATATATATATATATATATATATATATATATATATATTATATAAAGCTAAACACATTCACCAAATATACTATGTAATATTTGTAGATACTATATACCCACTGAATGTTCTTATTGAATATGGAAAAAAAAACTTTTATATATAATTTTATTGTACCAAAATGTTGGTATTGAAAGGCCTTCTTAAAAATAGCAATGAATTAGGACAAGTTATTTAGTAATACAACATTCGAAGTATATTTAGAAAAGTATTTGAAGCACCCCGAGAGTGAAATGAAAAAAATCTTTCTAATACAAGAGGATTGTCTCACAAAATAATGTTTCAGTTTTTTAAAGTAGTTTTACTTCTGAAAGCTTATGTATAATTTCAAAATTTCTAAAATATGGTGACATACGTTTTCTTTTTACTATGCAAAGAAAGGATCCATTTAATAACTGAGCATCTTACCTTTCTCATGGTAAATATTTCTTGGGTAAGGAAATAAATAAAATGGAAATAAGAAACACAGTTTGAAAAGTAAAGTTGCTAAATAGGTTTTATTTTACTTAGGAAGTAAACACAGAAACAGTGTCTAGGGATTTCTCTTTCACATTATGGAAATTTTATAGGGCATATGGTGGCCATATTCTGCATTAGGTAAGGCATTGTATAAACTGGATGACTTCATTGTTCTTTGGAATTGTAAACAAATAGATCACAAGACCTTAAATTGGCTTTATGTTGTTTCCTTCTTGCCCTAGAACAATGAATTACTAAGTTTGTATGGTTTCCTCTCTCTTTACCTTCCCATAATACTTCCATCACTTTTATGAACAAAAAAATGGAATCACAAGATGGAAGTTTTAAAGTTGACAAAAGAAATAAGAAATATAGAGGTGCAATTTCTAAGCCCTTTTGAAAAAGAATTTCCCTAAGTTCGGGAAATTATAGAAAGGATAGAATCCAGAGGTTACATGAAAAAGGAACAGCATTTAAACTCTGTAGGCTTGAAGGCATCAACACATGTTATCTGATGATGTTTCCAGGTCTAACACTGGAATAGACAATAGGCCACTGTGTACCAGTAGATTTTTGAAGTCTTACCTCTTTTTCTCTCTTTCCCTATGTATCCCTAGGTTGTTCCATTGGTTGAAAAAAGTCATACTGTTTTTAGTTGATGGTAAACATTTGAAAATAATAAAGTCCTCAAGAAAAATTGGCATATAATGTAGAAAAATAACAATGACTGTGTTTTTTACCCTATTTTTATCTGGAAATTTTGAAATTATTTAATTGTTCCTTTTTAGAATGAAGAATTCATGTTCCCATCATGTGAACAGTTGTTTCATAAGAAAACTGAGAGAAGAAAATCTCCAAATATTTGTCAATATGACAAACACATGAGCTACTACTATTATTATTATTATTATTATTATTATTATTATTATTATTATTTGTGCTATGGTTTGAATCCACAGCTTTGATAATGCCAGGTAAGCAGTCCACCACTGAACTAGCTACAATGCCCCTCTCTATATGACAAACATGTAAAAGCTCAAAGGTACATAAATCACAGTTTTAAGTGAAAATATGTTACTTTTCTTTATGAGGTTTATAAAAATACAGTATACTTTGTACCTCTGCCAACACCATATAACACAATAACAAATATTAGAAACTAGGTTAATTTTGTCTTGATAGCAAGAAGAAAATTGATGGACTCAATGACAATTTTTATTTTATAATATTTTATTTTATATATTATTTTATTCACAGAATTATTACCCATGTTAACCTTAATATGATTTTCCCTGGAAAAATACATTGCTCACAAACAATGAAAGACTTTAGTACTACTATACAAAGACTCTGAGAGAGATTGCAAAAATGATTAATGAATTATTGGAAATTTCAAAATGAGATGATAAATAGGAATAGAATTTTTAAAAAATTATATATTTAGTTTTCACTAAAGAATTGCAAGTTTTTATAAACATTAAATATATTCATATAGGGCTAGGTATGTAGCTCAGTTGGTAGAGTGTTTGCCTACATGCATAAGGCACTGGGTTCATTCCCCAGCACCACTAAACAAACAAACAAATAAAACAAAAAACCTTTAGTAAGCAAATCCCAAAAAATCAAATGCTGAATGTTTTCTCTGATATAAGAATGCTGATTCATAATGGGGGTGGGGGGTGGGGAGAATAGGAGGAATAGACAACTTTAGATAGGGCAAAGGGGAGAGAAGAGAAGGGAGGGGGTATGGGATGAGGAAAGAAGGTGGAATGAGATGGGCCTCATTACCCTAAGTACATGCATGAAGACACAAACGGTGTAACTCTACTTTGTGTACAACCAGAGTCATGAACAATTGTGCTCTCTATGGGTACTACGAATTGAATCACATTCTTCTATCATATATAACAAATGAGAATAAATAAAATAAAAAATTTCATTTATTACATGTAGGTTTATATGTTTTCAAATTAAATGTATCATGTCTATTCATGCTGCTCTAACAAAATTACATTGACTGGGTAGCTTGTAAACAATATAAATTTATTTCTAACAGTTCTGAAGGCTGAAAAGTCCAAGATCAATGCACCAGCGTTGGATGTCTAGAGAGAGCCTATTTCCTGGCTCACAGATGGTGCCTCCCCACTGTGTTCTTGCCCTGTGGAAGGATAAGGTAGTGCTCTGGCATCATTTATGAGGGCCTTTATGCCTTACTCCCAGTGGCCCCACTCCCAACAAACAAACAAACAAACAAAAAATTGAAATTAGATTTCAGTATGTGAATGTTGGGGAGACAGAAACATTGACACTATAACATCATATAGATTTACTATGGTTCAAAGGAAAGAGATGTATTTGGACTATGTCCAACATTTTTAGCCCTAATCCTTATACTTCAGAGACAGTACATTTATAATTTTTAGAGAAATACTTTCCAGCAGGATAAATACTTTCTGGCAAAATATATAAATACAAAGCATAAAAGGAGTCAATTAACTCAATATCATTTTTCAAAAAAAATATACTGTAGGAAAGGAACTCAATTATTGCTTTTACAATTCCATTTTATTTTTATTTGAAAGTGCATAAAGGTCATTGTACTTAATGCACATGCCTTATTAGGAACCAAAAGGCTTTTTCATTTGCCATCAGTTATTCACTGATATATAGATAAATTTTTACAGTTCCATAAATTCCAGTATATGAACTCAATAAAGGACTACAGGGCATGCACTTTGAAAACATCTGTCCTATAATCTATAATGTTTCTATACCATAAAGGAGAATGTGTTACTTCACTTTAAAGAAAAATACTAATTATTTTGATGCAAATCTTTGGCTTATGGCACAAAGATTTTTCTTGTGCAAAAAAGAAAGAAAGAAAGAAAGAAAATTCCCCATCCTAGGTTTTCATTTTTGAAACTGGAAAACTGTCTTTCTCTTCAATGTAACTACTCACTAATAGCAAACTGAATTCAAAATCCTTTTTGTTACCACAAAATCTACAAATATGTTATCTGGGTTTCTTCCACAACCACAAAGTCAAAGGAAACTTTTCTCTATCATTTATAGTTTAATTCTATATTTAAGCAAAAAAAAAAAATAAGTCACCAAGTATGCAATAAATGTTCCATTTAATAAGAATGTGAACAATATATAAAAATGGATACTGCATTGTCTCTGGAACTATTGAAGCCCTTTGCTTTTGCAGTCTTGCAGTAAACATAGCCAATTATCTACTAAAATATGTGATTTTTCCACTTACCATGAAGTGTTGCTATAGGAAAGTGCTGTCTAGCCTCATTCCACCTATAGAGGCTATTTGACTAGTCTGTCTCAATGCAACCCAGTATTTGTGCACTATTTAGGAGATAAAAACGTTTAAGACAGGGATACCCTATCCATTTTTCCTTTTTATTCTATGAGATGGATGTACTAAACTATAAGCTTCAGGGGATAAAGGAGACACAGATAGAAACCTGATGTTTTAAATATTCACAAAAAAGAAAGCTGCCCCCAAACCAAGAAGAATAGCATCAGACTGATTATAAGCAATAATTAATTGTATTAAGGCAGAGATATTTTTATATTATTTTTAAGTGATCATGAATATGGTTCTCTATATAATATTCAACTAATGATTTGAGGCAGAGAAAAGGTATAGTATGGGGGAAAATGAAAGAATAAACATAGGTGTGACTGAGCTTTTGTTAATGTGTGAACAAAGTGCCATACTAAACAATGTTTAGCTAATGCTGAGCGAGTAGCAAAAAACATGCATTTTCTAGTCCACATCTAGCACTATTATTTTAGACAACGTCTCTGTTACTTTAGGCAATTGGAAGTTGGGGGAGGTGTGCACTCATTTTCTTACCTGCAAAATAAGAAATTCCATCAAATGAACATCATAATTACTTCAACCATAATATTCTATATGTCCATTAGCACATGACAGGAGGTACTATATGGAAAGAGTCCTAGGTATTGCCCACCAGATTTCCAGGGCTTTCCCTACCTCTAGATAGCTTCAGGTGTTCAGAAAAAATGTTTAAATTCTCTGGACTTCAGTTATCCCATCTATAAAATTGAAAAAAAAACCAAAAAAAGTAAACTCTAGGTTTTCTTCAAGCTCTAATATTTCAACAATTCTATAAACTAAATTGTTGTTTGTGTGTGCAGTTAATGGAAATGAAAAGTAATACCACAGCATACTTGTAAGTAAAGAACATAGTTTTCTTTATGAAGTGTTATCAAGAAGTGAAGAAAATAAATTTTGATACATAAATAATTTTTAAGAGACCATGACATTTTGGCCAGTCCTTTCCTCACTTATCATCATAGTATAAGGAAACTCTCCCTGAGTAGCAGGCCGACACAGAAGAAGCACAAATTTATAGTCAGCTCCCAGCCCCTTGCCCAGGGTCACATTCTTTGTGGATGACTTACTCCAAGAACAGTATCTGCCCTGGGAGATGGAAGAGCAAGGCAATGCCTTCGCTTCTGTGAGGCAGACAGGGAGGGTCGCCCACGCCCCATGATGACTAAGCCAAAGGCAAGGAGATGAACATTTTTCTCAAGTTAAGTTGTAAGAAGCCAGTTAATTCTGTCAGTGCTTTTGTAACAGCTCATGTAGTCCATACACAGAAAGGTTAATTCATCTTTAGAAAACATAGTGGGAAAGAAAACAATATGGGAAATGGCCAACTGTGTTTGTGTGTGTGTGTGTTTGCACACTGCTATAGTTGTGTATATTAATATATTAATTTGCACTGCATTGGAATGGTGAGTTTTCTATGTATCACCACACATCCACTTTAGCTAATTTTTCCCATTAAAGTCATTTTAAATTTAAATACAAAATTCCAATTTTATCTCTAGCTACTTAGAGCTTTATTTAAATAAAACATCAAATTACTGTCAAAAGGAAACAAGGAAATGTTCAGATTCTCAGGAGGTGAAAGTGGTAGCAAATTAAATTTCTGAGAGATAAAGACTTTCAGATGTTATTTTAGTTTTAAGAGTGTGTATTCTAGAAATGGGTATGTGTTTAAGATAATTGGACTAGTAATGTACACATCTTGAGAATAGCTTAATTTGATTGGGGATTTCTAAACCTCACTGCAACCTTTAGGAGTTTTATTATCTGTAATGATTATTGTGTTTGCCTGTGTGCCCTTCCTTCAGAAAAGACTTGCTTAATGTCTATTAACCTATGTGTGATGATGAATTTAATTGGTATAAAATAATCTAGGTTGGAATTCTAGAATTACAGACTATAGCTGTAATCAAAGCAGAATTTGACATTTTAAGTCAATGCTGCTTCTTCACATTTTTGTGGTGCTCATAGCATTGATTGTTAAGTTTATTTTAATATGGATTTTTCCTCTTTATTCCTAGAGAAGTGCATAACATTATTTAACACTTTGTATAACACATCTTGATTGTTTGTACTTATTCATATGTATGTTTCATGTGAATGAACTATGTGATTAAGTTACCACATATTTAGTTATATATTCTATATTTACTTATATTTTGAGAGCATTAAAGTCGGTAAAAACTAATACTGGTGCCCATCAACTGAGAACATTTTATAGCTATCTCAGATAGTATGACATAAGCTTCAGGAATACATGGTTTGATGCCAGACGAAACTATATATTCAAATCCTGGCCAATATGCAAACTTTAGCATATGATCTATCCTTTCAAGGATTTTTTTTAGCTGTATAGTGATATTTAATCTTAACCTTTAAAAAGACACAATTCCTTTTTCAAGTAATATGCTATTATTAGAATTTCTAGCTTCCTCCACTTTTGCATTTGAGTTTAATTTTAATCATACTCTTTGTTGAGTTGCTTTTATTGCTCCCTCACCACTCCTCTTCCCCATCTATCTATCTAACATGGGCCTCTACTGTCAAAATGATATTGCCTGGTAAATCAATAGATAGTTTGCGTATGGATTCAACATTTTTTGCCCAAGGCTTCAATAGAGTCCATGCTAGCTTTGTCTTTTTCTGTGCTGGGGTCATAACATTGGAGCATATGTCTGTTTGAAAAGATCTGAAGCAAAGGCCCCTTGGACTCTCCTTTCACTTTATACCTGACCCTGACCCTTATTATTATTATTTTTTTTAAATTCCCTCTGATGCTTGACTTTTTCATTGCTCTGACACACTTTTCTGTTAAACTCTTTGTCCTGTGGATTGTGCAACATGATTCTCTAGATTTGGTTCTTGGCCTCTGTGACCTGAACCAACTGATTCTACCATGGGTTTAAGTGATCACTCTGGTTGGATCAAAGAAGTAAAGAGAACTCCTTTTATTCTGTCAACACCATTTTTACAGTTGTCTTTCAAATAACACTATCTCTTTTTTAGGCAAGAATAAAATATCAATTTCAAATTTTTAATATTTGTTAGAGTTTATAGAGCCCATATATATTTATTATTTTCAAACAGGTACTTTTATTATACTAATTTCACACACCAGAAAGTTAAATCTAAGGACTTTTAATTACTTAGTTACTCAGTAAACTTGATACAGAACTAAGATTATAATTTCAAGCTTTTTGAAATCAGAAACCACTATTTTGGTTCTCCCAATAATCATATGACTAATATTAATCATTCATAAAGGATAAATAAAAAATAAGAAAACACAGAATGCCAATAAACACTTATGTTTTTTGTGGGAAGAAGTGTAATGAGAAACAACATATTGATAAATTGAACATGAATTTGTGATTAGGACTTTGTCTAGAGAGAAAAGTAATGGACCCCGAAACACTGCCACCCTTCTGTATTTTTATTGAAATATTTCTAAGCTGATTTGTTGACATAGGGCAAGACACCAGTGTCTCTAAAAGAATGAATTGTGTAGGTACTTAGTCACAACACATGGTATCCAGATCTGACTCAGAATATCCAGCATACAATGCCACTTGTTAATGTAAAAAATTATATTTAAAAGATTTGATGAAATAAATAGTACTTTCATAATGTTTTTATTACTAGCATTAGAAGCAAACAGATATTCTTTTGGATGGGGGACTTTCCTAACTATTTGTGAATGACATATCAGATAGGATATTTAAGTCTGGTTAATCTGAAATTTTGTATCAGCAAAACTGGAATAGCATGGATGAGAAAGTCCTATAAGCCTATTGTGTAGGAGGCCTTAAATGTTTTCCTTAATTCTCTATGAATAATCTGTAATTCAAAGCACTTTGTAATATTTTTTTATTGATTTTTCTTCCACTGATTTTGTTTGAGATGATTGAATTATACTTCTAGGTATAACACAAGGTATTTTGCATGTATTATGATAAAACTTTGGAAATCTACTACTAGATATATTTCCCCAATGATATGCATATACTTAGATCATACATATATGGAGAGACTTCTACAAAGTCTAGAATAGCTCTCCTGTGAGTTAACACATCTATGTAGATGCATATGTTGTGACTCTTTAATACTTCTGTTAGAAATCTTATTTTAAAATTGATATTTTAATCTATTTAATTAACTTTCTTAGATATATTGCATCTGTGAAGTTAAAACCATATATATTTACTGTATGAAAGAAAGTAACTATAGAAATGATAATAACATTGCTGAGCAAACTAAAATGTTTTCCATCTTAATGCAAATGGGCTAATAATATGACCTAGGTATGGATAAAGTATTTACAATTCAAATGTATAAAAACTGATCAGTGTTCACTCTGAGCTCTAATTCTAAGCATAGTCAGAAAAGCTGACACAACCAATTCATCTATTTAGTGATGGGAAGCTCTTCGTGTCCCCAAAGACACTTGGCTTGCTTTTTCTTCCTTTTTTCCTCTGAATGTAGAGAACAATTTATATCTACAGACTCTTTCTCCTAGGGTCCCTCACCACACAAGCTTAGGTGTACAGAGGATGTGGACTTTTAACATGTACACCCCATGTTTGCTACCACCCAAGGTAAGAATGTAGTCCATTTTCCATTTAAGAGTTTTACAGTTACCCTTGATTAAGAAGCAAACAGGACACTTTCCAATACATTTTCATAAACATTTCAGAATCTATATTTTCTGCTTTTCAAATTCAAGTGTATGTTAGAATACTTGAATAACATTAAAATGCCTGACTTTATTAAGAAATTATTGAATTGAAATCTAGAATACAATCTAGGAATTCCATATTTTAAACAAGCATTCTGAGTAATAAGTTGCTTTAAAAATCTCATGTTATAGTCCCTAATTGCAGATGATACAATTTCAGTACATTATTCTCCAAAACAGCTAAACAACCCTAGGTTGCTCATGAGAGGAACACAACATTCCAACTTATATATATATATATATATATATATATATATATATATATATATATATATATATATATATTAATCTTTATCTAAAAGAAGTGGACAATATAATTATTTTTTTGTTAACACAGATTGAAGATTATACTACTTATAAACACAAATGGAACACGTAGAAAAGTAAACAGAGGTGACACATCTTCTACATGTAAAAACTCTTTGAGCTGCCCTCTGTAAAGGAAAATCTATGATAATCTCATTAGATATGGCAAGAAATAATTTAAAAAACAAAAACTGCCCAAGACTAGTTGAAATATTGAGTCACATTAAAGACATTTAATGGTATGTTTTTACTAAAAAATTTAAAAGTACATCAAGATAATATCTTAAGTAGCTATTTTATTTACATTTTTTGAGTGTTTTACAATTAGTACAATTTATTAATACTGTAAAATGTGTACCTCACTTGCAAATATATAAACATGTATTGGGTTATGTGTAGATAACTTTCACACAATGGAATGTGTAATAAGATATGTCCATAGACAATGTATCTGATGATTTTCTGACCTCTTTTCTATTCAGTTAAAGGAAATATTTCTTGACAAATTTTCCACATTTTTCTGAAACTCAATCAAAGCAAAATAATTGAATTTCTTTTCTCTCCAATAAGCAATTTTTGTTTCCTTAGGACCCCTACCCAGATGGCATTACTCAGACACTCAGCTGCAATCAGGAGGTAACTTCCTCTTGCGTGGACATATCTATGAATAGCAAGATGGTTATTCAACTAATGACTATTTTTAAAGTATTCAGTGCAGTGAATGCTGCAATTGAGTGCTAGAAATGTTGAGGTCATAGAGTAGTAATAACTAATGATACCATAGCAACTTAATGACAATTTTGTGGCAGGCATTTTGCTAAAAGTACATTAAAAGCAGTTACTATTTCAATTTACAAGTCAGGAAATGCCCACTTAAGGAAACTAATTGGTTGGCAGTCAAAAAAGTTTTCCTAAGAGAGAGTATTTTTACTAATCCTTGGTAAACAAATGAATATTTGCTAAACCCACTTTGCAAAGGGTATTACTATACAAAAATATACCACAGCAAAAGGGCCCTCCTGGTTTCTGGGACTTGGAATGGTCCCCTTCTGTCCTCTATTCTACTGGCTAAGTCTCATACATTTTTTATGATACCAACTTTTCTTCACTTATCATTCTTTGTTGCACATTAGATTAAGTACTCAGAACACATATTTTAATTACTCACTTTATTATTTGTCTATGATCACCCATCCCTATTTTTGCTAAACTATAAGATCTGTGATAGCAAGAACCATATCTCTCTCACTCAATCTTTTCAGAGCCCAGAAGTATTAATGTAAATATATACCAGGTACTATATAATATATATATATATATATATATATATATATATATATATATATATATATATATATATTTGATGAATTAGTAAATGATTATATTTGTCTGACTTAGTAACAAGCATATGCAACTATCAACTAATGGTACTCTAGACAGAATAAAAATAAGTGATATTGGAGGGGGGGTAAAGTTTTAAGCTTCTAAGTAATTAACACCTGAAGGATAGTAAAGAAATTATGTACAGATTATATAACTTTTTGAAATACAATTACATAGTATATGCAATTTTATAAATATATTAAACTTTCTTTTTTCAAATATAAATTATTTTAATGTAGGATATTAAAAACCTCTCATTGGTTAAATAATCTTGTGGCTATACGTTGAATTAAAATTGTGAAATCGTTAACATTTATATAAAATGCTTAGGGCTAAACATTACTAAAACTTTAAGTAGATTATCTAATTTAATGACCATGAAATTTAGGGTAAATGCAAGTGTGTTGAAGTCTTAAGCTTATCTAATTTGGGTGTGGGAATCTTTTTAAATGAAATAATTCAATAGTATGAATATCAAATTATGTTCAAAAACAAATATTTGCTTAGAATGAGAAAAGAAATTCTAATAATTTACAAGTACAGAAAAGAACCAATATCAAAGACATTATAAAGTCCAGGAAAATCGTACATCTCATTACTTAGCACTATTCCAACTATTTTTGCTCCAACTTTTGTCTGTCTCACTGAATTGATATTAGAACCAATAATGCCAAAGCTCTGATGGGTAAAACTATCGATGCATTAGTATAAATGAAGGCCATGCTATCAAACTCCACTAGCAATCACTGTGTTGTGTATCATCATGCACTTACAAAGGGACAATTTAATTTCAGAATGTTCTTGGGGAGTTCATAAAAAAAAATATATATATATATATATAATTTTTGGTAAATTTCAACCTTTAAGTACATGTCTTTTTGATATTTCATGTGATAAAATGGAAAGTATATATAAAATACTACTGCTACCCAACAAATATTGTTTTTCTTAAGAAAAATACTCTTATGTTACAAGTTAATTAGTATTTTTTTTTTTTTTTCATTTTAGAAAACACTTTTACTTGAAAGAACAACTGACAAACTATGCTTTTTCAGAGTAGGATATTTGGCTAATACTTTTTCAAACTGAAGTAAGCCTATTACTTCAATGAAAACACCATATGTTGTCAATGAAAACATTACAGGTTTCCAGCAAAAATTAAGACTGGAAAAATTGTAACACTATGAGCTTGACAGTTTTTCTAGTGAGATCTGTGGTAATCTGAATGTAATTCAATTAATGCAAGCAGTTCTTTGTTATTGAATACTGAAACACATTGGCATTTGGAAATCTGCATCAGTCAATGAACCAATATTTTTCAGATAAAAATGTTATAATAACATTCATTATAAAAATAGTTTCCAATTTCCCATTGCCATCAACATCATTGTACTATTATGTTAAGTTTGCTTGCCATCTCAAAGAAGATTAACCATAATTATTTGACAAGGCTATTAATGTAATTTGCAAAAATTTAAAATAATCCTACTCTTAGTATTAGATGTTTTATTTATTTTGGAAGTTTTTTTTAATTAAAATATCAATTTATATTAACATGTATTCGGTTTCTTATCGTTATTTTCAAATAAATTCATTAATAAATACAATTCTTAATCTTCTCCATTTTACTTTTATTGTATGGTAAATACAACCCACAAAAACAAGAGTCATGAGGATCTTCAGTAATTTTTTAGTATAAAGGGGTCCTAGGACTAAGGGTAGGAGAACCATTACAATAAAGAGTAGGGCGGTTAGAATGTTTGCAATGCTTTTATTCTTTCTTTCTTTGATCCCAGCATTTTAAAAGGTAAAGAGGTAAACAGTTAAGTACAAATGACTTGGAAACAGAATAGATAAACTGTTCCAGAATTCTTGCTGCTTCAGATTTCTGGCTCCTTGATAATAGGGGGCAATCTACCAATGCTTCTAATTCTATTTTATTTCTAAAACAGGAAAAATAATAAAACCTATTTCCTTAGGTCTTTCTAGATTGTATGTAACATGAACACCCCGAAGCCTTAATGCTTTAAATATAGGGGAAAAAATTGGTAGATATTCCTATACATTCACTAATAATGCTAAATTTTATTTGACCTTAGCTGTGGCAAAGTTAAATAGACAAAATGACCTTTCCTAAATTATCAAAAACAAAATACAAAATTTAAATAAGCTTGACAGGCGAAAGGTTAATTTTTCCTGTTATTTTTGTAGGATGTGTTAAAATGATTGTCTTATAAAGAAGTAAAAAATATAATAGGAAAATATATATGCATATACATAGCCTGACTAGTCCTTACAGTTTGATATTGTAAAAATATTTATTTTAAGTTATAAAAACAGGGATTAAACTAAAAGAATTAATAGAATTTGATAAAGGAACACTCTCTTCATTTCTTCCAAATAAAATTAAATAACATATTATTCTTTATGTGGCATTTGTTTCTTTTCTACCCTAAGAAATGATGTTAGAGATGTCACCCTAAATACAATAAGCAATATAATATAAAACTTTTATTAAAATGTGCAGAGATCTAAAGAGTGTTTTCTAATGATGTCAGTATTGGAATGTGTAAAAGGTGCTTGGTGCCATCAATTTGCAACATCAAATTAGCGATTTTACTCTGAAAAGTGGCACATGTTTGTTAGAGAAAGAAAGTGCCAACTAACCAAAACAATATGTGTATTCTATTCTTTTCCCATTTGATGTTTGACAAAATGAAATGGTACCTACCCAAACCACAATATCAGGTTATGTATCCAAGTGGATTTTGTTTATTTGAATCAATATACAGGGTTGTGCACGTTTATGGGTTTATATTACCATAGCCACAGATGGTAGCCACTAAATACATGACATTTTTACGTAGATGCACATGTTTTCAATGATGCTAAGTTTAATAATTTATGTATTTTTTATTTTTATTTTTCAGCCCATGAGACTGAAAGGCAGCCAAAGAGACCCACATCTAGAAATGTTGCTGATGTAAACTAAATTAAGTTTAGCATAATACTGTACAAATAAAATGAGAATTAAAATAAAACCCAGGTATCAAATGCAATTTTAGTACTAGTCAAATACTGCATGCAGGTCACAAAGGTGAAAGACATCATGCACTTACATTAAGTGATTAAAGAGAGAACAGCTTCTGTTTAATGCCCTAGCATACTGTTCCCTCTTGCCCTCTTAAAAGACCACATAGCACTGAAGAGGACCCTCTTTACCCATTAGGAAAGAAACACAGACTATGGCAGATGCAGGATAACAAGTCACACACTGAATAATTAGAAAGCAGTTCATCGGAGATACAGAATGTAAGAGGTGATTACTTAAGAAAACAATGAAATTGTCTATAGTTTTAATAATAATAAAGCCCTTTCCTAAAACTTATTAGAAAGCAGTTTTTCTTGAAATTAATATTTAGCTCACATAATTTACATAAATGAAGACTATCACTTCAGATTTTAAAAGATTTTACTTTCAATTTAATGCTGATTATTAAAGCTCAGTATCTGTTTAGAAGCTTTCAGCATTTGTAGAAAGTATCCAAAACCCTAGTAATGCTTTTTTACATGATACTATTACAAATAGAAAAAAAATTTAATTCTTTGTATGTGTTTATAAATTAAACACTACCTTCATTAGTAAACTCCCTACTGACAAAGTAGGTTTTAAGAAAATGACCATAACCCCTATTTTTAAATATATCAATTGCATATTATTTAAAATATGTCAATTGTGGTTTGTACAACCTAGTGCTGTACATTGCTTAATATCTGGAAAAATTGATTTTGTAATAATACTAGTAATTAAATCTCGAAGTGCATTTTAATATACTTTGTTCTGTACTGACAATTCATAACTTTTAGAATAAGTCTGCAAGTAAAGGAAGCCATTCTTTTAATATTAGGCAAAAATGAATTTTCTTACAGGCAATATTTTAGCCAAAATTATCATTTGTTTAATGTACTATGTAAAATATTATTACATTAACAGATATATATTACATTTAACAGGAATTTTATTAAAAATTTAGTGACATGATTATAACTGATATAAATTGAATATAAAATACTAAAATTAAATAGTTAAGAGTTGTGGTTTGAAAATAATAATATAAATTAATAAATTAGATTTTAAAAGAAATTTTTTTTCATCAGAGCTGAAATTTTAATACCAAATAGTTATACAGTTTATAAATCAAGAAAAGTTCATTGATTTTAATAATATAGAATTCTGATATTGAAAAAATAAATTTTTCTCACATGTTTAATTGAACAAACACACCCAAACATGCATTCACACACATTCACATGCTTTTTTCTTTTTCTGAACTAAGGTTATATCAAAGCTGAGAAGTAGAAGACATATGTAGGTATCATATTTCTTAGAAGAAGAATGTATCAGCTTTGGTTTTCTGAAAAATGCTTCAGGAAAAGAATTAATTTAACAGGTTCACAACGCTGTTCTGAGGCTGGAGGTTTTTCAGGGATGGGATGTAAGAGGTATTACCACAAAATATGGCACCTTAACACCTGGAGAAGCTGTGAAAACAGATTATAAAACCTGGTAAATTCATGTTCTAAAGTCCACTCATTCTTCTCCCCTGAAACAGATCACAAAACCCTCATTTGAGAGGCACCCTCCCTATACCCAAAGGAAAGAAACATTCTTACCTCTGAAGACAGACAGACCCAGAAAAATCTGAATGAAGGCCTTACCAAGTGCCACCCCACCCCTATTTATTACCATTGGATCATTTTCATTTGTCCAAGCATAGTTCTTCACATTTCTCCACCTCTATGGAGAATACCACCAAAAAGATTGGCACAGAGTAGAGGAGATGTAGAGAAGAAGCGTAATTAACAAATGCTTGGTATTGGGGTCCCTTTATCTATATACTTTATTTCTAAGAACATATTTAGCTTATTGAATTAATTTTTCAGAAATTCCTTAACCTTTCCTTTGAACCTATTCATCTTTAGGTCACAGAGCATTGATGATTTCTCTGATAGAAACCAAACTGAGCTATAGAGAATCAGGAACCCACTACTTAATCTCCCATAGTACCATGTGCTTATGTTCCGAAATTTATCACAGTTCTATTTTATATTCAGGTGAGAGTTAATTTAATATTTACATACCACTTTATCTTCAGCATTTACAACATTGTCTGGCTGAGTATGCACTCAATGTGTATTTAAGGAATAAATGCATCAATGAAGTAATGAATGAAAGTAGAGGTGATTATAATAAAACATTTTATCACAATCCTACTGAAAACCCTACTAAGTAATAAGTAATAGCCTGCAGATCACGTATATACTTATATCTTACAGTATTGGCAGACCAAGCAAATCAAACAGTGGACTTTGAGTAGATTAACATAGTAACTTTTGGCTTATTGCCCCTTGTCGCTCTAGAATAGATAAACCAGTTTCCATTTCTAAATATGATACATTCAATGTAAAATTTAATTCCACTGAACATTATAATTTTAATCCTACTGAACATTTTTTTATTCATTGTAAATATGTTAATCATTTATTTTAACTGTTTCTAATTTAAAACAAAATATAGTCTGTGATAGATTTGTATTCATTTCAGACTTACCTAGTTATCTAGAATCCTTCCTATTCCTTTCCTATGGGAAATCTCCTAATGATCCTAAAATATTTGTGCACATATGGGTGGTTTTCAATCAATTTTAGAATATCAAATGGTGATGATTTGAGGAATCCTCTAAAAGCAAGTTAAGAAACTAAAAAAGCATATTTTAATAGTTATGATAATTTTAAAAGAACACTTAATTTTTAAAATAATTGTGTTATGACCACATAGTAGTTAACCAATATTTCAATAGAAAAAAAGAAATCAAGAATAATCGATAGATTATTTTCCCAAGTGTAGAGACCCATATTGTGTTATCATAAGGAAGATTTGTGATGATATTATTTAATTAGTATTTGCTGAGAGAGACTAATAGGCATAATGGAATCTGCAGAAAATAAAGGCTGTTTATAGCCTCCCATTAGCTAATGGGACCTTGGACAAACAATTCTGACCCTCAGGTTTTTCATCAGTAAATGAAGAGCTTAGATTAATAAATTTAAAATCCAAAGTTACACAGTTCTTCATGATGGTCCTAGACTCTATCATTCCAGTAATGATAAATTTTTCAATGGCAAATTTGTGGAATTATTATAAATAATTTGTAATAATGTAAATTTTAATAATAACCAAGACAAATTTGAGACTTATAACCCAGAGTAGGTATTTTCTTCTTGACTTAAAGAAAATGTGTTTTAATGAAACTTGATAGAAATAAAAATGTAGATTTTGCATGTATGATATTTAGAGCATAAGAGATAAAAGCTTAGCTGATTATTTATAGTTGAACAACTCTCAGTATATTGCATTAAGTAGCCTGAATTTTAGAGATTTTACTGGTTGACAGTTTGATATGAAAATATATTTAGGAATAAAGAAATTAATCATTGAGAAATGTCAAAACAAAGGTGGACTAAGGGGGGGTAAAATAGTAGGAAATCAATAAATAATAATTCTTTTAGCTCTTAAAAGCTTTTAAGTAATTGATTGGTAAGAAAGAGCATCTAATCAGCAATGATGCATGATGATGAGTTCCATCTCTCCCCAACTGTCTTGTATGCTTCCCCAATCTCTTCTGAGGCTTCAAACTCTACAAAAACAAGTGGTGTTCTCACTATTTACAACAGACACAGTTTACCATCAATCTTATCAAGAGATATTGTCTGAGTTCCTTCTGTCAAAGAAATGTCATTCTCAAACTATTATATATAATAATTTCAACCAATATATTGTGTTGCTATTGCTTATTAAGTTGAAAAATTGGTTATATGCAATGTAGTAGCTTTAATCTGGGTTTAAATAAGACTAACAAGTATGTAAAAGGTCCACTTGTTCTTACATTTGATAGAGATGTCCAAAGGGTTTATACTTGTCTTCCTTCAACTCTCAAAGTCAGAAACTGAATTACTCTCTTTCAATCAACATACCTAGACTATTTGTAATGATGTATTAATATTTTATTTTCGCCATTTTAAGCTTTATTTATTTTTTAAATATTTTTTTAGTTGTTGTTGGACCTTTATTTTATTTATTTGTATATGGTGCTGAGAATCGAACCCAGTGTGTCACGCATGCTAGGCAAGCGTACTACCACTGAGCTACAACCCTAGCCCTTAAGCTTTATTTAAATAAACACATGTGAGTAAGAGGATTCAGCTAATAGATCCTTGACTTGCTTACATTTTTTGCCACCCTTCTCTTCTCACATTTCGCATGTCATTGCAGGGCGAGACCTGATGGAGTAGGTGAACATACTAAAGCTTATCATCTTCTCAAAGCTAACACTGCTGCTTATCCAAACTTGAATTTCCAATTTGGGCATTTTGTATAAAGGGTTTGCTGAATTCATAGTTTGGACAAATGCCAAAGGAGCAAATTTAACCTAACCTGAGGCAAATCCAAATTTTACTATCACAGAATGAATTTCTGGAAGACAAGGAAAAAATGTGAGCATTATTTAGAATTTTTCATACTAAAATGTTGAATAGCTAATTTGTAGAAATTTGACATTATAATACATTCACTTTTTGGCACTTTTCATGGCTCTTTTGTTCCAATAGTTACTCTATTGTAAAGCTTCAATATCGAATGGATGCTCAAATATCATACTTGATAATTGCTATGACAATCTTATACCTTTAAGAATGTTTATTTTTATTCTTAATGCAATGATTAACTAAGGCAGGAAATGTAACAATTTATTTTTACATATGCATATGTGAAATTTTTAATTAAGCTGTATTTTACAACTAGAATAATAAAGGTAAGTGTACTTATGCAAATTAAATGCTTGTGATTTTTTTTATAACTAATAAGGAGTTAATGAACTTTCTTTAATAAATTAACAAATAGAAGTTTGAAAATTGAAACAATATTCAGGATTCTCAGCATATTTTATAAACAAATGCAATTGAGATTTTGAAAGGTAGATACTCCTGAACTTCATAGAAGTCAGTGAAGAAATAAACATGTTTCATCTAATTTTGTCAGTGGGAACTGCAGTTATTGGTGCTATAAGAAATCTGTATTTCTTCCTATAGTAAATAACCAAGATAAAAACTTACTTCCATATTAGCTTTAGAATTTGAAGACTAGTAGAGATGATATGTTATTGACCCAATCTACAAATTTTAACAGTTAAAATACTAATAATCCAAAAAAAATGAATGTGATTTCTCTAATTTATCATTTTATTTATATTTGTATATACCTACTGCTTCAAAAATTACTTGAAATAAAAATGTCTTTAATCATTGGATCCAAATATATGGCAACATAGCAATGGAATTGCATGCAAGTGTTTAAAATAACATTTCTAAGCAGAGACTCAATGTTCTAACACAGTGGCACAGGCAATGATTTCTTTAACAGGATGTATAAAGCTTAAGAAATAAAACCAAGAATCAATAAGTGAGATGCCATCACATTAAAAAAGCTTCTGTACAGCAAAGGAAACCATAAAGAACTTACAGAATAGGCTATCTTTGCCAGCTATTCCTCCAACAAGGGATTAATATCCAGAATATATAAAGTACTCAAAAAGCTTAACACAAAAAAGACAAATAATCCAATCAATAAATGGGCAAATTAACTAAACAGCAACTTCTCAAAAGAAGAATCACAAATGGCCAACAAGTATATGAAGAAAAAAAATGTTCACTGTCCCTGGAAATCAGGGAAATGCAAATCAAAATTACACTGAGATTCCATCTCACTTCAGTTAGAATGGTGTTCAAGAATAAAAATAATAATAAATTCTGGAGAGCATGTAGGGGGAAAGGTACACTTATATGTTGTTGGTAGGACTGCAAATTAGTACAACCACATTGGAAAGAAGTATGGATATTTCTTGAAAGACTAGGAATGGAACTACCATATGACCCAGCTATTCCACTCCTCATTATGTATCCAAAAGAACTAAAATCAGCATACTACAGTGATACAGACACATCAATGTTTACAGCAGTCAAACTCACAATAGCTTTGTCTTGGAATCAGCCCAGATGCCTGTCAACAATTGAATTGGATTAAGAAAATGTGGTGTATATACACCATGTAGTTTTACTCAGCCATAAAGAAGAATGAAATTATGGCACTTGGCAGTAAATGGATAGAACTGGAGAACATTATGATAAGTGAAAAAGCCAAAATCAGAAAATCAAGAGTCTTTTTTTTTTTTCATATGTGTAAGCAAGAGCAAAGTAAGGGATAAGGGAGGTGGGGCTGGATCTCCTGAAGATAGAGGGAAGATTGGTGGAGTAGAAAGAGATTGAGGGTGAGGGAGGAGGGACAGGAAAGGGGAGGAAATGCAGAACGAATTTGAGAAAATTATGCTATGAGTATGTATAGATATACCACAAAGAATTCTACCTTTATGTGTATCTATAAAGCAAAAATTTAAAAAATATATATAAATGAAAGGAAGACCAGTAGAGTATGGAAAGGGAAATAGATTGGAGGAAGGGAGGGAAATAAGAGTCAATGAGAACTTAAATGGAACAAATTAAATTCCATGATGTATGATTATGTCAACACAAACACCAACTATTATGCATAATTATTATTTCCTAATAAAACATTATTTTAAGATGACATTTCTCAATTTTGACCTGGATTTTAACATTCATTTAATACACACTTTATTTAATGTCTTTCCTGAAATAAAATGATTAACAGGGTCTTTACATCAGATATCATAAGAAACACTTGTACTCTAAAAGAATGCAATTTTTATTCTTTCTACAACTGGTTTCAGCAATCAACTATTTCTCTACAATCAACTGTTAGATGTATTATGTATTTTGTCACTAAAAGTATAGTATTTTGACATCTATTAAAGTAGACTTTTCAACATGAAAACTTTTATTATATCTTGTCAGCACATCTTGTATAAATAGATGACAAGAAAGTTATAAAACCTATTCTATTTTCTGGAGCTTGGCTAATGGAGATGAAAACTTCCCATTATTTTTCTGTTTATGAGCAATAATTCTGTCACATATCACATTAACCACTTTCTAAACATGTAACTAAAGGATGTGAAAAAATTAAGACTGTGATCTCAAAATTAATACAGCCGTAATCATATTTGTTCTATTGTCTGTGAAAAGTACATAACAATCACAGAATTTTTATTCCATAAATATTTCTTTAAAATAGATTCTATATGGCTACTTTCATATGAGGTCAAGAAATTTGTAATCAAGAAACTAAAGCAAAGACAGAATTTATTGAAGATGATGACAATCTGTTATTGACACAATCATTGATCATAAAAAAAATTCAGAGCAACACAAATAGTGTAGATCCAGGTATTTAGGAAATAGTGTACTTGAATCAAACATTGGTACTAAAGCCAAACATTAATAACTATACGTTATATTCAGTTTTTCCCTCCTCCAGTCCAGCCCAATGTCAAGAGGCACTCACATTCTGTTGAGGAAATGAATCTAGACAACTTTCTGGCCATCTTCTTCCAAGTGGTAAATATCTATGCATTCAAGGATCTCACCTTCATCTATAGACCCTTGAGACATTAATACCTACATAGATGAAATAAGAGAAAAATTTAAAAATCTCATCATGTGCTTACATTCACCTTTCTAATTCATTGGCCTTCTCACAGAATAATCAGTGTTTCGTCCCTGGAACTCTGAAATTTATTTTAGAGATAATTCATAGGAAAGAACAACATTCTACATATGATGTTCAACAATAAAATTTTGCAACAGGCAATAGTGTTGTGATGCACAATTTTTCTGGAAGAGAATTCTGTTTTTTCTTTTATCCTTTAACATGTTCAGAATTAAGCTCAATTTGATGAAGAGCTTTTATATAAAGCATGTATTTGGAAACAGGAAGACAACGATTTTCAGCCAATTAAGAGAGAAGGAGAAGAAGGAGTGGAAACAGAGGCACGAGGCAGTCAAATGCACACCACTTGGTCCTGATGAGGGAAAAGTACATTAGGTAATTGTCCATAGATGGAAGCCCCAACCTCACCCTGTACCAACCTGAGCTCATCACATCCACTTTTTGGTTGCCTGAGGGAGGCCCTGAGAGATCATTTTTTTATAGAACTTTAGTACTGATGGAACTCAGCTAAAGAAGACAGGGCTAGGAGCATGACAAGAAGCTGGTAACTTGGCATCCCAGGACCCTGTCATATCACTTCTGCTGTGAAACTATTCAAGCACCAGATAATCATTGCAGGAAAGAAGCAAAAGGAAGGACAAACTGTCCTAAAATTTGATAATCTTTTATTCCAAAGAGACTAAACACTACTTAAAGAGAAAACTTAAATTAACCTACCTAAGATAAGTCAAGGAAAAGGAAAAAGAAAATAAACAGGCAAAAGAGAATAGGAAATAGGAATGATGGGGAAAAGAGAAAAAATAAAAGGAAACCTTTTTTTTTTTTTTTTTTTTGGTATTTGGTGGTGCTGGGAATTGAACCAAGTGCCCTGCACATGCTAGCTGAGTACCCTGCCACTGAACCACATCTCCACCCGCGGAAACATTTTTTTTAATTGACAAATCAAAATTATAGACATTTATGGTATATAATAAGATGTTTCAACATATGTATACATTGTAGCATGATTGAATCAAACTAATTGATACATCTACCACCTGACTCCTTGCATTTTTTGATAGGAACATTTAAAATATACTCTTAATAATGTTGAAATATATAATAAAGATACCCCTAATTTATAATGGGGATACATCCCAGTTATCCAATAATAAGTTGAAAATATTATAAATAAAAAATCCATTTAATATACCTAAACTACCAAACATCATAGATTAGTCATTCAGTGCCTTGTGGCTAATTGGTCATTTAACCTGGTGATGATGGCTGATGGAGCTCTGTTCACTACTGCTGCCCAACGCCTCAGGAACATAAGGGACTGTGTACTACTAGTCTAAGAAAAAAACATAATTGAGAATTTAAAGTATGGTTCTATTTAATGCATACAGCTTTTTTTTAACCATTGTAAAGTTGAAAATTTGTAAGATGAAGCATCATTAAGTCAGGAACTGTCTGTACATATATAATTAACTATGATTACCATATTGTAACTAAATGAAGAGACAACCCACAGACCAGGAGAAAGTGTATGCAAACCATTCACTGATAAGGGACTAAAATCCCTTATATAACTCTGTTAAAAAATCTGATTAAAAAAATAGGTCAGTGACCTGAACAGATATTTCTTAAAAGAAGACAGATGAGGAGCCAAATGATATGAACAAAATGCTCACCATTTCTAAACATCAAGAAAATGCAAAATAAAAGCATGTTGAAATAATATCTCACACCTGTTAAAATGGCTATTGTCAAAAAGGAAGTTTCTGGTCTGGGGCTGGGGCTCAGTGGTAGAGCACTTGCCTAGCATGTGTGAGACACTGAATTTGGTACTCAGCACTGCATATAAATAAATAAAATAAAGGCCCATCAACAACTAAAAAATATTTTTAAAAAAGGAAGCTTCTTTGGTTTAATATTTGGCTGCTGCTGTTACATCTTATTAGAATATTTCAAAATGTCTGTGAATTATTTCAAAATCTAGAGAGTGCCAAGAAAAGTTGTAGTATTGTGTTAAAGTTCTTACTGAATTTAAAAAGAATAAAATCAGGAGGGACATTAGGGAAAGGGGTGTAAGAAGGCCATTTTCCAAGGCTAGAAGGAAAAAAAAGAATGTCTGATGGAGAAACCCTGGTTCCAATTGTCTCTTTACCTCTAAAATTCTCTATTCAGGACACTTAACTCCCTCCTTAGCCTCAGAGTAAACAAGAATCTTCTCCTTGAGATTGATAATAAGCAACAATGTGGAAGGAAGCCCACCACACCCATCCTTGCAGGAGTCCTCCTCTCACTCTCCCTCTTGGGAAAGAACTGAGAATACCCTCTCCACTAAAATGTGATTACCTAGTATCTTTAGGTTGTATTGACTGGCTTTGGTCTGGAGGCCAATACACTAGGTAAAAAATATTTCCAGGAAAAAATATTGTGTAAGTCTAACTAAATCAATAAATGACATTGAAAGGCTATTATTATGTGGCGCACAGCCTGTTTTTTACCATATTAGATCAATAGCTACAATTTAAAAAATCTATTCATTCAAGTACTTCGGAGTTATGTGTCATAAATTTCAAATGCCTTTGGCAAGTTGGAAAACTCACTACTTTCAGACAATAAAAGTGGAAAAGGTCAATTAAGTAATAATCTATTCTGCTGTGGCAAGATTCTCTTCCCTAACAATGCCAAACTCTGAATTCATTTTTTCAGAGTTCAAACATTTTCAAAAGTGTCCCTTATTATAAGTACATTACAAAAAATAAGTATTTATTCTTAAATTTGTCTTCTCTTTTCAAATTAGACTACAGAGGACATGTAATTTTTATCTATTTCTCATGATTGATCCTTCCCCTCATTGAGTAGGCCATTACTTGTGTTGGATGCTTATTACTCTGCAATAATCTCCAAGAAGGAGTTCTGCTTCCAATTTTTCACACATTTGAAACACAGTATGGGTAGGATAGGCTTCTTAAAATGAAGAGCACTGATACCACTAATCACTACTATATTTGATATGTTTTATTTTAATTTTTCCCCAATGTCTTTATTCTCTTCAATCTATAAAGCCCTAGATTTTTGGCAAGGCATCTGAACACTACCATGCCATTATTCATATCACTTTTTCACTCTTCTTTCATATGCTTCAATTTTAGAGATCATTTTTCCAGAAAAAAAATGGCGATTTTCATATTTTGCGTAATACACTACCCTCATCCCCATCAAGATTGCATGTGGCACATGCTTTTCTCATGTAGCAGCCTCACTTTGCAACCTCTCTCTCTCACCTGCACACTTTCCAGGGTTTGGATCCTGATTATCTTGCAAGGCTGTACTCAAGGGCCATCTTAACTATATTCTATCCATAACTTAACCATACATTCTCTTCTACACCATCTCAGCTTATGTCTTTATTCTCTCAATACCATTCAAACTTTATGTTTAATATTTCCTGAAATACCCCTTTAGTCTCCAAAACAAATAGCAATGCTTCAATTCTAGTTAAACCTGACACTTCTTCCAAACAGCCTATGAAAACAAACAGCTGAATATATAACATATATTATATAAACAAATCCATATTTCCAAATAAATGAGGATGGATAGTACAGTGAAGGGAAGATGACTTGTTGACCACCACACCCACACTCTTCTAGCTATCTATTGCCAACCTCTGCTCACTCCTCATTACACCTTCTCCATATTCACATCAGCTACTGCCATTGATTACACATCACTGAAAAAAGACTAGCAATAGATGACCTTTCACATGCTAAATCTCCTACCCATTTTCCTGCTTCTCAGAGCCCATAGTTCTGTCCTCCTTCATTTTACCATAATGAAGTATCCTCACTCGTATTAAGAGTATTTTTTTTTTTAATTTTAGGTAGTAGACCTCACCTTCTTTTGCTTATGCGAGGGTATCATCTAGAATTTCTTACTCAATTCTCCAGAATATATCCTTCTTTTTCTAGTATACGTTTTCCATCAGTACAAAAAGAGTATAATTGGTTTATGGGAAAAAAGAAAACCCTTCTCAGTTTCCGTAGGTGACAATCACTGACATCATATTCTTTCCATATAACCTCTAAAAGAAGAACAAGGAGTACACAGGACACCTCTCTTACCTCACACCTAGAACTTCACTAGGAGCCAGAAAGTATCATAATCTGTAAGGTTCATGTAATTGAAGAAATAGATACCCCAAAATGAGTATGGCTAGATCTAGAATCCACATAGGGCTAAGAGTGACAGGAGGCTGAGTGAAAAGGAGAAGGCTGCAATCCTGTTGACTGACAAGGTTAAATAGTTCAAGAGGCATTAAAAGGGACACTACAATGCTAAACACCATAATATACATGAAAATCTATGCTCCAGAATGACTAACTTTAAAAATAGAAACTACTGTGATACAAAAAAAAAGGTTACTACTAAAAGGAGAGGACTTGAACACATATTCTTGATGCCAGAGACATCAAGTGGACCCCAAAAAATATTGCTAAAGGAGACTTAGTAATAATCTTAGGGAAGTACACAGGATAGCAAAAAGAAAAAGTGCCTTAGCCTCAAATGCATAAAACCGTCATGAAAATTGAATATATATTTGGTCCCTTAAACCCACAAAATTTTCATAAAATAGAAATATTACAAACAACACTTTATTTTTTTCCCCCATGCCCTCTTTTTTTAGAATTTTTTATTGGCAACTTTTTTCTTAATATGACAGTGGAATGTAACATTTTCTTCAGGGATATAATAGATTTATAAACTGATACAATTGAAAACTAACCACAAACATTAAAAATAAGAACAATGTCTCTTTCTCCTGGGTTAAGGAAAAAATCCTCTCTATTACTATATAGAAAAAGAGGAATTGAGATTTTTAATGAAATTGTTGAGTTTCTGAAAAATAATGATAATTAAAACTACATATAGGACCCAGAGGCTATATTTAAAGAAATATTCATAATTTAACTTTATATGTTTATATTGTCTGCTTTAATACCATTTGTACTTCCTTCCTTTTAGAATTGTCTACCCCTCTCTCCAGAATTGTAAATTTAAAAATAGTAAAATAGAGATGTTTTTTAAAATATATGAATTATCACAGACTTTTGATGTAGATGTTCTTTTAGCAAAGTCAAGAATAAAATTTGGGAAGCAAAACGTTGTTTGACATAAGAAAGATAATGTTATTAAAGGATCAAGCAAAAAGAATGTGATTTGTTAATGCTCTTATAATATAACAATTCATTATTATTCAATGAATTTAAATTAAATTAAAAATCTTAACCTATTTTATAAATATTATTTGCAAATGATAATTCTAAAGAAAGTGCATCTGTGCTTCAAGGGTCAGAATGTTTGTTGAAACTAAATAAATTTATAAGAAGTTATTCCATGTTACTTTGTAACTTATAACTGCTGTAGTATTTCCAAACTTTAAATTGGGTGCTCTACATAATTGCATTTATTCTTCTGACTAGTAAAACTTGGTCTATTTCAGCAGTAACTTGTAAAAGTAATGGTACAGATTAGAAGTGCCCTACTGGTCCACAAATGCACAAAGCAAATCTAATTAAATGGTAAACATGTGATTTTTAAGGCACATTAAGATTATTATAATAACTCTAATAATAACAATAGTTATTATTATAGGGTTCCACTAAAGATTTAGCAACCTGCCTTATTTGAACCTGTGACATTGACTTAGTTACTATGTTATTTAAATTTACATGAAACCTGTTCTTCTGATCAGCAGAGGTTGCAGAGTTTGGATCTTGAATGCTTCACAAAGCCCCATGTGTTAAATCGTGGCCCTCAGCCTGTGGCACTATGGTGGAAGATATTTAGATCACTGGGGACCTGACATTCAAGTGACTGTTGGACCCTTGTCTCTTCCTTCCCCTTCTCTCTTCTCACTTGAGGTTTCCCATGAGGTTGGCGGTTTTCCTCTATCAAGTACTCCTGCCATGCTGTGCTTCTTCGTCACAGGCACAAAAGCAGAGGGGGCAATGGCTCATGAACTAGAGTCTTCAGATCTAAATCTATGAGTCAAAAACAAGCCTTCTCTCTTTGTAAGTTGACTATCTCAGGTAACTTGTTTAACGAAGTGACTTTAAGTGACAGAAAACTAACACAGAAGCCATTTCCCACTAAATCCATCTTGACTTTGTTGTTATAAGAAATCATGGTAGGGTTTTTTTGCAATACCACAAAATTAATTATATCTGAGAATCATAGAACCTAACACACTTGTTATATTCCTATTTCTGAGTGAACTAGAGGAAAAGAAGACAGGAAAAATATGCATAGAATGAAAATCACCATAGCTACTTTATCTTATATTTCATTTTTAATGGAAAAAAATAGTATCATCTCACAAAGAAATAGTAGACATGCAAATGCAGTAGGAAAGGAAATCATGAATTTTCTCCTGTTTGTGGAAACTTAGGATTTAAGTGTGTCCAAAATAAACCTCACTATATAAAGAAAGAAATTCTATCTAATGCGTTTATGTGGAAGGCATTTTGATAATATCTATATAAATCTGTGGGTTACCTTGGAAAATCTTCCTTGGTTTTCAGGGATCCTGATTTCTTTGTGGTTAAACAGCTGCTGATGACCTTGAAGTAAAGGTCTTGAATGCCTTCCTGCTGTCTTTATGGACCTGTTCCTTGCCAGTCACTACACAAAGGAATAGTTTAATTCCACTTGGAATATAGGTATGTTTGGCTTTCAGGAAATAAGAGTACTGTTGATTAGTTACAAACCAGAACAAATAAGCCACAAGAGGGCATATTTTTCTTCATTTCATCACCCTTATACAAATAAGGCTTGCCTCAATTAGGTATCATATGAATCCACTCTCTACCCACCTTTTCCTAGAAGAATACACTCTGTGTAAAATACGCTTTATGGACAGAATTATGGTATGAGATATTAAGAAAAGCAAACTTAAAGGTGATTTCTATATACATTCTGTATAGGAAAGATGTTTATTGTTCCCTCAAATTCTTCCTTGGAGATTGTTTATCGATGTAAGTATGCTGTTACAAATAAAAACAAAGAGTCATTTATCTGACTTTAAATTCTCTCCTTTTGCTATAGCTATGTGGACTCTTATGTTGGGCATGGAAATTCTTTCCAGCTTCTAGTGAATGTTCAGTCAAGAAGGTTTTTCTTTTCTGAGGTCTCAGGATTTGGGCCAAAGGGGCTGGGCTGTGTCTTTATTTTTATTTTGAAGTACATTCCTGCTGAATTTAATTATTCACCACACCCCAACCCAGCTAAGTAAATATAACCCTAAGATTCTGGCTTGGAAAGGTTTTGAAAAATAGCTGATTTTTTTAAGACTATAACAGGGTGAAGTATTCTAAAGAGACAGGGCATCAAGGCAGGAGACAGAGGAGCTGGGGGATCATTCTATCTTCTGAAGTCCTGGTTTCCTTACTAGAAGTCTCTTCACTGGAAGGGCTCTGTGAAACTCCTGTGAATGTTTATGATTATTTATGATATGTTACTAGAGTTTAAAACTTGAAGACATGAAGTAAAGTTTGGACAGTTTTACATTCCAATTAACTAACCATAAATTATCTTCTATCTTTATCTGATGATGAGAAGCAGGAAAGCATTTACTTCTGAGAGTTGCATGTGTGTGTAATTAATACTGAAGGAAAAGATAAAAGTCAGGTGTGCTCTTTTCCACCACTAACACATCTAAAGATCTTACAATGTAAATATCTATGATCCAGTTCTGAGCAGATTCCATGATCAAATGAAGCAGATGGAAAAAAAATACCTGAAGTTTATAAGGGGAAAATACCTGATAGAAGATTAGGAGATGGGGGAGCTGCTTGAACTCATGTTATCACTTGTTCCACTTAGACACAAAAGAGCATATGTCCCAGTTTTCCATCTTATCTGTCAGTACTGATATGTTAATGTGTGAGAAAACATTCACAAAGTCATATTTATTATAAAACAGGTTTATAATACATACCAGTTGTGACTAGTTTTATAGAAGTAAACACTAAAAGTTTTGTTTTTTCAAACTTCATTTGCTTTATTTGTCTCTGTGCATAAACTACTCAGTCCCTTTTATCAAATTCACCAAATTTCTATTTGGTTTGTTGAATGTAAACCAGAAAGAAATAGAACTGTGGGTTTGTTTGAAAGAGAACCACAGTCTAGTAGCTTCTGCTCTCAGAAAATCCTGAGACCCTGCTAGGTTTAAATTCTGAACCCAGTAATTATCTTCTTCTGTATTTTGGGTACAGGTAGGTATATGTGGAGTTGGAGAAGTCTAGAATGTGCCTATTCTACCCTTACTCATCCCTGCCAACCTCCCCATGACTCCCAACATAGACTGATGTTTCCTGAAATTCTACAATTAGAACTGTATTCTTTGCATTCTTTTGGTATCAAGATGTAATTGTTTGAGCCAGGAATGGTGGAAAATGCCTATAATTCCAGCAACTCAGAAGGCTGAGGCAGGAGGAGCAAGGCCAGCCTCAGCAAATTAGCAACGCCCTAAGTAACTTAATGAGACCCCACCTCAAAATAAATAATATTATAAAATAAAAAGCACTCAGGATTTAAGTTAGGTATAAAACACCACTGGGCTCAATCCCCACTACCAGAAAAAAAAGGAAATCTTTGAGAAATAGTGTATTTCACATTATCTAACATATATCTATTATTATATCATGAGAATGACTTAGATTCCATCTGGGCTCCATGTGGAGATGGGAGAAAGGTACTAAGTCACAGAGAAATAGCCAGGATTTTTCTTATATATATAATTACACACACACACACGTTTATATATGTGTTTATATGTGTGTGTGTGTGTGTGTGTGTGTGTGTGTATACTTGTTGAATCTGAAGAGTCATCCTTGGAAACAAATTACACAGTACACCCTACATTTTAGAAAAGCAATGTAAAACAGAGTTTGTTTCTACTGGATTTTATTGTAAAGATTCAGAGAGCTATTAGCCCTGTAAGTCAGACTACCAAATTGCTTTTGGTGACAGTATATCCTAAACTCTTTAAAAAGATTGCTAAAACCTTCCTTATGAGATACAGTGCAGATATTAGAAATTCAGAAAACAATTCAATGACAATATCATCATAATAGCCACTGTTTTTACTAAATAACTAACCTATAAATACTTGTTCAACATCTAGCATATTCAAGATATTCAAGGAAATGCATTGAGAATCACAAAGCCAGGACACATCTGAAACCATTCATCCTAACTTTGGGCTCTGTAGTTAATTCTTCCTGCTTCGTGCTCAGAGTAATTAAAAAGAAGGAAAGCACAGAACCCATGTTCCAGATGTTGTCTTATGGTACATTCAGGAGGCCCTAGTAAACTCAGTCTAAATTTGAAATGAGGGCAATTCAAACAAAATCAGTTCAATACAAATTCACGGGCATTGTATTTGGGTCTGGGGAAATACACATGAACAGCCAACACTTTTGCATGGGATGCAGACACATGCATAACTAATTATGATATAACATGAAAAAGGCTTATAATAGTACTAAAGTCAAAGTGCTTTAGGAAAACAGGAGGGAATGATTAATACTGTAGGGGCTCTCTGGAAAGAGTTGAAATGGTAGCAAGGGGGAAATGTCCTTTGATTTGAGTATATTAAACTGTGATTTAGACAAGAGGAGAAAAGGGAAAATCCAAAGTTAATAACAATTCTAATTAAACAAAGTATTCTAGCCAATACACTGAAAAAAATGTTAAAAAAAATAATAAATAATTTAAAAAATGAAAAACTACTTACATGTGCAAAGCAATGCTGTGGAAGACACAGGTGTTGTGTCCTCATAATGCACTTGTAATTTGGATTGAGGGTCAATGACATAAATAAAACAATAAAAATAGAGAAATGGGGTCTCCTGGATGTGTGCGCAAGTGTTTGGGGCGCGGAGGGAGGAGGAGGAGGATTCCCTAACCTGGAAGAAAGGGAGTAGGCAGAGGTAGGGGAGATAGTTTGCGACCCCTCCCGAGTCTGGTACTGCTGCTATTGTGTAACTATGGCAACCGCCAAGGCAAGGGCGGTCAGAGCCTTCCGGATTCTGCACGTGGAAAGAAAAATGTGTTGGGTGGGGGACAGAGAGAGGCACACATGTCATCACTCTAGCGATGCCTTCCCTTTTCCTGCTTCTTCTCTGAGGCCAGATTGCAAAGAGGATGAGCAGGAAGAATCAGAGTTGGGAGTGATCAGTCGCAACCAGCAGTTGCTTTAACTCCTTCCAGTCTTGGAGTCGCTAGACAGGCCCCAGCAGCTGAAATTGGCTAGGGGAGTCATTGCTGACAAACTACAAAGTGATGGCCCATGTCGGGGAGATGGGATGAGACCTTGGCCTTTGGAAGGGAAAGGCCAGGAAATACAGGAAGATGATGTGTGATGAGATAAGAATAGGATCAGGAGGTTGCTGAGAGACAATTACATGGTACTGATTTGGATTGCCAACATTTCAAATGGAATTTGCCCACTGATGAAATGGAAAATAGTTGGATAAAGGAAGGGACATTTATCAAACACCTATTGTGCCCCATGTGCTTTGTACATTATCATGATTAATACTCAACAATATTATGCAAATGTTATTATTCTTGTCTTCCACATAAAAAAAAAAGAAGAGAAACCAAGAGCAATAGGTACTGACCTATTTTGGCTTTTATGTTCTTAACAAAGAATTATAATTCTTAAAAATTATATTCATAGGAAAATGGACTAAGTAGCTATCATCCTCATTTTAGAAATGAGAATAATGAAATGCAAAGTTGTTGATGTTGGAACCCAAAAATAAATTGCAAAGGATGGAACTGATAGAGGAATTCTTTTGCTTGGATGTGTGTCTCCATTCAGGGACATCAGGAAATTTTCCATGGCCCCACTTAAAGCTAGGGCCTTTCTAAGGTCAGTTCTGATGCTATATCTGTGTTGTAATCATTTATATGTGAAAAACACAGAAGAATGTGGTTGGATTTAGGCACAGAGCACATCAAGTGTGTAGAACTAGAATGTCTCTATTTAATCTATATTTATATCCAGGTCTTACTGTATTTTGTAGGAGTTATTGATGGTTTTAACAATGTTTGTAAAGGAAAAAAGAAAAAAAAAAAAAAAAAAGAACTGTAACGTATCCATTTGCAATCCCATGACTGTTTGAGAAAGTTGTCTGAGCTACAGTTCTCAATCTACTCATTGTTCTCCTGACCTGCGTATTATAAAAGTTATTTCGTATTTTGGCACCACTGGTTCACCTTTGTAAGAGCCTGCTATCCATTAAGAAGAATAGTAAAGATTAGACTCCAGTTACCTTCCTGCTGACTTGCTGAGGGGGAAAGTTAAGGAAAAATGTCTGGCACTGCAAATGTTTGAAAATCATCAGAAAGATATAATCAACTTAAGCAGAAATTGAGGGTAAAAGGTTGAGAAATAAGTGCTGTGGCTTTTGTATTGTCTTTCACACAGAATTGCTTTCGTAGGTAATTCTTACCTAATGAATTTGCTTTGTGTTTTGCATAAAGCAAAGATGCACACACACATACACACACACACAAAAAAAAAACACTGAATTTTTGGTCTCTTCGTTATGTGTGGGGAGGGCTGTAAGTATGGGAATGTGAATTATTTTTGATGCCAGCAAATTCAGGAAAATAAACAATTACAAAGGCAAAGGAAGCACATCTACTTTTTGGCAGGCTAATAGATTGAACTAAAGGTTTGAACTTGAGTTGCTGAGCTAAATTACTCTCAAATCTTTTCTTGCCCCAAACTAGGAAGAATATTATTAGAAGTTGAAGTTAAGGTAGGAAGCTGTATGCTACACAATTCTTCTTTATTCTGGGCACTCTTTCGTTTACCTGGGCATATCAAAAAGGATTTTCACAGACCAGCAGGTGCCTCAGAATATAACATCTGGAATAAACAGGCATCTCTATGGTCTGGTTTACTGCATGAATAGAGTTATGGTGCTAAGTTTTATTTTTGTTATTTTATATATACAGATATAAAATATAGAAAATATCATATAATAATATATATAAATATCATATGGAATATCAACTATTCAATCTGAAGAAGAAAGTATTCCAGGTGCTACTTTAATGACTAATAGTATGTCTTCAGACTGTTTGCTACAGCTTCATTGTTTTGGATAAAATAAATGTTGAATCTAAATTTCACTCTTCTGTCTGAGAGGTTTCATGTTTTGATAATGTATGCTTCTTGGGAATATCCTTGTGAATTAATAAATAATCTCATTAATAATCAAGTTTAACATAGCACTATTTTGAAAAGTTCTTCTTATTTTTTTCCATAAACACTTCTAACACCAGATAAGATAATAGGTATTTCTACACTCTATCACATAATCCTTGAGAGAGAAAAAAGAAATATTCACATTTATAGAATAAGTAGCAATAGCAATAATAGCAATGGACTATAGGCAATATTATACCTCCCCACCTCAAAATATGGTTTTAAATTTTTTCCTTGCCCCTGGAAACCTGAGCTAAAAATCCCTTGTTATTTTTTATCTGTCATTTCTTTCAAGCTAGTAGTCAAAGCTTTCAATCATTTTTACTTGCTAACAGTTTTGGTGTTTATAATTAGATGATAAGAACCAAGAGGGAAAAAATTTGTCTTCTCTAACTTTTTATACCTTCAAGTTAGTGTAATGTTAAATATATACTAGATACCATTGAATCTAACTCATTATTTAAATAAATAGTTATTTTGAACCATTTTGTTTGTTGCCTATAAAATAATATACTAAAGATCTTTGGTTCATGGTCTTGGGGTGATTTAACAAGGAGATAGTTTTGTTTGATTTGAATTCTATCTTTTCATTTAAAAAGTGATGAGAAACTGAAGGGTTTATGATAATGCATAACCTATAGGAATGGTGTAATAATCATGAAAGCCAGGATATATAAGAATACTCAGTGAAAATATCACTTGCTATAAAAAGTTATTAATTTTTCATACTTTTGGA